>NC_140201.1:4205793-4585793 GCF_965226575.1 Pagrus pagrus | reverse complement strand
CACAGTAAAATAAACTAAAATTACCACCTCAGGGCTTGTACGCCTCCACGCACCAGTCCAGCTGCTGTTTCTGAGTTAAGGTGTTGAATAATGACCAGAATGATTTCTGCAGAACGTCGTGATGTCGCAGGGAAGTTGACCTTTGATCTCTTGGATATGAAATGTCATAACTGTATTATTTTATCCTCCGAGACATCTGTGTGATTTATGTATTTGTGTGTAACAAACAAAATGTGTTTTGTAAGATCACAGTGACCTTTGACCAACAAACTCTAATCAGTTTATACTCTTACTGATTGGATGCTGTGCCAAATTTGAAGACAGGTGTTCATGAGAAAGGGACGCCCTGAGCTCAGAGTGACCTTTGACCACCAAAATCTAATCAGCGCAACCTTGAGTGGAAGTGGTCGTCTTTGGCCAAAATTTGAAGCGTTCTTGAGATGAAGCAGCAAAGCACATTTCTTCTTCTTGGGAACTATTTCATCCATTTTTTAACCGCAGAGTGCAGGGTGCTCACCTCTGCCTCTGAGCTGCCAGGTACCCCCACACAGATCCCAACACCTGTCTGGAGATTTATGGAGGACGTTACCAACTGGGAGCACAGCAGGAGAGCAAGTAAACTAAGACGCCTAAATGTCAGGAAAACTAGAAAATATAAATATCTTTGTTGCTCCCCTGTTCTGTATTTGAAGGATCACTGTGCCGATAATATACATGAACGTCAATTTATTTGTCGCGAACAGTGCTGCTCCACCTGAGAAAAGAGTTGTACAATTAATAAAAAAGGTTGTAAAGAGAGACTTCTGTGGCTCTGGAGGAGTCATCATCAGGTTTATAGCAGCCTGGGTCTCAGAGCCTGTACGACAAAGTGTGGAGTATGTGTGCAGACAGCCGGGAGAAGGGGTCGAATGAAGGATGCTTTCAAGTTCTGGAAATGATCGAAAAACGTTGCTTTTGGATCTTGACCCGTGCTAGAAACTAAACACTCGAAGCGCAAATGTTCCCTCGTATCATTCACACGTGCCTGATTTTTATGTGTTTATTTGGAGACTAATTAACGCCATAGCTGAGCTCCGTTTAATGCTCTTTATCAGCCTTTTGCCTCTTTTTGAGTGCAGCTGCCAAAACTTCTCTTTACTATTTAAAAAAAAAAAATAATTAAAAAAGCATTTGAATGCGTATTTGGTAGCAGATTACTATGGCAACAGTTGAAGTTTCGAAATATTAAGGTCAGGCCTATGAAGACCATCTTTGAAAAGTGGTGTTTTTGATGTGGAAAAAAGCACCAAAACGGAGCTTTGTGTGGACACACTGAGAGAAAAGGCAATAGAGCCATAGAGGAAGAGAAGCGAGGTCGAGCAGAGAACGAAAGCAATAGATGAAATTGAAAGAGGAAAAAGAGAAAGATAGAGAAAAAAAACAGGATCAAAGAGAGGAGAAGGAACAAGGGAGGCAGAGACGGTTATAGAGAGGTGGATTGAGACAGTTAGAGAGGAAGAGACAGAGAGAGGCGATAGGAGAAAGAGGATTGGGCATGAAAACCGGAGCCGTCGAAAGACAAGAAAGGGCAGATTGCCAATTTAGCTTTCACCGATAATCATTCCCACTAAGCCTTTCTTACAGCAGAGCGGGCGAAGCATTCTGCCTCCATTTATATCGCTCTCATTTTTCCGTTTCGTCTCTCGGCCCGGGTCATTCTCACCCCCGTTCCCCGCCCCCACCCACCCCCACCTCCAATAAGCTACAGCGACTATATCGAGGCTGCTGGTGTGGTGCTGAATATCAACAATGCCACCGATCAATGGCAGCCGAACCTCTGCAGGGTAACAAACAAAGTGGCGTGAGTCTCTTTGTGTATAAACTGGTGGGCGTTTAATACGTGACGAACACCTGGTAAATTAAAGAACAAGGTAAATGTTCACAAACTGAGAAAGAAAACAGTTTGAAGAGATCTGGGGAGGGTTGTACCTACAAATATAAGCCTTTGTGTGTCCATCACTCTGTTTGAATAGGAATCAAAACACAGTAAGAACGCTGGCATTTCATGGGGTTTTTAAAGCTAATCAATATTTTTATATTGGCAATGCATCAAAGTCTTCAAATCCTCAGCTCTACTCAGTGTTTTGGCCCCTTTCAGCTTATTGTTTTGTCAATTTTACAGATTAAATTCACTCTCAGCAATCATTTGTTCTCATTATAAAGACATTTCGCAGCGTAAGAGCCAGAAATGTCCCTGAGTAGGTGGTGGTGACCAAAACAGAGCCAAAAAAGAGGGAATATCAAACCCACATTCGCCAGGTGACTACAACACACGACAAAAAGGTTAGTGCAGGTGTATCGTGGCTATCGTAACATATGTGTTAACGTCATATCAACATTTCTAGAGGTGCAATATGAGTGATATCATATTCACATTTCATGGTTATGAGCTGATTTTGAGGCGAGGAGGTGCAGGGGATCGGTGGCGTGACAGCTGAGTGAAACCGCTGCTTGAACGTTTGTAAGCATGAAACCACTGGATATTTTTAAGCCTTGTTTGCGGCGACAGAAGCTGGTAAGCCAAGTGAGAGATCATGTTCGAAGCACTAAACATTGTTCAGGAGATGTTAAGCTCCAGCCTTGTTTGTGGCTTTTGAGCCTAAAGAATGTGTCCTGGTTTTTTAAGACATGTTCAGTTTCAGTGGGTTTATTGATGCTCCAGTTGCACTTAAGTTATTACATTTTGTGTAGTTAGTTGAGCTTTGTTCGAAGAGAGAAGAGCACTTTCCATGACGCAAAGGCCTAAAAGGCTCAGCTTTTGAACAGACCAGATAAGTGAATTACAAAATCAATAATTCAAAACAAGAACATCTGGTCAGCTGACGCTTTAACAGTGCCACCTTGCCACCAACACACATCACTTACTCAGCTAAAAAGGGGACTAGAAAAGTAAACATTTGTCTTCACCTTCAACCCAGACTGTCACCAACAAAGTTTCTTTTGATATTTACTGCAAAAGACAGGCTTCTGTGTTTGATCCGGGAGATTTTGGAGAAAAGGAAAGTGTCTGCAAAGGTTCAGAAGGAGACAGGTGGAGTGAAATATGAGGGGAAGTTCAAGTGAGACCTTTGGGGAAACCTGAAGTGGTGAACTGATTGAGTGGAAGAAGAGGAAGTGGAGGAGTCAAAAGCGGAGAGGAGATGAGAGGATATGAATTGCCATGTGAGATGAGAGACAGACAGGGGAGGGAAGATGATTGGCAAACAGGAGGAGAATACCGGGAAAGAGGGGAGCAGAGGGGTGATGAATGGCAAATGAAGGAGAGGAGGGTGATGATGAGGAGGAAAGGTGAGAGGAAGGGAGAAGAATAACAAAGAGAAGGATAGGGGGAAAGAGGTGCATGCCAAGTAGAAAGAGAAGAGAAGAGAAAGAAGAGAAGAAGAGAAGAGGAATAATAAATAGAGGGGGAGCAGAGGATGGGGAGTTAAGGTGAGACAGAAGAGGAGAGGAGTGACAGGAAGGGGAGGACAGAGGTGATGAACGGCATATAAAGGAGAAAAAAGCAGCCAGGATGAGTCAAAAGGAAAGAAAAGAGGAAATGAAATGACAAAAATGACAAGGAGAGGAGAGGGCGAGTCAGGGAGGGAGTGAGGGAAGAGTTTATAGGAGGAGGAGAGAGTGATTACACAAAACAAGCCCGCGGCCTGGCGGTAATTTGCGTCGTGCTCTGGTTCCCATATATGGTAATGGAATGTGTGAAGGCAGCTACTGTGCTAACCTGCATTGATCCGAGATCAGACCACTGCAGCTGGCAGTCAACAACACACAACACACACACACACACAGACAGACACACAACGGGCCTGCAGCATCTGAGACTAGATGCACAAGCAGACTGATCTGTGGTCAAATCAAGGACAGACGGACAAACTAAATTAAGCAAACGGTGAAATCAAGGACAGACACACGAGCGTGAAACCACAAATGCGTGCACACACACACACTGAGGCAAAAGGCGGTGCAGCTGCGAGGCTAAATGTGACACCTATTTCTGATATTTCATGTTAGAGCTTTTTCAATCGAGCGGCAGAGACAACACGACACACAACCCTGCTTCCTCCAATTAACTCTAACAGAACGAGGCTGATTCGTGAGCCACACAGATCAAAACACACAACACAATCTGAATGTGTGATTCAACCATCACATTTTGAAGTATTGTTACCGACGCTGCTACTTCTCAAAGTAATAATTATCTAAATCTTGATTCAGAGTTGCGGTGACAAGACAAGACAGACGACAAAACAAGCGGCAACTTCCACCTCCATTAGGTGGATTCCTGTTGGCCAGGCATTTTCACCGTCGCAACTTGGAAACCGGGCATGATTGTCATTATAGAAACAGATCATAAAATTGTGATTTTATTGCAAGCACAGCAGCCCTCAGTATTGATCGGCTATTATTCATGACATGTAGCCAGTCAGACTGGGTAAGACTACAGAGTGGTGACCATTAATGTTTTGTAAGAGCATATAATACAATATTGGGCTGGGTGGCATAGAGAGTTTTTTGTATTGATTTGTTTTCAAACTCGATATAGTTTGACACAGTATTGTTTCTCATGATATTATGTGTTACCTCTCTCACACTCTTCCCAGCAGCTCCGCCTCACTCATTAACAAGTACTTCTGCAACATTAAGGGAGACACAGCACCACTGCTGTGTTTAAATCAGCCTGTTAATTAGTCCATAGTGTGACCTATACGTTACACCTGTTACGCAGAAATCTGTCAGTGCCATGAATGATATTATAGTGTTAGCAACCGTGAGATACAGAGTTGTGCTGCGTGTGTGTGTGAAACAGAGCCGCTTGTTTGTTTCAGGTGAGGGTTTGTGTTCTTGTTTGCGTGCAAGGTGAATCACACTTTACTGCTAAACAGATGTTTCATAGACGAGACTTACTGTTTGTGACAAGAATAGTCTCTCTCTCTCTCTGTCTCTGTTCGTGCTATGTACATAATATTAATTAATATGTAAAGATATTTAAAACACTGATGGAAATTGTCTCAAACTACTCTTATACTCGTGCTTCTGTTTTGTGGCCTGTGTTGCAAAAAAAGGGAAACGTGCAGCCCTTCTATTTATATAATGTAAATTCTCATGTAAATGTTTTGCAGATGTAAGTTTGCAAACACAGTCTGGTTTATAAAGGTGCTCATGACATCTAAAATCCACAAATACCAGAATATATATATCGTGTATCGACATTCAGCTTGAAAATACTGACATGATTTCAAAACGCTCCTGTCTCTTTAAGGCTCCACCTCCCAAATACCCAGTCTGCTCTGATTGGTCAGCTCACATACGCCTGAGCCAGCACTGCTCACTATGTTTTAGACTTCCAGTTAGCTTCACCTCTACCATGAATACAGGCATAAATTATGCAAATGAGTGTATAGTGATGTCAAGAAGTCACCGAATTAAAGGCGGGACTGCTGACGAGGCGTTTCAGGAGCAGTGTTTTCTGTGGGAGAGAGGATCTCATGTTGGCGTGGATCTTTAACATGCACAAGAACCTGCACAACACACTGAAGGAAAACAGCAACCCAGGTTGGACTTGGGGACTAACACCTGGATGCAAAACAGCGACGTGAAGCCAAACAAGAAACATTTCAAATCTCAGGCGGTGAACAGATTTTCCTCCTGATGACCCACTTTCACAAGAAACATGCATCCTGTATACAAACATACAAGCCCACATGTAGACGAGGAGTCGCCTGCGTACTGTAAATAATTAAAACTACTGTATGGACTGACTGACTGGGAGTGTGTGTTTGTGTGTGGTTATGCATGCACGCGTGTGTGAGTGTGTGTGTGTCCACGTGTTAACATCTGTTCCCGTGTGTGTCGAGGAGACAGACTTGATTAATCTCACTTCTCATTAATCAGAAGTGACTTGTAGCTCTGCCTTTAATCTCACTGCTGGTGCGAGCTTTTTCATAACACACAATCATTTATTGGATTATTTACCAGCTGCCGTCGGTCCCATTCTTGCTTAATTCTTCCTCTTTGTCCTGCCTCGTTCCAAATACGGCACCGGGCTAATTAATTCTCAATGCGAATGCCATTCTCAGCGTTACCTCTTTTCATATCCGCCGACCTGTTTAGTGCCGCTTGGAGGCGAGCGTAGCGACTCCTTCTTCCTCGGTGCGCGCGTCACATGAAACAGATGGAGGATTGAATCATGTTGATCTATTAAATTTTGTGACGCCTGTCCGGTTTGTGTCACGATCGGCTGAGCATGTCCTGACAGTCTCCTGGAGGTCAAACAATTTGGATGCCAAAAATTAGAAAGCTGACACGTACGATCACATCTCATTTAATTAGCGATCTGTGGCGACAAATGTCAGCAGCCATCACTTCCGTGTGTGTGTGTGTGTCCGGATGGCACAGTGTCTACACTTGTCTGTATTATGTTGGTGATAACAGACTGATTAAAGCTCATAATTAATCCGTCTGTGGTGCTAAATTAGAAAATGACGGCCTTTCTCCTCCTGTGTGTTACACTAAGCACATGACAGGAGGAGCAGGAGGGTTCACATCTGTGTGACAATAATCCTTCTACTGGTGGAAGTCGTGCCAATCAGCTAACTAGCCAAGCAGACATATGAGACGAAGAGGAGGAAGAGGAGGAGGAATCCATGTCATTCATCCTTTCGCCGAACACCAAGACAGCTGTGGGTGCAAAGCTGCCAGTCATGTTTTTTAATGTCATTTTATACTTTTATTTGGGAGAACACAGCACGAAGAGCGGGATAAAGGTCGGAGTGAAACTGGTGACGTCACAGTCGCATCATAAAATCACTGCACCGCCAGGGAGCCACAGTCTGATCTAGGGCTGGGCAATGTAGTTATATTACATTATTATCGTGATATGATACTTTAACTCATCTCAGAAGCATGTGCGTTGTCTTTTCCCGGTTTTACAGGCTGCATTCCAGTGAAGTGATGTAAGTTTCTGAACTCAGCAGACTCTTGTACTTGCTCTAATAGAGTGCTGCAGGAATGAGTCCTGAAACCCAGAAATAAGTTAGTATTGTGCATTTCCAGTTCCCTCATCTCAAAGTCAGTGAGCCTTCTGGTAAATGCCTGAAATTAAGTCTGTGGTTAACAGAAGCTTAAGAGATTTTCACATTTTATTTTAGATACTCCACATGTGAACTTGTGTTAAAAAGATAAATGAAACTACAGAGGTTGTTGGGGACATTAAACATCAACACACCAAACACAAGAAACTCATCTACTCACAAGTCGTAAGTTCTTGTACGTAGTTCGTTAACAGCCTAACATGTAGCTTTTTACCTCTGCCGATTTCATCTACGCTTCAAAAATCATAAAAGTGGTGTTTATTTGTGAAGATTATCTTGCTGAACAAAACGTGTTAAGAATCATAAAATTGTGTTTGCCACATATCTTCAAATCCCACGGGCTTTTCGTCGAGGGATAAAGGGAAATGCTAACCTCTGGGTTAGCCTCCCAAAATGTGGCAGGCTACGTATAAATACACGTTGTTAAGCATTCAGTCGTGTCACTGCTGCAGCTCACGACTTTTAACAGGTACACAGACGATGATTCAGCTGCTCTGTCACACTCCATCATCCACAGATCCGCATAAACATTACATAAGGATCCCCGGCATGTATGCCAACACATATAGCAAGACACACACACACACATACATCCTGCCAACACCCACAAACCCTCACTGCCAAGGGGAAAAGAAGACAGTTGAGAGAGATGACATGGGAAAAGACTTTAAAAAACAGCTTTTATCTGTTTTCTGCAAGAGGAGACTGCGACTGGATAGCTGTCAGGGGGCCGCCATTGAGTGGTTCCACCAGGCTGAGAGTGTGAGTGTGTGTGTGTGTGTGTTTGTGTGTGTGTACAGCAATTACTTCACGTGTGTGGAGTAGAGTCAGTGTGCTGAACGGACAGCACAGGGATCATCGATGTGTCTGTGCATGTACACATTGCATGTACAATGTGTGCAGGGGAGTGTGTGTGAAGGGAAAATGCACACGTATGACCGCCTTCGATCGGCCGCCCTAAACGCACCGCCGGTCGCACTCTGGGAATAAAACATGAGGGCGAAAGCGGGGGAGAGCGAGGAGAAGGCGAGGAGGAGAGGGCAGGGTGGAGGGAAGGTTGGGACCCTCACGCTCCTCTGTTCAGCACATTCAAATCCTCCCGTCCTCGCTCACTCGCCCTCGTCGTTTTCAGGAAGAAAGAGGCCAGTGCGCTGACACTCGACAGAGAGTGTGAGTTGTCACGGCGCGCTAACCTCAGCATCCACTAAAATAGAGAGAAAAAAAACAGGAATAGCAGTAACAGGATGACAGTTCAGCCAGTCCTGTCAAGTCAAACACTGAGTGGACCCAGAGCTCTGAACTGCTTCAGGTTACAGCGAGCAAATGGTAGCACCGCCTGGCTGCCTCCAGACCCGCACGCAGCGTGCTAATTGGCATTTAACCCATCATGCTCGGCGCGTTTTGGTTCTTACAAGCAATTACATAATGCTCACTATCATCTCAAACCAAGTGAGTTGTAATGGAGCAATGATAATCTCGTCGCTATGATTGCCTTCTGTGCGAGGCAGTTCGACCGGACAGACAATCAGCTGGAAACTTTAAATCCAATGCATTTTTAATTTTCAGAAATAACACTGAAATCCATCGTGGCAGCAGTTTATCGCTGTTTGACTCAATTTTCTAAAATGCTAATGTTTGCTGTGCGGAAGTTTTGCACGACTACTCGAAAATCCCATTTTATTTTCACAATAGCAATCATTATTTTAAAAATAATCATTTCCTGTGTGGTAAGTATAGTTTAATGTGGTAAATACCATTTGTGATATTGTATTAGTGCAACCACACATCACAGTGTGCTTACAGGTCTTTGGGAGAACTACTGCATACGTGAATAAGGTAGTATAAAGTGTTTTGGGGCTCCAGAGGAAGCTGCATGTAATATGATAAATTGCAAAAAAGAAAATTAAGATGCATTGTGGGAAATGTAGGCGCCAGGTTTTGAAAAGGAAGAAAAATGTGTGGATAAATAAAAGGTGATATCTCTGGTTCTGCTGTTTTTAAACTATCCATCTTCCAGTCCAACAGTGTTATAGCAGTACAATGCCAGACCAGCTTTTCAAAACCTCCTCCTTACATTACCCAGAATGCAACTTAGCCACTGACTATTCTCACAATTCCCTAGATTTCTTCAAATTGCTTCTTTTGTCCAACCAACAGTCCAAATCCAAACATTCTCCATCCTCACATTTAAAATGGTGGAACCAGCAAAATCTGACGTTTTTTGGTAAAATTATGACTGTAACAATCAATCGGTTACACTAACTGATTAATTGACTAATCGTTGCAGCTCTAGATTCGAGCCACAATACACAATCCTGTGTAAACCACATCTCCCATGGTGCCTGATGGATTTCCAACCAATCAAACAACTCAAGACTAAGAAAACATACGTGCATTTAAAAAGGCTGTACTTCTGGTTAAGCAAACTTTTGTCGATTAAATTACCAACTGTTTTCTAAATCATTCTATGAGTATCTTATTTGCAGTCATTCTTTTTCGTTCATGTCAGTTTGGCCTGGAAGAGACCGTGCAGAGACATGAAACTTGCATGAGATAATTAACCCCAGGAAAGCTTCCCCCATCCTTGAGTTGGCTGCAGGAAGCATCGGACACACACGCTCTGTTGTCAACAAAAAACACAAATCAAACCCAGAGGACAGGAAACAAGCAAACACAGATGCTGTGAAAATGATAATTCTGACTTTTTGTAGTTTCCTACACTGAAAAGGTTTCCCGTTTGGCAACCAACCATCAGAAATGTGCTTTGTTAAACTCAAAAACAAGGGAACTCTTTCTGAGCAGTACCTTCTTACTACTGCAACTGCTAAAATAATGACTGAACGTTCACTCCGGCCAGTTTCAAGTATCTCCACATTGATTTTTTTCACTGTGATAAAAAAGAATAAAAAATAATGGCTGCCTGGAAGATGTGAAATCAATTTAAAAATGCATGGCGAGCTTTACAAAGTCCATAAAACATGCACAACAACCAGTTTGGTGCTTTAATCTCATTATTTAATGGGGCCTCAGTCCACGAGGATTTTTTAATCTACACATTAACTTTAATGAGATTTTACTATCAGATGAGACATCTCATTATCAACTTAACTAAATCTATCTTGTAACATCAACTTTAACACAGGTTTGTTTGAAATGGTGGATTTCTGTGACAGGAAACATTTGGAGAGACATGTGGTGATTCATTCGACTGCTGGAGTCATCAATCGATTATTTTTGGCCGTTTGCTGATTTTGTTTATCTACACACAGCTTCAGCTTTCAGCTCTGTGACGACCAACCCTCTCTCGCTCTCCGCTCGCTCCATCCTCCGTCCCTTCGGCCACAGTTTCACGCTGTTGACGACTGCGAGGGACGAGTGATGTTCCCAACCAGCTCATTAACACGTTCCCCTTCACACAGCCTTTCATACCGCAAAATGCCTGATTTAATTCCGAACCTATTTAACTTCTCGGTTCGGGCTCGGTCGCTTTGTACATTGGCAGTCAGAAACCTAGACGCGTGTAGCTTAGACACCCACGGAGTCAAGAGAAATGGCGTGCAGGGAAGAGGAGAGGACACACATGAAAGAGCAGCGCACATCTCATTAGCGCCCCTTTTCTCTCTGTCCAGCCAGGAAACCGGGCAGTCAGTCTGCCACCCATCAGGACGCTCCCTGGGTGGGTACAGTTGAAACATTTCACTTCCATCCCCCAGATGCATCCCCGGGGATTAAGAAATCATCCTCACATTTCGAAAAAACCCAACGCCTGGAAATAGACTCTGGGATGAGGGGGCGGATGGGTCAGAGGCCCAGGCACATAAGTCATTTTCTATTTTCCAGTTCTAACTCTTTAGTTAATGGAGTTTTTTGAGGTAAGCACAAACACCAGGGGGAGGAGGGGGTGAGCTGCCGGCTCAGTGAGATTCACCTTCTTAGCCACGGACTCAGGGGTCGTCTTACAATTACAGTGTATGCTGTGGTATTAATGACAACAGGAGACACAGTAATGCAACATTTTTACAGCTTTTGGCTTGAATAGTTTTGCAGATAATGAAACCTGTGACACCTCACCGTCACAATAAGCAGATCATAAGATAGAAAAAGACCTTGTTCAAGATTTTAACCAAGTTCAAATGATATGTCTGTGGTAAACACATACTTTAATTTAAATGTTAATGTAAGCTGGAACAACAGCTTCTTATACTTGACATACGGTTGACAAATAAAATTCAAACTCAGATTTTACATTATAAAAGAGACAATAGACTAAATTCAACACAGTGTGTAATTACTGTCGCTCAGAGGCTCTCGACAATAAAGAAAGAGTTTGATGATGTAGCGTGGGATCATGGGATTCTTTGTCTTTACTGTTAAACAGAACCGAATAATCGTGCTACATAACAAGTGAGCAGCACAAACAATAAGTAAAGAATAAAGTGGTTAGTTAGCAAGCTCCTGAACTTTCTTTGTCACTCTCTTACGTAATATCTGGTGTTTCACATGTTGCCAGGAAGTTATAGCGGCTAGACGAGGAAAAGGGGAAATGACACAAAGGTCTATAAATACATCAACAACATACATAACAAAGGTCGAGTTGTTATTATGCATTTAAATTTTTACATATAATGCCTAATTTCCCTTATTTTGATTTCTGTAAGTGTGCTAATCCAAACTTTACAGCTCATTGTGGCTTTAGCTGTCCCTTATTTTGAAAAAGTTACCCTGTGGAGACTGGTCGTGCTGTGAAGCAACGTGTTTGGGTCCTTGTTTTTTGAACGAGGATGCACAGACGTATAAAAAAGCGTGACGAGGCGTTTGCAAAGACAGTGAAGACGAAGCCTGAAAGCTAGCAAACGTGGATGCAAACAATAAACACTCTAAATTCTTTAAATAAGCTTAATACAAATGTTTGACGAGGACAGAAATTAATTCAGCGTGTTTGTTAGACCTCAGAGACGCTTTCTTGTTTACTCCAGAAGAAGCTCCACAGAGCTCCTTTAATGAGCACTCAAGTTTAACCCTTGTTTTGAAATGTGCGGCAGAATATACTTTGACTAAAGTGTGTTTAAAAAATACATCAGGTAAACAGCAATAACCCAGCACTTTGAAATACTGATGCTCTTTCTACTTTACATTTCATATCCCAATTTTGAGTCATTTGACAGACGCAGGGTTTCCCCCTCTGGACCTGTTCAGGGTGTGAACTTCCTCTCACAGGTGCATGCTGGGAGAGCCTCCAGCCCCTGCAGCCAATAAGCGGTTTAGAAAATGGATGGATGCATATCTTAATTTCAATGTGGCAAGCAGATTAGCAGATTATTGCCATAATTGCCGAGCTCATAATAACACAGTTGCTCCTTTTGTTGGACAGAGACGGCGTCCTCCATTGTCTCCAACACGAGGTAATATTATTTGTCAGCCAGCTTCTGTTTGACACAGTGTTCTTCGGCTTAAGCCCTTTTTTTTCCCGTTACTCTGTTACCTCTGTTTCTGTTCTGTTTTTTTCTGTTTCTCCACCAGTAAAGTAGATGAAGTCCTTGATCATGGAGGAGAAAACATTCAGGTGGCGACAGCCTTTGTCATCTCAGAATAGAGGAGCCTGTAAAATTTAATCTTTTCAAACATTTCCTCCCAAGGGTGGAGCAGGAGTGCAGCTGCAGTTCACAAGTCTGGTGGCATGACAGTTGTCATCTGCAAATGAATTTTTGAGCCACTGAAGAGAACGTCATGTCATTAACGATTTCTCGGGCATGTGAGCTACTTAATCCCCCGTGCCACTTGGCTTTCATCCCATTCTCCAATATTTCAGTGTGCAAGACAGAAGAGAAGAGAGGAGAAGCTTTATAGGGAATAGATGTCAAAGATATGGGAGGAAAAGATGGTTTGGTTTAGATTTGGCGTGTGTATGTGTGTGTGTGTGTGTGTGTGTGTGTGTGTGTATGTGTGTGTGTGTGTGTGTTTTCTGCCTGTCACAATAGCTCACATACTCACCCTTCACACAGTCCACCACGGCTTTGTGGCTGCAGCTAACAGAGGGAGCTTGTCATGAGATCTCTCTCTCACACTCACACACACACACACACACACACACACACACACACACACACACACACACACCAGAGACGTATAATGCTCTACTCCCATTCTCCCAGTTTATTATTGCAATATTACTAATGATTACGCTGCTGAGGCTCATTCCAAGAGTATGAATCATTTCAAATCGCACCATAAACAAGACTTTTGTTTTGGTAACATTTGTGCGCAGACATCTGACGGGCCGACCTGAACCTCACGACGCCGACAATGACACACAGCAGTTTCAAGGGTGACAGATGTTCGGCGTTGGCTATCTACAAGCAGGAGCCTCCGCTAATCTGTTTTGCACTTTCATTTTGGTCTAATTGAGGAGGCCTTGGACCGGATCCCCTCTTATAAAAAAGAAAGAAGAGCCAGCCAAAGATCCTCCTGGCTGACTGATGGATATGAGTACGCATCAAGAGCAGCAGGGAAGAGAAATAATGAAATGAGCTGCGAGAATAAAGCCCACGGGGCCTATAGAAAAGCACCAGGCAATATCTCAAGTCATTTGGCAATGATATACTATTAAAGAAAGAAAATTGAAAATCCTGCTTTTGAAAGAATCCTGTAATTCTATCATGCAAATGAAAACGTCCATCGACAGCTGCCAAAAGACCGAATGTCTGGAATACTGAATAGTTTCATGTCAAGAGAACATCAACCTTTTGTGTCAGGGAAAAAACTCGATTTTGTATTCACGAGAGAAAAACCCACTCCGTGAATTGTCTGAAGAGAGTGTTGACCCCCAGCTTCAGATTAGAAACAGGAAGGTCGTGAGGTAAGAGAGCGGGGGTTTTTTCAGGAGAGTGCCGGGGCAGCGAGGTGTCAAGATAACGCAGAAAAGGGAGAAAGACAAAGCGTCGCGCTGCAGCTGTCACGCCGAATCTCTCAATCAACAGCTGAATTAGTGCGGGATACGGAAGCAATTAATCAGGTTTAACAGCGACCGCCAGGAAGAGGCGGAGGGAGGGAGGCGGGGGGGCAACCTGTCTGTGCATCTGTGTTTGTTCGCTGTGTGGCTGAGCGCTCACTTAAAGGTAAACTGTGGGTAAACTAGGCCAGAGTCACAGTGAGTCACCAGACGTGTGAAATACTCCCATGTGTGGTAAGAGATATGTGTGGAGAGCAGAACACCACAGTTTCTAACACGTAATTTGGCTTTTAGTTTGAAAGACTCAATCAACTCGAACACCTGAGCAGCTAAACAACAACCCTGGTGCACGTCAGCTGATCTCTTACAGCCAGTAGAGATGCAGCTATTTGGGCAGCAAAAGAAAAATCTATTATGATAATCTATTAAGGACTTTTTGTCATTCGTGACAGGAAATAAACAGTCTTTGGCTTGCAGATTGTTGGTTCAACAAAAGAAGCAATATGAAGACGTCACTTTCGGCTCTCGGAAATTGTGATGAGCGTTTCATTTTTGACTTTTTATAGACTGAAGTTTCGCCAACACAGTGCTTGAGCATATGAGTCACCCGCAAGGCACCTTTAACCTAGACTGTCTTCTCATACATGCAACCTATTAAATGTTTCCAACACATATAGTTTACTTGGGCAGTTTATAAAACAAGTTGCCCTGCATGTTACTCTCTCGCTCCTTGAGGTGGCTCTCAGTCTCAAAAAGGTTGATGATCCCTAGACTAAACAATCAGTGAACCACTAAAGTAATCAGCAGATTAACTGTGTTGCGACATAGTGTTGTGTTAATCGTCCACCTTACTGCACACACACTGGCCTCGCCTCTTTTGGTTTCTGTTTGTATGCAACCACCTCACATTGTGGATTTCTTTCACATGTAATTCCAGGTGCAGTGCGTGCGGAGGAGGCTTGTCGTTGATGATGCAGCCTCTGGAAACAATTGCAACCAGCGTGGCAATGTACTGAATGACAATGCACCAACCAGGTACACTTACAAGCTTTTATGAAACAACAGCCTAAGTAGGCCTGCATTAAATCAAGAGGGATGTAATACCAGGGAATATCTCTCCCTCCCTCCCTCTGCAGAGCATGTGTGATTGTCAGCAGAGGGAATGAGCAGAGAGAGCAGAGCATGTTCACTGGTTAGTTGATCACCGATGGCATTGTTCCCTCGGATGGCTAAAACAATTTCAAATGACACAATTTCTGCTGCCAAATGTCCTTGGGCGCCTTCATTATACCCAAGTAAAGTCTATGTGTGGGAAACACTGGCGCTGGTAGGTAGAAGAACAGGTTTTGCATGCCATTCCTATCACACTATCAAAATCACGATGCAGTCCAAACACAGACGAGAAAGGATGCCAGAGATATCCTCCTTTTTATTCAACGTATTCTTCCTCCTTGTCAAAAACCTGACGGCTTCAACACCAACAACGCAGCTCCAATCCCTGATCAGTGATGAGGTCTGGTAAGCTCACTTCTCTCCAACTCCACAGCCAAAGATGATTTTTTTTTCCCCCAGTCAGCTAGAGTCACTATTTTGATGACTTGCAACTCGACTTCACAGAGAATAAATGACTTGAGACCTGACTTGGACTTGGAAGTTAAAGACTCTCTATTAATTTTATGTTTTCAGTTCAAGTATTAAACATAAAATATAAAAAAAATGGCAACTGGGGACTAAACTTGGCCAAGAAATATGACATAGACCTTGCTTGAGATGAAGCAACTTAAGTCACATGTATGCAAATGGATGCCAAAGAACCAGAGATATCCGTACTATTGTACACATTCTTCTTCCTTGTCAAAACCAGGCGCCTACATCACCCAGAATGCAACGCCAATGCTGACAGTTTAGACAGCTGGAGCTTCAGGTGGGGGATTATAATAGCAGCCAAGAACAGACTTTGTTGCGTAAAATCAGTTCCCCTTTCCCCTTTCAGTTTATGACTAAAGTATCACATGAAAATTAAGGGTTGTGACGAATGTCTCAGCTGGTTGTGTCAAATTTCCCTCTGTTTTATATTCTTGTGAATTGGGTCTCGTGTTTCTCATGTCAGTCCTTCGCCTCTGGACCAGAACATACATCAATGTCTTTGACTAAAGGCAGACAGGAACCCATGTCTTATTGTTAATATAAAATGTCGACAAGCTTTTCCCAACAGTCTGTTTCCTGTCAGTCACATGACACCCGCAGGAAGACGTGGTATTCAGCCAGGAAACAATCCCTGACAAACAAGCAACCTGATAAACTTAATTCACACATCTATGTCTTCTTTACACGCGGCTGCTCCGTTTGCCAGGACAGCAATCATTTCAAGTCAGGTTTGAAATAAGCACGGTGCCTGTATATCAGAATATGACAACAAAAAAAAAAAACATGATCTAATTACACATGGCAAGCATTTCAGAATGATTGGGGACAGCGACACGAGACAGAGGCGGTAGTAAATGGGCTGTAACTCTAAATGACGCCGGTATTCTCTCTTAATGTGCGCGTGACTCGCATTCAAGTGTGCTGCTGTGTGAACAGTAGTCGCTTGTGAACAGAGTAAGGAGGGGAGCTGTTAGCTTGCGTTATGCAAATGAGAAACAACACTGTCAGAGCGGACGCAGTCGATCAAGACGATCGCTATCGACACACGCATGCACACGTACGTGCACCGAGAGGCGATGCAGTCAATTTAGAAGATGATATTGAAGCAGCCAAGGACGCTCAGAGAGGTGAGAGGAGAGCCAGACTGTTAGCTGCACTCAAATCCTGTCTTTGGCCCTGTTTCATTTTAACATTTCATCAATACAGACGGAGACTCTCTCTCTCTCCGTTGGCTGGCGAGCTGCTGACCTCCACAACCTGTTGCTAACAGTCTCCAGGCTGCACAGAGCAGGACGGTTATTTATGGACGGGGGAGCAGAGATAAATCGATGCTCTCTCCATTCTTTCCCAATTCCATTTGCATTACTTCGGTGAGGTGTTGAGTTTCTTTATTCACTCCAGAAAAAAAGACGTTTCGTTTCTCCGTGCTTTGTTGCTTTGTGTTGGGTTATGAAATTCAGATAAGGTAGAGATGGTTTGTAATTTGTGGTCGAACACAAAAAGCCAAGTAGTTCTGCGGGGGTCAAAAAAAAAGGCCGCTATGTTTCTCAACTGGCTGGATGGTGAAAAGTTTGAGATGAAGATAAATAACGGCAAAGAAAATCTGCTACGAAAGGCTTCTGGGGAAAATGGGTCTGGGAATAGCAATGCAGGCACATTTTGAAGACAATTGACAATGGCTTGGCCTTTCTAGTACTAGCACTTGATACAGGGCAGGAAATTAACTTTATTTTTATCTTGCTGGCTTCTGTGACCTGTACATCCACCAGGAGCAAGGAAAGGCTTTCACTTTTCACTATCTGAACCTGGCTGATAGTCACACAAATGATGACGGAAGCTGTTAATGAGGATATTTACGGGGTGGTTACACAAATGCCACTACAGATCAACTTTTGACAGCACGGTGCTTCAAATGTTCACTGTTTAATGCAATCAAATATATAATCAAATCCTACTTCCTCTTGTGAAGCTGATCATATTCAGTTTTGAGTTTTGGACAACGCAGTCCAGTTGAACACAGACTGAAACCAGGAGTGGTGACTGCTTCTTGACAGTAAGGCCATTTATTTAAAAATGGCGGCTATGACGGCTTTGCTAGATGGCTAGTCTCGAATCTGGATTTAAAGATCGATCAATGGTTTAATGCACCGACAGCTGTCATTTACATTTTTAAGTTCTTGGGGGTATTTTTCAACACTGACTTGGCGGCGTCAAACATTCATGGTACCCTTCGCCAAAAATAAAGTTTCTCCAATCCGTCCCCCGGTAAACCATCTTCCCAAGCAAATCAATAAGGGCAGCATAATTAGTTCAATTCAGTTCTTCCCCACGAGTAAGCCCTCTCCTCAAGGGAATCAATTAAGGATCTCTGAAACATCTCCGACACCCTCAGAGTCATTTTGTACCAGTCGGTTGATTGTCTTCTTGCACATAAGAGAAAGCACAGCTGCAGGCTACCGGTGAGCTAGCTGTGTCGTCTTTGAAGGGGTTTTTCTATCGCAAACACTCCCTTTGATTTGGATGATCTAAAATCGATTTTGGATTTAGAGCCAAAATTGCGACACCCCCGTCTTGCATATCATCATGCTCTATTATCTTTGCACCTGGCACCCTATGTGATTTTCACCGCCATTAGCTCTGCTGTAGTGAAAAGTTTCATTATTGCCAACATGATCGAGTTTTGGTACTTGCAGTATAGTTTTCCTTGAGTTCCCTCCGTAGGAAATATCCCCGGCTAAAGGCTCCGTAAGCGAAGCGAACTGTATTAGTGTGGTCATTAATTGCCCACATGGGTACAAGAGGAAATGTCACAAAAGTCACGTCACAGCCTGATCCACGGCTGTACTCCCATACAGACGGTGAAAGCAATTTCCATTTTGTCACAGCAGACTATATCTGGAGAAGAAACAGTGACTGAACAGAAGGGTAGGATGGACGGCGTGGACGAGGCGAGCTCGGGACAGACTGGAGACAGAGTAGGAGAGCTTGTCTAAACATTTTCACACATTTTCACCCCCCTCTCCCTCTCCTTACCCCCTCTAGCTCCCTCTCTTTCTAAACAATGAGGCTGAGAATGAACTGAGAGGCAGCGGAGTGGACGGAGGGAGGAAAGAGAGAGGGGAGGCGTAGGGGGGGAGAGAGAGTGTGCTGGCACCCTTTTTAATTCCACCAAAAGCTGTTTCAACAAAGGGTCCCTCGCTTGGGAGCCGCCACGGAGCGGCAGCCTGCCAGGCCGGCTGAAAATAGGGTCGTGAGCAAAAGAATGAGAGCGAAAGAGAGGGCGACAGAATAAGACTGACGGAGAAAGAATGGGTGAATAAAAGAACAGGAAAATGAAAGACTGAGCCGGGTATGAAAGGCTGGCTCTAAGTTGCATGGCTGTAAAAGTCAAACTTGGCAGGGTGGCCACATTGATCATGTGTGTGTGCGGAAGGCGGGAAAAGCTCGTGTGTTCGCTTGTGATTGATCTGAGAAAGCATTGACGACGAGGTGAAAGCTGAAAGCAGAAACCTGGCCATCCTTGGACCGGCTCCATTGTGATTCATGGCCCCGTTCCTGTTGCTACGCTCCGTAATCCCTCTTCTCACGGACACCTGTTTGCTGAGGAATCACTAAGGAATGCCAAGGTGTTAGCCATGATACGGTTTATTTCTAGAAATGTGATCTGGAATTTGCTTAGTAACTGGTTTCCTCAGAAGTGGAATTAAAAAAAGGGGGGAAAAAACGCTGACCAAGTGGAGGCACATTCTTGCTGGCTCTTGGCAGACAGAGTGATGAATAAAAACCTGCCTCCTGGAGTCTCTGCGAGCCCGACTGATGGAGCTTCTGACAGCAACCCAGAGTCCAAACCTCTCCCACCTAATTACTAGCCTCTTCTTTTTTTTTTTTAAAGGTCCACACAAAGACATACACACATCACACAACAAAGGGATGTGAAATTGTCTCCTCCACAAAAGCCGAATCCATGACAACCTGTTCCCAATCTCTGAGTGACCGACTGCACCAGTGTCTAACTCAGGCTGTGAGCCCTGCAATGAAAAGAAAAGCATCAACAATTCTCCAACTGTACAAAACAAGTAAACAGCATTATGCAAGAGCCTGCAACACAAAGTCAGCAGTCCATCCTTCAGCAGCCCA
Organism: Pagrus pagrus; assembly: GCF_965226575.1. Classification (NCBI taxonomy): domain Eukaryota; kingdom Metazoa; phylum Chordata; class Actinopteri; order Spariformes; family Sparidae; genus Pagrus; species Pagrus pagrus. The sequence goes on along the minus strand of NC_140201.1, from coordinate 4,565,933 downwards.
CAACTATGGTGGGAAATCATTAACATTTTAATCCTCGATCAATAAGAAAGACCCGCGAGCCAAAATTAAAAAAGGAGACCAATTTAAACATTAATGCAGACAAACAAATCACAGCATACAGTATGTGATGCAACACCATGTTCAAATCTGTCAGTTAATAAGTGAACAGGGCTGAGGAGGAAGACGCTCCCTCCTCACCGCAGCAGGACTTGATATTGTGCTTTTCTGGGTGAGAGTCTCCACCGCACATGACAGCCCAGACAATGACAAACAAATCGGCCTAAACACTAACAGCCCCCGGCATTACTGTGCAGTTTGAGTTGGTGTGAGTCATTAATACGCTCTCAGTGAGCATCAGCGGTCTGCTCTCGAGGGGATGATTATCACCCCATGCCTCAGCAGGAGGAGCCATCAACATATGAGTGTGGGGCCAACAAGCCTTGCACTGCGGGTCGGGACCCGAAAACGGCTAATTTCTGGCCGTCCACATGACAGCGGCTTGTTTTTATAAAATACACTGGGTCTCAAATTAAGAGGCTCATCATTTCATGATCACATTCTGCATGGACGCCTCATTGTACCTCTTCAGCATCGCTTTTTCTGATGTTTTTGCAATTTTGTTTTTTGTTTTTATAGCACTCTAAATTTAAAGGTGTAATTAGTGAAATATTGCCAGAAGGTAGTTCCAAAACCATGTTGGCGAGGGGATCTACAGCGTAACTGACAGCTGCTGCTCTGTACCAGCTAGCCGTTAGCTATTTAGCTCATGGCTCAGTTAGCCAGTGGCCCGAGAGTTTGTCTGGACCGGGACCTCGGATCACCGGGGGGAGTCGCTACGGGTGACGGCGCCCAGATTCATTGGATTTGGGAGCCTGACGTGAGATTGAACACAGCTGGACACCAGACCAGGACTGAACGCAGCGTCCAAGAGCGACGGTGGTCACTTTGACAATAGGGGTGCAGTATGGAGGCGATTTACAGAGGCTCTGACCAGGACTATGACTTTGGGGATGAGGAGAGGCATGCAGCGGGACTGTTTAACAAGGAGTTAACGAGGCAATTAAGCTCATCTTTGTTCAGTAAAAGAGAGAAACTTGTACAAAGTGGTATTATTAGACATGATGGGCTGAGGCTGGCTGGGTAACTTCAGTAGATATCTCTGCAACACAGTACTCAGATGTCTTTGACAGCACTGTCAGCACTGTTGTTTCTCTAATTAGATTGATAATGTCAGTTCATTTAAAAAATTCTGGCCATATCGTACAAATTACTGGTTTAATGTCTTTTAAATACAGTATACAAAGTCTCTTATTATCAACAAGCCCACAACCCAAAAAATAAAAGCTTTCTATGCTAAAACATATCATTAAGCCCCTACAAATAGACGCTTGTGAAGCACCAGCTGGCTAACACGGTCATTGACATTTCAACCCTGATGATGATACCTATGATCAACTCTCAAGGCAACAATGACAACCGCTCACTCAACCCTCTCCACACACACACACACACACACGAGATCACTTGACATACTCCTTGACATTTAGCCTATCTGCCATCAGCCACAATGGAACCGGGACCTCTGCACAACAGGCCGGTTTTTAAAGATGGTGGAGACTTTAAATCATTTTCTACCCCGCGGTCAGGAGCCTGTGCGGGGTTAAAGCAGGATTTATGCAAAGTGAGAAAAATCTGTTCATTAAATTGAGAAAATTACAGACATTTTTATTCAAACTGCCCTTTGCTTTTGAAATAACAGGAGATTTTCAGCCTCAGGGCTTGTTCTAATAATTAATCAACTAAAGCATCCTGCAAAGACAAAAAATTCAAATTATTGTGCTCCTGCCCCACAGGCCAAAAGCACACAACTGGGCGGCTCACAGATGAATGCCTTGAAGTCGCTCGTTTTGAAGCTGCGTATGCTTTCAAAAATTACAGCAGTCAACCTCGATGTTTCTCATGATTTTTTTAATTTAAAATGCAGCAGATGCTACACCAGTGGATATTCAATTAACATGAAATTTGTCTTTTTTGCCCTGCAAACCCACAAGTCCGGGACTGAAAGCAGTTGGCCGATTTTAGGCTTAAAGGTAGTGAGGCAGGTCGGTGATTGACTGCTCTGGCTCCCAGATGGAAGAAACCCAGCACAGATCCATACCGGAGCTGCAGCACTGGCTACACAAATATGTAAACAGCAACATGGTGCAATGCGAGGCTGATGATGAGTCATTAATAAGAGCTCTCGATAATCAGGCCGCGCTGCTCTGAGGGCGATAATCATCGGCCGCCTGCTCTCCAAGTGATAAGCTAATCAGCCCTTCGTCTCCACCGAGCCGTCGAGGGGACTCATCATCATTGACATTTCGGTGCAGGATCGGGCCCAAAGAGACGAGCTCGGGGAGGGGGGGGCACACCTGAAGTGACTTAATTATCATTGCTGTGGAATGATATGCTCTCAACTCTATTTCGCCTGTTTCAGTGAAGGTTAACGCGGCTCTTTCGACATCACGGTTAAAGTTTCACCACTGCCGTTGACCCCTTTTTCACAGTTCTTGTTTATTTTCGGCAGCGTGCAAAACACACAGATCATCAAGCTGCACACACAAACTCGAACTGTTTGCACAATACGTCAGGACAATCTCGGTGAATCGAGCATCTACTTGTGCATTCAGTATCGGTAACTCACCGCCTAAGTAGCTGAAATGCGAGTGTGCAGGGGGGTTTTTTTCCTGCGAGGAGACAGTTGTGTTGTTGCACGTTCAAATTAATTCATAACCTGTGGGGATACTGTCGTGACAATCTGACAGCTTTTTAACAGTGCTGGCCTGATGTAGCAGAGTCTCAGCTGAGTATCTGTCATCCTCGCACCAACCTGTGCTGCGTGGCTTACAGCACTGAGGTCTCCAGCACCACAGTCCTCATTTCTGCGCCATTACACTGGGGCTTCCCTGTTCTTGCGGCTTACATCTCTCCAATTATGCGCACAGATAAAGGACGTCATTACAAAGCAAATTCCAATCAAGTTTAAATCTTCCTCCTGCCATGTACACTCAAGTCAAAAATCAAGATTCCCACTGTCACCCATTAAGCAACAGATGCTACGGGGATATGCAGAGTGCTAACCCCGTGGCTCACGGCCTTGAAATAACTCGCCCTCCCATTCGCTTTGATCGCGCAGGCACGTCTCCGAAGGCACGTCGACGCACGAGGCGACGCGTCTCTCCGGCTCCATAATGACCCATCTTCTTTTTCCTCGGTGACCATTTGGGGACAGCTCTGACAGATGATACTAGTTACACCCAGGTGAAAACAACAGGCTGACAGATTCGTGCTGACAGAGTGGGTTCACAGATTCTTATGCCGATCGCTGTAGCCTGACTGCCTGCTGTTATGAATTTTGTAGCTGGTCCCAGTTGGGGAGAAGAAGAAGGAAAAAAAAACTGTGGCAATTGTTTCTGCTGGGAGTTAGAGCATGTCTGCGTTACTCAGCGGTGCATTTCAGTGAGGTTATTATAGCTTGTGGTTACGGTTATCTCTGAATCTATCACTGTAATGTTCTTATAGCCGCATAAATTGTTGCTATGGCAATCACCACCAAGTTTATTGATACTTCCTTTGTATTTATGGTGTAATATTTCCCCAATATTCCAAGTAAGTGTCTCCATTAGTGAGTTTTGAGAAATGTTATGCGGGGCATCTAGGATAACTTAGCATCAGAAGTGTTCGTTATAGTCTTTTTTAACTTTATAGCGACGGCCCGAGGAGCTGCAACAGGGATGTTGAGCACAGTGTGCTCTCTGTGTCGCTCAAAATAAGTGAACTGGCATAAATTTGGGTATTTTTTATCTCTTAAGGTTTCGCTGTTACATTCACACATTGTCTTGCATTGTGCTTGCATCACTTGACAGTAAGTTCACAGTTGAGCTGAACTCGTATGAGCAGGGTCAAATTATCAGTGTGCTTACCACAGATACGTCTGTATCACTGCACACTGTCAAAACAGCATGAGCTAGATTTGACTATTATTTTCTTTTTGCTCCATCCATACTTTATTCACTGCAGAAATTCAAAGTCTTTCTGAGCGGATTTGACTAATTTCCAGTCAAAATGTCTCATGACAGGTCCAATTTGTAAAAAAGTTGATTTTTGAGCCTCAATCTCAACTCATCAAATACGGACGCACTGGGATCGTATGTCAGGTCAGCGGCCATCCCAGAGGGTTAATATTTGACGAGTTAAGAATGAGACTCAAAAATCAACTTTCTTACAAATTGGACTTTTTATATAAGACACAATAACCTTGAAAGTAAAGTTTTAGTGAGATACAGGGATGTTTTTTTACATTTTCACTTCTTCTGTCAGCAGATATTTTGACATTTTACAAGCAAGAATCAACTATTTTTTAAAGTGTCATTTTTTCGAGTGTTTGTTATGTTGTTTATTTATAGTTTATGTTTATTAATTCATGTTAAAAGTAGTCCCATCTTGTCTTTGCTGTCCTCAGTGATCGTGTTTTGTTAACCATCCATCTATTTCATCCTTTGCAGGGCTGCGGCGCTGGAGCCAATCCCAGCTGTCATTGGCCGAGAGGCGAGGTGCACCCTGGACAGGTTGCCAGTTCATCACAGGGCAACCGTGCACGCTGACATTGACCCCTACGTGCAATTCAGAGCCACAAGTTAACCTAACCGGCATATCGTTGGACTGTGGGAGGAACCAGGCAGAGAACCCACACGGATTCAGGGAGAACACAGGAGCTCCACACAGAGAGGCTCCAACCAACCAACCAACCAACCGGCTGCCAGGTTCGAACCAAGAAGCTGATTTTTAAGGGGGGATAACCACTGGACCACAGAGCCCCCTTTAAAATCAGCTTGTCTAAGCACAGTCTTTTAATATCAGCTGTCTTTAAAGGAATAGTTTGTGTATAAAAAATTAAAAATACAAAAAAAAATATTTTTAAAATGCATGTTTCCACTGATCAGGCTCTATAAACTTGTCATAAATCTCACACTTCTACAGTTGTGGTGTGTATGTTATTATAAGATTATTGTTATGGATATTCATCACCACCTCTCAACTGAAGAGCAGCGGCCGAGCACGTCTCCATTCCTGCAGAGACCGTGCTTCCCATCAACACCCTGTTGCTCCGCACAACGGGGACCAATCTGTGCCATTATTCTAATGGTTAGTAATCAGACCTGTGATTGCGCCCCATTCCCCTCAGACACTTTCCAACAGGTAAACACAGATTACAGGTCAGCCGTGTTGGGAGGGTTTGTAGAGGCTCAGAGGGGATTAGGTTTCCTCAACAGTCACCTGCCGTCTGAAGCTGCGAGGAATTAGGACAAAAACCACAAACCAGGAGAGCCACACCTCGCAGTGCCATGGCGTAGCGACACCGCACGCACACATTTGGCATTGTGCTTCGACAATAAACTTTTAGTTCAGGTCTCACAGTCCGCCCGACAGCAGCCAGGGCGGACACACAAGACGTGACAGTGAAGCATGCAGGAGGGAGCGGGGAGGCGCGGCTGGAAGTGCACAGGGCTGCCCGCACTCCGGGCGCACGGCGCTGGAAGTGGAGGAGAACCGAGAGGGCTTCACTTACAACACAGCTCGGCTGCTTGTATTCTTACCTTGAGCTGCGAGGAGGATCGCTGCCGCCACCAGCCAAGTGTTTCTCACCGGAGAGACCGGACAGCGTGCTGCGTAATCTCTCGCCATTCTTCTAAACAGGAGACAAGGTGGACGTAAATATCCACAACAGCGCTGTGAGGGGCAGCCGCGCTCCCAGTTATTCCTTCTCCGATCGGCCGAGAAACTTGGGAGTTCAGTTCAGACCGCCTGGGTGGAAATCAGCCAAGTTGCGGTTTCTCTTATCCCCCACTGTCTCTGCGTGTCCGTCCCCCTGGACCGTGTTTAGTTTCTGTCTTTCCCTTCCTCTCAGTCTGTTAATGACAGGAAGAGACACTCCTCCCCGTGTGGGCCGGCCGCAGTGCGCACAGGTAGCCCGCGGCTGCTGGTGTGGTGGTGCGTCTTGGCCACGGCGAGAGGAGCGAAATGGAAACAAAGTGCGGACGGACTGAGTGTGCGAGAGTCGGCGGAGCTCCGCGCGTCTGCTGCGGGAGAGCTGAGCGGGGAATATCAGAGTGATGTCAGCAGAGCGTCACCAAGAGGACTTGAGCCGTAATACTGAGCCCTCACAGCTCCAGCTGCACAGCCCGAGCGAGGCGCAGTCCACAGGGCGGAGGAGCACAGACCTGCATACCTGCGCTGAAGGGTGTGTTCTGCTGACACCTGCCGCTCGGTGTGTGCGGTGTGTGCGTGTGTGTGTGTGTGCGTGGATGTGATCAGATGAGCGGGGGATAAAAAATGCAGCAAAAAAACTGACGATTGTTTTTATTTCCATCGATCAGCAACATTATTCAACAGCCTAATGAAAATAAAAACAATAGTTTGACTGAATTAGTGCATTTTAAAAAAGTACTCTGAATGTAACTAAGTACATCTACTCAAGTCCTGTAACCAAGTACAATGTTGAGTATTTCCTTTTCCTGCTACTTTACTCTCCCACTAAACTACATTTTGAAGGCAGATGTTGTACTTTATACTCTATACACTACATTTACTTCATAACTTAAGTTACTCGTTACTTTGAAGATTACATAATGCATCAGAGCCAAAGTAGCATTTTTTATAAAATAACCTCATTTATTTATCACATTTATAAATGCTGAATACTGGATCTGATCATCAGTCCTCTGAATTTACTCTTACTTGTACTTTTAATATGAGATACTTTAAGTACTATTCCTATGTCTGACTTACCCAAGTTTATATTAACATGATGTCTTTACTACTTTTTACTATGACTTTGGGGTACGCTGGAGGTACTTGTACTTCTCTTGAGCATTTCAATATACTACTTTTTAATGACTCCACTAAATTACGAAGGGAAATGCTGTACTTTTTACTTTTATCACACATCATACAATGTACAACATAGTGAAAGTGGATCTCTGCATTTAACCCGTCCCAGAGGAGCGGTGAGCAGCTACAGCACCTGGTAACCAACTCCAGATCTTAGCCGGTGCCTTGGTTCAAGGGCACTGACAGGAGATTTAACCTGATGTACATATTTTGATGGGGGGGGAACATATAACACTCCACACAGAAGAGGTCCTGCCCCAGCCAGGTTTTGAGCCCAGGACCTTCTCGCTCACCGCAGAGCCTTTGCAGATTTTAGTATGTAAAACAGTGGCGAGGTACTCAAATCTCTCACTTGAGTATAAGTAAATAAACTGAATCTGACGTAACAAGAAGCTAGAGCTGTGAGGTAAATGTAGTGAAGTAAAAAAGTACAACATTTCCATCAGAAATATAGTGTAGTAAAAGTTCAAAAGTAAAAACTCAAACTTGCACTTCAGGACTTTAGAAAATGTACGACTGATGTGAAATATAATGCAGTGTTACAGATCAAACCACCAGTTAATGAGGCTGATGCTGCATCACATTATTTATTCTAAAGAGTGGAGAGTAATATCTTCAAATCACTTTATTTATGCGCAGCAGCCTGTTGACAAACTGAGGGGGAAGACGAGGTGGAGGAAGACGAGGAGGAGGAGGAGGAGGAGGAGGAAGCTTGTTTATAAAACCAGAGACATCGAGGCTCGGTCTGCAGATGGAGACATGAGAACTGTTTAGTGATTTACTGAATCTAAAGCTTAAACCAACGTGTCAACTGAGACATACAGCTGTGGAAGAGAAGAAGGACTTTACCTAAAGCCACATTATGTAGGATTTGGTATTTTGTGTGGTTTGGCGCCCCCTACAGTCTCTGAGTGCAACAGCACTGTCTTAAATATAAATCCCAGGTCTGTAACAATGTGTCAGATGTAATGTAGCTGCTGACTACAAATGTAACTCATTACATCATCACAATGTGATGTGTTGAAAAGTAAACGTGTGTGTAACGCTGTGATCCGACCCTCTCACTGTTACAAGACATTGTGCCATTACTATGAATTGAAGCTGTTATTTTAAGGTTAAAAATAAATAATGACCTAAGACCTAAGACTTTGGAGGGTAACATTACTTCACTGTTGTATTTTTTATTTAGTAAAAGATCTGAATTTTTCCTTCATTACCAATTCAAATGCTTAACGATAAATCATTCACATCGAGGGAATCATTTGAAATTGTTGGAATCAAACCAAAGCCAAAATAATGTCTTAAAATTGCTTACTTAGTCCGACCGGCAGCCAAAGTATCAGAGAAATGCAGTGACAGCAAATCATTTTTATCATTTATTATAAAAAATAATTGATTTCTGTCAACCGACGAAGTGATGGATGAAGTGAAAACGTCAGAACTATAAATATAATAGAAGTGGAAAGCCGTGAGGGCTCAGCGTGTCACTGTGTGTTGGTCTGCAGAGACCACACCGCACATTCAGCATCACAAACACCGTCTCAGCCGGATCTACGAACATCAGCGGCTTCACAGCTCGAGCTTTCTGAGAAAACAAGAAAAAAACTGTAAAAAGACACTCAGCTCGTGAGAGGTAAAATAGAGGAAACCTTGGAAGAGCCACTTCAACGAGAGATCCCCCTTCAGTGGCTGCAAATGGACAATTAACTGACTATAAATAAACAAAGTGACTAAGAATTAAGTACAATTCAGCATAAATCTAATACAATAAGTCAAATGAAAGACTAAGACATATAACCTATAACTGTTGACATCAGAAGGATATCATACGTGAACATAAGGACACAGAGACAATAAACAAAGCCACCATAAACAGAAATAAAGAGTTGTGAAGTTGTGAACATTTTCTCATTGAGATGTCTCCTGACAGAATCAGGATTATTAGTTGTTGTTTTTGGAGACGTATCAATCAAATTACCGGAATAAATGTTGCCAATAAATGTTCCTGCAAAACCACAGATATGTTGAAACACGACATTTCTTTACGTTGCAACTTTATGTTTATTTAGGTTTGATTTTGTATTTTATGTGTGCTCATAATCTGGTTAGGTTTAGGTGTACAAAACAGTTGGTTAGGGTTAAGGAAAGATCAGGTTTTGGCTCAAAATACCTGTTTTGGTCACCACAAATATGGTAGAAGATGTTCTGACTTCCCATCAAAATGTTGCCTCAAGCACGGCTGGAAGTTGTCCCGAGGTCTCCTGAAAAACATCCAGTGGTCTCATGTTTAAAAATGTTAAAACACAGTCTTGAACTGCGGTCACTGGCTTGGCAGCCCTCTAACCTCCAACTCAACCACCATCCCTCCACCTCCTGATGTTAATGTGAACGTGATATGACACATTTTGTAGAAATGTCAGAATAGTACACATGTGAAGCTCTCAGTGGTTTGAAGACACGTTTTATCCTTGTGCCTGGGCTGAATGTATTGTGGTTGATGTCAAACATACTCAGATTAGATTAGGATATTGGTATTTTGGGGGTTAAACTGCCTAATTTCATGCATAAGCTATTTTCTGAAAAGTATGATTGCATTTCGGTTATTTTGGTTTCCTCTGCAGACGCACAATATGACCTTAACTCTGACGGAGGCTGTGGAAACGAGTCTATTTTCTGCAAAGATCTTTGAACGTCTTTTAATCCATATCCTGACCTACCCAAGCGATGATGTATTTCTTCTATTACACCAAAAAACAAAAGTACAAGAGAGTTGCACACAAGAAATTGCACACATAAATTCAGGTTTGCAGCACACAAGAAAAAGCCTTGGGGCACTCAGGGGGGTGGATGGGAGTTTAAGTCTCTCTAGATGGATGCTGTCATTTACTTTGTTGTCCCCCCTCCACGTAAACAGTGACGCTGAGAGGTTTAAAGACAGAAATGTTTCAAATAAGGATAAGTTGGAGGGAAACAAACAGACCCCACTCTGAGAGGACGTTCTCCCGTCTGTTTAGGACGATAAGGGAGCATCTTTGAAGTCAATTGCAGCAGAATTTAAGTTACTGCTGAAATGACGAACAGAAGCAGATTCACTGAGAAAATACTTTGTTCACAACCAACACATTGTAAAGGCAAGCTCAATTAACTGTGTGACTGAGTCACAGAGTGTAAACATAATACACACCACTGTGGGAACGGTTCCCTCCGCCCTCACCACACACTCACAGTATTAGAGCAATTATTATAATGAGTTTTTATTGTTTTACGGTGATTTAACGCGAACCACCGTTTAATATCACATTTCTAATTCATACTAGTAAATAGAGATTATTTTTTACACCCACACTCAATGAGCTATATGCATTAAGATGGGATAACGGGGATCAGTTTAACTTGAAATTTAAAATGACTGACCTTTTCTTACTCAAACTGCGCTGAAGTCTGCCTCCTGGATCGTGCCTCAGTTCAACGTGGGTGGAAAACTGTTCGTGGTTCCCTTAAAATTGAACAACAAGATTTAGGAAAAATCGATAACAATCACAATTGCAAGCACTTAAAGTTATAATCCTCAAGGTTTCATTAAATCAAACCCAATTTTTGATACAATTCAAACTTCTGCTATTTTTTTTAGCCATTCAGTGTATGAACATTTCATAATTACCTTTCAACGAGGCAGTTTTCATTGTAAGTGGAGTCCACCGCTCCTATCCAGATCGAAATTGACCAATCATAACTCCTGCCCCCGTTAGTTACTGTTTCTAGGTCGGACAAGCTTGACAATAACAAACATGGCGGTCCCGGGTGCCACAGTGTTTAATAGACACTTTCTGGGAGTCAAGTAATATGGCTTTAAGAAGCCGACAGCAAGGACTATAGGACTAACCCTACTGTAGCTGCTCAAAGTGTGTTGGCTATGCTATTGAACCACAAATTGCTGTTACCATGGTTACCACAGGTGTTACCACATCAGTCAGGACTGTCATGTTAAGGATTATAACATTAAGTAACTGGGTTACTTAGACTAACCAGGTTACACAGGTCATCGGCTCGGTGGTAAATCCTGGTAAACAAGCAGCAGGTCACTGAGCAGATTCCTCTGTTGGATTAACGATTGTAGATTTTGATGGTTTGGTAACGACCAGGGTTTTACAATTATGATACATTAATTTATTTCACAACACAACTAATGCATAAATCAGCACAAGAACAGCATTTTTAATTAATTCTGTCCTCGTAATATTTAATTATTGGTTTAGCTTTTAAATTGCTGTCTTTCAAAACAGAAAGAACAAAAAGATAAAAAAAAGATTATGCAAATAGTCAGGTGTGAGTGCAGTTTGCAGTGTTGGGTCCATCAGCTATTGTTTAGCCCTCAGACACAAATGTGGGAAGTCGCTCTCGTGACATCGTGTGTACTTGTTGGTGTACAGCATTTTAAGCTGGAGCACCAGGTTTGTTTGTTCCGCTGTCAGTCTGCCGGTTGTGCCAGCAATTGTCTGTAATTGTTTAATTTTCCTCATCGTGAAACCTTCTGTTCTGTGAGAACAGAAACAATCATCGCAACTGAGTGTTCAAAGTTATAAAACCGTGAAGCTTTAAACCACAGTTAATATTAAAATCGGTAAATTGCTGCAGTCTCGAGGCTTTATCGTGCACATGCAAACTGTACAAGCTAATTAGAAACTTGTTCATGTGTGTGAATGGCCAAGAAATCGATGTTCACCAGGAGAAATGTAACTGGGGAAATCTAGTCTCTCTAATCTCCTGTGCTGATTACAGAAAACTGATGACAGGTTTCTCTTTATGGAATCTGCTTATTGAAGAAAGCAGTCGGTAACATGTAAACTCACTGCAGGTTACTCACACATATCTGAGAACTTGGACAAATAACAGGCTAATCGCTGGGATAAAGTCAAGGGCTAGATACCATACTGACATTTCTACAAAACGGTCACAAATCACGTTCACATTAAGTCGACCTCGGGACGATTTCCAGCCAGTTCATGGACAAAAGAAACGGATATTTTTAACGGCTAGTTGGGACATCTTCAGCCATGATTGTGCCGACCAAAACGGGTGTTTTGAGCCCGAATATGCGTGGTCACAACCTAAAATTGAAAAACTGAGCCTAAAGAAAAATAAAGTTTCACATAACCACGGTGTGCAGAAACATATATTTCAAATGTTTTTTCATTCTGACAATTGAGATGCAAATAACAGTAAAATAAACCGTTTGGCTGGATGTGCCTTTTTGTTATGTGGGTGGGCTCAACCTTTGCAACACATTCATTTGAGCAGATGCTTCGAGCCAAAACAACTTACATTTGGGAAACAATTTCGGCGAATCTGTTTCTCGAGAACATCTTGACATGTGAACAAGAAGAGCCGGGGGTCAAACCACCCAACCTCACAAGTAATGGCCAACCAGCTCCTGCTGAGCTACAGCCTCCTTCAAGTTCGACACCACACAAAGAAAATAAAAGACATCTTCCAAACATCAGACCCCGCCAGTGCTCAAAATGTAGCTACAGTCTTGCATCAGACATTCAATAAGTCACATCCAAAGTATCCTCGATCTATCAACATGTCAAAAGATCCCGTAGTGCAGTTCATATTGATGCAACGACGCTCCAGCTCCAGCACCAGTAGGCCAACAATCCCACTTATTCCAAACCCAGCAATCACTGTCACTGCCAAAACATCTCTTCATCTTCCATTCAGAGTAACAAGCTGTAACGTTTACAGTGTAATGCTCTCACTGCTCGAGTATCATGATTTTTGCTTTGAGGCAAACCAAACAACCACCTATTTTACTGCGGAAAATTGATGTAAGCAGCCCCACGCCTCCCTCCACCCTCACTATTCAAAACATCTCACTGAGAAATGACACACGTCCTCCCCTCTGGGAAGCCGGCCTGCCTGCCTCTAAAAAACCTTCCCCACGATGCCTCCACCATTTTGCTGGGTGGTGGACCCGGCCACCCACCTCTCCATTATCACCTCATTAGTGGGCTGCAAACTGGCCCACCCTCCATTTTGGCTCCAGCCTCAATCGGCCCATTAATCACAGAAGAGCAGGGAAACCTTCTGTCCTCTGAAGGCTCACGATGTATTCTGCTGGCCCCTGCTGCGTGTGAGTGTGTGTGTGAGCGCACGAGTGTGTGTGTGTGCGTGTGTGTGTCTGTGGCCATGCTGCTGCATATAAATGATCCGGCTACATCCTGCCATCTGTTGACTGCTAAAAGTAACTGCCTCCACACTGACACACCAAAGTCCATGAAGCTTTCTGCCTCTCTGTTCTTCATCTGTATCCAGAAAATCTAATTTTGTGACTCAAGGTATACGTCAGACGAAGAACAGATGGAACAAATTATGTAATTATCACAACACATCCTCAATTAAACAAGCAAAGAGGTTGTCAGGGCTTTTCCAAATCAGAGAAAATAAGGGTTTTCTCATCTGCTACTCACGTGGTTGAGGTATGATTCATTTCAAGGCGACTCGGAAAGATCGTCTTCGTGGATCGTCTTCGATGGACACCGTGGTCCCAAGTGTCAAAGTCTTGACACACCTCTCACAGCAGCACATTACAACATCGTCTTTAGATCATGGCTGTGTATTTTCTGAAGGTTGCATGGACTCAAGACGTTGCTCGTCAGGAAAATGTAAACATGGGTCATTTTAAGGTGCAAGATGTTGCCACTGCGATTCCCAAATGATAACATTTCATTTTCAAATTCTTCTTTAAAAAGATAGGGGTATTAAACAACAACAGTAAAGATAAGAAAAGATAGAGACTCAACGTCTTACAAAGTTCGGTTTCTTAAATCTGTCCCCAGTAAAACATCTTCCCAGGCAAATCAATGAAGGATCTCTGGCGATGTTACCACTTCAGTTCAGTTCATTCCCCTTGAGTAAAACCTCTTCCCAAGCAAATCAATAAAGGATCTCTGAAACATCCCCGGCACTGCCTTTGAATCGATGATCCAAATAGAAAGCTCATTTCGATCGAGTTTCGTTGTAGAATCTAAATCGTGACGCTCGTGTTTGAGGTACGACTCATTTCAGGACGACTTAAAGCTTTGTGAGATGGTTGAATTTTGAGTCTCATTCCTGACCCACCAACCCGAAGCGTCAGTGTCTGGACGGGTTGGGAATGAGACTCAAAAATCAACTTTCTTACAATTAGGAGATTTAAATCACTTCATAAATGGTGGTGAAAGATAAAAATCACATGTTCTCATTGAAATATGTTTACTCTGTGAGTTTATTGTTATGTTCTGTCCACGCGACGTCTAGTGGATGTCTATCCGATCCCTCCTCTGTTGCTCTTCTTCCTTTTGTTGAATTTTTTATCCTTATCTGGGTTTTTTGGGTCTAAGGACAGAGGGTGTAACACACTGCATAACTTGTAAAGACCCCCTGAGGCAATGTGATTTGTGATTTTGGGTTATATAAATAAAATTGACTCGACTCGACTTGCAGACTTTCAGCTCAAAACATCTTCTTCGTCTCTCTTTTGTTGTTTTCTTTGGTCGTTTTTCATTAACGTGAGGAGTGAACTATTGCCTGGGAACAAAAATCTCTTGGGTTTGAAAGAATTGTTTGTTGAACAGTGCTGATGCTCCGTCATCCAAATCTGAATCCAACCGTCCGACCCCTGTTACTAACACTAAGCATGATAAACTTGTCTTTACTCGTTGATATATTTCACTGTCTTTCAACAAAACACCATCATTCAGAGGCCGAGCTGTCTTGTTATGCACAGCGATGCATGACAAATTGCTGGTTATTGGATATCAATATTAAAATAGACTTTTGCATATGTTTGAATGTCTCTCGTGGCAGGTTGCCATTACACTCTCAGTCCTACTGTAACAGCGTTGCAGTCTGAAGGCTCAGATTCGTTTTTATAATGAGGTGTTGTTGTTTATTTATCAAACTAAGATCGCCTGGAGTTGTGAAGTATCACCAACAGGTCAGGGCTTTATGTAACCCAGAGAAACTGGCTCATTTTCTCAGCGCTTGACGTGTATGTTCTTCTACATTTTCCAATTTTCTATGGGTGTATTTATAGAGGATCACAGAGGCCAGATATACTGCCATCACATGCATTTCCTGACATTTTTATTATACATGTTCTGCTTAACCTTTGAGAAAAAAGAAAAAAAAAAACACTTTGTATATTTGAAACCATCACACGGCTGGCAGATAATCTCTTCTGGCAATGAAATGCAAAAAGACCACATAAATGCAATTTGGGGCGAATTTGTGTGACATAAATAATGAGTAAGCCCTGGCTCCAGGCCTGTTTGGCCCTGTAGAGGAAACTGAGGAAATTAATTCCTGCTGCTGTAATGATGTTGTAAACAAAATCAGAATCACTTTGTATCACTTCATATGCCAAGTACTGTATATGTAGAGGAATTCATCCTGGTAGCGTTGATGCAGAGATTCACCCTGGACTGCTAATTTAAACATAATTACAGTGCTGATAAATAGACTGACATATTTAGCACAAATTGGTTATTTACAATTCAAAGCAGTAAAAATATGATATGGCACACCATATTAGATCCATCCGTTTAATTTAAGGGAAACGGGGCAGAGGAAAATGATAGTTTCCTTTACATTTCCTTTAAAGTCTCAAGTCAGCAGACTTTAAAAGAGGCTTTGAATAATTCAGCCAGTAATTCATGTCTTTCCACCTTGTACTTCCCTTGCTTCTGGGGGCTGCAGTAGTTTTAAATCAGTGGTTCACAACCTGAGGGGTCAAGAAGCCCCAGAGGGGTTGGCGATAAATCTGACAGCTCACAAAATGATTAACAGGCTATAAAAGAAGAAGAGACACATTCCTGCAACACAAAATGATGTTGACTTTTAATGTATTTACTTGAATCTTCCAGTTTCACTCTGTCAAATCCTCTGAAATAGCTAAATTAAACAATCATTAAAGGGAATTTCGGTCTTTTGGTTGAACTGCTCACGACTCAGACGAGAGGGTCACAAGTTCACATCTCTTTTGAACTTTTGGCAGCTGCTGGTTTAAACATTAGAGAAGCGCTTCTGAGGGGAAAAAGCACCGGAGGTAAAGAAGTCACACTCTTCTCTTCTTCCTAAATTAGTACCGATAACGCCTGAGCGAAGAGGTGAACCCACAATCCTCCTGTGCTGAACTGCACGGTCCAGGTCAGACTGCAGCTGCACTGCAGACGTGAGGATTTCTTTTAAAGAAAGACGTAAAAGAAACTGTCCCGTAGATGTTTCGCTTCCTTCCGTCTCACACGCACAAATCATCAGTTCAACCATCTCCCTATATTCAGGTTTTTGCCTTGTATACAGATTGGCCCGGGCCGTCCCTCTGGCCTTGGCTCTTCAATCACATCTCCTCTCCTCCTGCCTTCACCTCTCCCCTCTGCCATCCATCCCTCCAACCCTCCATCTATCCATCCTTTGATCTCCATCCCCCTTTGCCTCTCCCGTCCCTCCCTCTGTCATTGCAGAGAGCAACATAAATCAACTCGTACCTCAGTGACAGCTGGCCAGCCCCAACATCCACTGAGTTATTCACTTCACCATGATCCACTGTTGGATCCAAACGAACCTGCATTACCACCGACACCGCCGACTCTGCATACTCACACACGTACCTGCACTGAACGCTTCAGAGCAAACACACACACACACACACACACACACACACACACAAACACACACACAGTCTGTTTAGCTGCATTAATAAAGCTGGAAGCAGGTCTGTAAGAGCTCTCTCTCTCTCTTTTTTTCTCCACAACCAGCTCATGAATTTTATATGCAGCGCTCCCACCGCTCTACTCTCCTCATCTCATTCTTGAAGCTATAAGCCAACAAGGACTTACACACAGCACACGTACGCGTGTGCTTGCGCCCACCCACTGTTGGTATGTTTGATTTGTGTGGATATAGATTGGTATGTTTTTATAGTGGAAGAGAAGGTGGGGGGGGAGGGGATGGATGGATGGCTGGATGGATAGGGGCACGGTCCTTTAAAAAGACGGAGCAGGGGGGCCGTCTCCCGGTAGATAATCTTTCAGTCTCTAAACACAGTGGAACGGAGGGCGAGAGGTGCCTGTCACTCACTGTTAGGAGTCCCAACTGAGGGAACCCAGGTTATGGGTTTGTTGAGGGAGGGGGTGGTTACATGAGGGGGTTCAACGGGGACCAATAGACTTTGAGAAAGGACTGTTTCTCAGAGGGAAAGCTTACTCTCTGGGACAGAGGCAAAGACAGAAAAAGGGTCACCTCTAGCTTAGAGTTACTCCAACACAGCAGAGATTTGGCTTAATCAGAGGGCTGCTGGAGATGACCGGAAGACTACGTGGCCAGACGCAACAAGCTGCAACGAAGGCTGACTGCTGCATCGCCTCACGCCAGCTGTGTTTCGGCTGAAAAGCCGCACGTGAACACACGACTAGCTTCTAAGTTGTGCGTCTGTGTGCGAAACCAGGAGACTCAAGACTGTAGATGTACAAGCCGTTGTCATGACAAAGCAGCAGGGTTTGTTTTTTTTATACCACTCACCCTCAAGAACATGTCTGATAACAAGTTGCAAAGGGCACTGGCGAAGAGACGTAGGCGAAGAACAAGGAAAAACTGCACAAAATAAGTGAAATCCAAGGAGATCGCCAGGATAAAATGTTAGCAGCAAACCACAGAGCCCAAGATTAACATTCGTGCCAAACGTGGCATATCACGTTCACATTATATGTTTATTAGCCACCTCTGACGTTGGTGGACAATTCCAGCCTCGGACTATTTTTCACAGGACGTTGGGCTGGGTTGGGTTGGATGTTAGAGATGTCTAACGGCGATCGTGGCAACCAAAACAGGTGTTTGAAGGCCAACCATGATGTTTTTCCTGACCCTGACCAAGTGTTTTTTGTGCATAAACCTAACCAGAACATACACACAGCGTTGTGACGAGAGAAGATAACAACAATTCAACCTAAACAAATGTCAAGTTGGTTTTGCAGAAACATACAGAGCTGGCATTTATTCTGCCGATTGGGTCGGTGAAATCGGCGACAGGCAGCTCAAGGGGCTCTCCCTTTCTTTTTCCATTCCTCTTTTTGTGCACTGATTCGCTTATCTGAACAGCCAATCAGACATTATTTGGACTTTATTCTGTTTATCAAGCAATTTCAAACAGATACCAATTATTCTCCAAAAAGTTTCTACTTTTTAAATCTGGATTTTTAACATTTCACGTGCTCAGTTAACTGATCTGTTTTATCTTCTGCCAATCCATGTCCCCTGATTTCAGTGCCAGAGATAAAACTTTAGTTAGTTAGTTATTCGTTTAATCATCAGCCTAAACCTTGTCATATTCACATATCTTAAGTCTAAAAATTAGGGCTGTTGAGTTCATCAAAATATTATCGAAATCACAATATGGCCGAGTGAAGTGCCAAGTAAAATAAAGGTCAAATGTGTCACAAAGGAGCTTTTTTTTTAAGTACTGTTTGGCCTGAGTTTGGCCGTGTAGCTTCATCCAAGCAGTTTTCCAAACTTCTCTTTGCAGCTCCAACAAACACGGCAAACACATCCAACACAGCTCTCCCAACAGCTTGTACAACATGTTCTTAGTGTTGTGTAGCCAAGCTGTAGCAAGGTATCACACAGACTTCTCAATTCCAGCAGAGAAACGTGGAGCTGTTTGATGGACATTTCTGTTCTTCCTCAAGCCGCGTAAAGGTGAAAGTGCCGAGTCCAATAGTTCGGCAGCAGTTTGACACGATGCTACGGAGGCTCACAACCGTGCGCTCAACGATCCTTCAAACTTCAGGGGTTGTTTTAACATATGTGGGTGGACAGTGACTCCCTTTTTTTTCCACTTTGATGAAAACATATTCCTACATGATCTTTTTTCAGTTGTCTCAGATTGACTGGTCAGAGTTAGCGAGGGGAGCAGGGTGATTAAGGGGATAAGGCAGATGGTACGCTTCAAAATCCACAGCCTCGAGTCAGAGGAATGTGCTG
This sequence comes from Pagrus pagrus, assembly GCF_965226575.1. Taxonomy (NCBI): domain Eukaryota; kingdom Metazoa; phylum Chordata; class Actinopteri; order Spariformes; family Sparidae; genus Pagrus; species Pagrus pagrus. The sequence continues at coordinate 4,546,982 of NC_140201.1, read as the reverse complement.
TGCCAAGTTTTTGTGGTGGTTCCTGTAGCAGAGAGTCGATCGCTTTCATGTTGCCTGGTTTAATGCTGCCTTCAAGTCATCCTGGTAAGCTGCTAGTTGAGACTTCTGAAGTGGTAAATACGACGTGTCACACATTCAAGTGCATTTAGTTGGAAGGACGGCTTCTCGAGCAGCATTAGTGAACTGCAGCCTCCGAGTCTCTTATCAGCAGAGAGAGAGGCTGACATCTAAGCCCCCGAAATGTGACAAGTGATGAGTTAAGTGAAATTTAAAAAAAAAATCAGTTCACAAGATTTGGCTGGAAACCTAAATACTAACTACAGAGAATGAAATATATTAAAAGGGCACTGATCTGAAAAGCTGCTCAACTTTGTTTTTGTGTTCTCCTTTAATCGTGTGCCCAGGGCTCTTTTCATTAACAGGAAATACACAAAGACAAGTTTAGTGATTAAATCAGTTATTAATAGTCAACGATGGCAAAGTTTAACCCAGGAAACGGCTGTGTTTTTAGTTTTTAATGGTCTCACCCAATAAAAAGCAATGGAAAAATGTGTTTTGCATTTAGTTCCTAAATACTTATTTCCTCTGGGTACCAACAATAAAAACCAGTTGTATTTTTTAAATTTACATATGTTGTTTTTGCTCAAACAACATTTTTTGTTGCTTAACTTGCAGAGCTGAAGCACACCTAATTTTTCAATGAGACATTACATCTTAAACGCTTCAGAAACAGTGGCAGAAACCATTAAAGGGTTAATGTGATATGGAAACGGCGTGTGACCGAGTCTGTATGAAATGACATTTGCAAATAACTACTCTGGTTCATTTATAACCTGGTTTGAGCAACGGCTGACATTTTCCACAAAGCGCCACAGCGTCAGAAAAAAAAGCTGGTACTTTGGCATCCAAGGGATTCAATAATGGACTTTCAAATACCTTCCCGCAGTGGCCACATCCTTCTATTTCTGTTAATGAACACAGTGACCCGTCAACCATGTCTGTCAGCGCAGATCTCGGTACCGATGCTTAGTGAGAAGGGAAAGGTTTTGTCTTGTTAATGATTAAGAGGAAGAAAAGGGAACAAACAAAGAAAGAAGGACATAACATGTGGAGAGGATACAAATGTGAAAAAACTCAATTCTCCAAAGCAGAGTGGGCTCAGCTATGTGGTGAGCAGAAACAGTCTGGGTGTTTCTGAAGAGAGTGAGACGTCTCACTTTTTGAAACTTTTTCCTTTTTCAGAAATTGGTAAGTGCCTACCTTCCCTGCAGGATTTTTCTGTTTATTAAAAGCTGCACCTCCACAGCAGTTTTTTTTTCTGTCACTTGGGGAACAACACTTTGCAATGAAAGTCGGCTGCAGGCACCGGAGAGAGACGGTACGTCGCAGGGGCCTGAAAGAAACAGCAACGTGTCTGCGTGAGCTGATGTGGCGCTTCATTAAGATTGTAATAACTGAGTTTAAATCTCCCTCAAATGACCTGAAAAGAAGCTTCGTACAGCAGGATCTCCCTCACTCATCAGACACAGACGTCGTGCTCTGAGTAAAGCCACATCAGGCTGAACAGAACGAACGCCGTCGCCGCCATCAGTCAAACTCAAGCGAGGGTGAAGCAGAGGGCCGGGCTTATCGAGCTCAACATCTCGCCCGCTGGGACGAGGGTTAAAAGGAAACTCGTTCTAAAATTATGTTTTACCTCGGCTGCGGGGGAAGGTCAAGCTGCTTAGATTAGGGTGAATGTGTGCAGTCTCGTGCGTGTGATGGTGTTGGCGTGCGGAGGAGGGGTGGAGAGCGAATGAGTGAGCAAGACACCAGAAACAAGTGATTACCTACCTCCGGGCCCTGTTGTAAAATGTCACCCCTCTGAGAAATGGGTCTGTGTTGGGTGACCTGAACACTCTGACATCATATGCTGTTCTTGTAATGTTTATTTTTTTTTTCTAAAATGAGGGGATATTGGATTCCTTTCTCGATTTCCTTCTTTGGCTTTCCCCCCTACACTGACCCTCCGTGTCTCGAAATCTCCGAGCTCCATTACGTCTCAATCATACACTCTCAACATGCAGTCAATCATAACTGAACTGCAACCTGAGGAGCCACAAAAGTACAGAAAAGGACACAAAATCAAGAGACTCCTTTATTCCTGAATCACTAATATTGTTAAAAATCAACACAATACTTAAATATATAGTTTTGTACTTCATCAATGAAGACAGCAACTCCCATGATGCCGCGCTACTTACGTATTTTGTTGTGTTTTGATTTAAGAGACGCAGAGCGGCACAATAACATACAGTAATCTAACATATTATGTTCAAGGGGAAAATTAAAATGGAGGAAAATGTATTAACACTAGAATAATCATTAATAAAGACAATTAATTCCTAATTAGATAATTATGAGTCAGTAGAAGATTGTAGCTGTGAACTCCTTAGCCACTCGTCATGAGCAGTAAGTAATGAGGGACCACTTAGTAACTACTCAGTATGATGCCTCACTTTACTTGAAGGGGCAGTAAAAAAGTAAATTATGACAAGCAGTAGTAATTAATGAGTTGTCACTGTTTGAGTTGCTGATTCAGAGTCAATCAGGGGCGATTCAATTTCCGTGAATCAAGTGTATTGTAGAAAATGTTTGCGAGGTGTGACTCCTGGGCTCTGAAAGGTAAAATATTATCCCATTCTCCCAAAGCATACTTGTGCACACTCGAAATAAAATAAAGATAAATAAGACAAAGATTTCAACAAAAACTTGCAAAAAGGCAGTATATGATTGTAATCTCCAGAGACAGGACTGCGTGACAAGGTTGACCGCGGTTGTTCACAAGCTTTAAAGCTGCGTCTTAACCAAGTCTTGTAGATATCAAACGTTTCGCCAACATCATGGTGTAAATTTGATTCATGAAATTGGAAATGAAGGATCTGTGTAAAACAATTGAAGCGGCACAGAATAGACAGTGTGACCTTTAAATAAAAACATTAAATGGGCAGGTGCTGGTGAGGGAAATATTGGACATAAAAGGAAGTAAATTTACATCTAAATAAAACAAAACAAGTGCCGGTATAGAAGAAAGACTCAGGGAAATGTGTAAGGAGCTGTGGTGAATGAGACGTTTTGTACAGTCTGAAAAACACAAGATTTTCTCCCTAAACTTCATCATCATAATCATAAAATCATATTCCAGTCAGGTCCAAGATGAAAAATCAGGTGGCACCACCGGGTTGGATCACCTGCAGTGAGGAGGCCGACTCCCACTGCTTGCAGGTGCAGTAAACACCTCTCAAGTAAGTCTCACATGAATCAAACATGCCCGAAATCTGCAACACAAAGCCAGACTCACCCTGTACATCACAATCTGGAAGTAAGACATGAAAGGTTCCCGCTCTCATTCGCTGAATGTCAAATAACATAACACGAGTGGGAGGTTGTTGTTCACTGATCAAAGGCTGACGAGAGTAGAGTCCCTGATATTAAAATAATGTCCTTTGATTATTTCCTAATCAGGCCAAAGTTATCAGAATAATATCTAACTGTGATTTTGAAGTGGTAAAAATCACCTGTGGAAATACCGAAGCAGCCACTCTGACAATCACACAAACTCAATTACACACGTAAACACTTTTGATTGACCGGCTGAAAAGCGCGGCTTGATTTTTCCCCCCCGAGGAAATATAATGACACAATTACATGCAGTCATTCTCTGGTCTCAATAAAGGGTCAGCTCATGAAAAGGGCTACAAACCCACTCTTTTCAACCCAGATTTATTTCTCTTTCTGCTGCTGATGTTGCCTTCAGTTCACATTTTCCTCACTTTTCCAGTCAAACCGCTCTTTCCAAAAGCAACACTACCACAAGGATATCTGCTCCCCATACAGAGATATTCATCTCCCCAGGCCTCCGACTCTGGTTGTGGCCTGAGCTTGTGAACACTGGTTGAACACCACAAACAAAAGCATCATATGTAACTGTAAAGCCAAACTGTCTGGAGGAATAAACACCTGGAGTCACATCGGATTCAGAGGCATTTCCTGACGGAGGGAGAGCTCGGAGGTTACTTTTTACCTTTTGGGATTAGTGGATTTATCTTCATCACTGTTTATCAACCCGACTGCAGCAGCGATCCGCCGAGCTGACATCTGTTTTCGGGTGTTTATGTCTCTGTAATGCTGACTGCTGCCTGGAGCTGGAGGGGAAATGTACTTTACTTCATGAACGTAACGTTAGAGAGAGGAGAGGGCAACAGAAGGTGAGTGCTGACTTCAGTGGTAAAAAGGACCAGTGTGTATGTTGGCAGCAACCTCTGGTGGCCTCAGTAATCATGACATCAGCAAAGGAGGAAGACCGGTTGCACACAACGCAATGTCACGTATATACATTACTTACATCATGTTGTTCTTGGAGTCATCGGTAAACAACAAAAAGCCACGTGTTGTAGCTGCACACACACGATGTGTTTTGGGCCCCAAACACGAAGCGACCTCAACCTAAACTCTGCTCTCACCCTCTGTCTCTTCTCAGGCTGCAGCTTTACTCTGTCAAAGCTCAAGTCCGTCCCACTGGAGGTAAGCTGGGGCCCATCATGAATCTAAACTACTGTTCTTTCCTCTCACCTAAAGCTCTGATGGCTCCTCAGTATGAGAGGGTTAGTCCTTTGCTATGGAAGCTTTTGTCACCGTCACCCCTGCAATAACACACTCGGTGCAGGGACTCTGCCAGTGTTGAATATGGAAACCTGAGCGCCCTGCTGGTTTTTAAGTGTGTTTCATTGCGGGCGTGGAAATACCATAGCTTTTTATATAAAAATATATATTTGCTCTAATGGCAGAGGTTTCCTCAGGCCAGCCTTTTAAAGGGCGGTAGTGTTATGCCCAATGCATTATTTCCTGTGTAACCTGTGGTATCTTATAGATGACCTGGAACACGTCCAGCAGTTAACATCTAATGGCTCACTCCTGCTGGAAATCCTTTTAAAACCCACTCACTCACTCACTCACTCACTCACTCACTCGCTCTGTGTTTAAAGCATCTGTGTTTTCAGCCAGCCGTTTATATTCCCGTTATTTCAGCTTCCTGTACTTCTGCTATGATGGGGAGGAAAAAAGATAAGTTAGGACTCTTTCACACTGTATCCCTTGAGCCTCGGTTGCAACACCTCCACATCTTAGCATCTCTACGAGTAAATATTCTGATGGTGAACAGATGTTGATATGACAGCTGTTTAAATATAGCACAAAAATTACAGCTGATGCAACGTGTGAAGGCACCCCGGGCCGCTGCTGACATTGTTTAGCAGCAAGTAAATGTCTGATACTCAATCAAAACATTTTCCAAACGCTTAATTTGACTGCGGTGTTTAAAAGCGTGGTGGGAAAAGGTCTGTTTGTTTTGTATCGGCAATAAATCCATCAAAAAGCTCTCGCTGTTTGCATCATCCTGCTTCCGACAATGTTCGTATTAAACACCGCACAGTAACAGCGTGATGCAACAGTGGAAAACATGCATTTGTGTGGTGATGGATTTGCTTTGCTGTATCTAATAAAGCATATTGTGTGTTGGCTTCTTTGTCTTTTACACTTCAATAGGAGTCAATGAGCCTGAAGAAAATATTGCAGAACTCGTTTAAAAATCAACATGAAGAAAATGGAAAATGTAAAACATGAGTCATCGCCACTGGACTTGTTGTTTTTTTTTGCAATATATTAATTAAATCAGATGCTTATACTAAGTAGCTATAAAAAAAACTCAATATTCTCCTAAACTTTTGCTGATGCGGTTCAAAGACAGGGGTCGAAAACCACTTGAGGCGGTGGAGAGATTAATCTTAAAGCGTAATTCTGTTTTGTTTTGTTTTTTAACCCGGGCCCGCGGTGGATCACTCCAGCCCGGCGACTCCTCCCGTCAAAGCAAATCCACTGAAAAATGCTTGTTTTTGCCACCAACAGCCTCAGATTGTTATTCTAAGTGCTCGACAACATTATGGAAAGGATCCCTTCAGATGTCCAGAAGCAGTCGTTACATCAATCTATCGACAAAAGCAGTCATTTCACCTCGGAGAACGTGGTCACTGGTCTACGTCGCTGGTGGAGCTTTGTTTTTTTAAAGGGTTAGTTTGAATCCGACAAAGACAAAAAGATGACTACAGGTTACAGGATGATTAACATGATTGTAGATAATTGTTAATCATGTTGGACAATATAATATTTTTCTCTCTTGCTTCGTTTGCCAATAAAACATTCAGTCTTCACACTTAAGACGTCTAAATTATTTACATGAAACAATGTATGAAGACAGAAATTACTCATGCGTTCAGCTGCTTTATGCTCAATCTGTTTTTATGCATATTTTAAAATTCTGCCTAAAACAAACCTGAGTGGAAGAGTTTCGACTTCGCTGAGGTGAAAAAGTTGACGTACTGAAAAGGAGAAGATGCAGTAAAGGCTGATGTAACAGATGTTCCCAATACAGCAATGTTGCGGTGTCTGCTTCCGCTGCGTCTCCGGTAGAAGTGGCATTCGTGTCAGGTGGGTAAAAAATACGTATGGCTCGGTGGGAAGCAGCAATGAAATGCCACCATGCATCCCAAAGATACACCGTGCAGTTTTGGCGACAAAACTGGATATTTAACTAAAACACTGGGACATTTCCAGGTGTTTTTTCTGTGACAGTTGTGTTTGTGGTGACTTCTCAGCTAAAACATGATCTTTTCCTATCCCTCACTGTTTTTAGTGTAACCAGGTGTTATAACATAAAATAGATATTTCTACTCAAAGAAACATAAAGTTGCAACATGAATAACAGTCAAGTTTCATCATATACATGTTTTGTGGATACTGGCTCTAACTACTAACATTTATTCTGGCAACTGTGCTGGAAACAAACGTAGACACATTTAAGGAGTGATGGCGGTGTGAGCAGACATAGCTTCATCTCAAAATGCCACAAGATAATCACTGCCCTGTAATCTCCTCCCATCCCATCTCCTCCAGCCCCATGCCCCTGCTTTAGGTCGCCATGCCTTTCCCCCCTCTCTGAAGCAAGGCCATGTGAGGGATCGTCCCTGTGGCCAGGGACCGGGGAAGTCAGATTGATTAAACAAGCTGCCGGCATAATGTGATCATGTATCAGTCAGCCCACACGTTTAGCTCCGTAATTCGTTCTCCACGGCAGCCTGTCTCCTCTCCAGCTTTGGCCTTTTGAAGTTGAGATCTCACAAACCCCCCCCCCCCCCCCCCCCCCGCCTCAGCCTCCACCCTCCTCCTCCTCCGTCCGTCCGTCTTCCAGCCCCGTCATCCGGATCCCATGTGTACCTCTGTCCATCCCGGCCTCTGGCACTCCCTCGCCCTTAATAACTCCTCTCACCCCGTCCATCTTGACCTCCAGCGTTCCTTCGCCCTCGATAACTTCCCCCTCCCCATCCATCTCTCCCTCCCACCCAGCTTCCTCCCATCATTAGGCATTTTACCCCGCTCCCTTCCCCTCCCCTATCAGCTGGCTGTGTAGCAGAGTGTTGCTTTGCTAATGGCACTCCAAGGGAGCGCAGAGATATTACTGTTGGCTTTAATTAAAGACATTAAAGGACTGGAAAGACACAGAGCCCCCGGGATGATGTGTTCTTTTCTCACACCTCCCGAAATACCTCTCTCTCTCTCTCTCTCTCTCTCTCTCTCTCTCTCTCTCTCTCTCTCTCTCTCTCGTCTCTTCTCCCTCCATCACTTTTTTCCCCTCTCTTCTCTTTGCTGTTGCTCATTTGATTCCTTTCTTCTCACGTTGAATCACCATCTCCCATTTCTTCACCCACGCCTACTCTTACTCTCACTTCCTTCCTGTTTTCTAGTTACCTCTGATGTAGATTTCTTTTCCTTGCTCATCCCTCCATATTTCTTTATTTTCGTCCCTCTGTACCTGCGTCTCTTTCCTCCCCCTCTCGAGCGTGTTCTCCTCCCCTGCCTCCTTCTTGGCACCCGGTGACTTGTGAACCTTCATTAGTTTTCATGCCTGGAACTTTGTTTACCATTAATTAGTGTTTTCCTTGTGACTTTGATTTACTTCACAGGACTGTTGAGGTTTTTTTGGCGGAAACCTGCGTGGCTCATTTTTCTGCTGGCAGAAGGCGAGTACTGATGACTTAAATGTAGATACTGAACGTAGAGACGAGCACAGATTTTCAAAATGATTGCGTACTGTACTGTACTTCTACATGCATTTCCTCCTTTACTTATTTCAGTGTGTGTGTGTGTGTGTGTTTTTTTTGTGTGTGTTTTCAGATTGATGTCAACTTTGAGGGCTGCAACTACAGATCTTTTCATTACGCATTAATCTGCCAATGACTTTTATGATTAATACAATGAATCCATTATCTTTAAAATGTCAAAAATGGAGAAAAACACTCAACAATTTCCTTGAGCCCAAATTGGCATTTCCAAATAGCTTCTTTTGTCCAAGCCACGGTCCAAACACCAAGACTCTTCATTTATAATCATAAATGACAAAGAAAAGTACTAAATCCTCTCCTTTGAGAAGCTGGAACCAGCAAATGTCTGACATTTTTGCTTGAAGCATTGCTGAAACTATTAACTGATTATCCGAATAGTTGGCTTATTTTCTTTCAATCGACTATTCAAGTAATTGACGAAGCGTTGCAGCTCTAGTTGCTAGTAAACAGTTTATGACTGGACATCAACGCAATTGCTAATGTATTATTCAGACTCGGATAGTGAAAAAATCCCAAAAATGTTTTCCCCATAGAGCTCCATTATAAAAGAGACGCCTGTTAAACTGTGGACAGCAGATCTCTAACTGCAAACAAGGTCAATTATGACTCTTCGTCTTCAGTTTTTGATCCACGGAGGTTTAGATCTGTGAAGCCGATGACAAGCTGTGAACAAGTGCAGCCAAGTTCTGCAGCGTGATGTTATCGTATGCACACAGTGAAACCAGGCCTGAACCCAAAAGCACGACTCTGAGACCAGGCCGAGGTCGACAGACAGCGGAGAGGAGGAAAACCCATCTAATAGGAGATCAAGCTAGAGAGCAGAAGTCTCAAAGACAGGGATCATAACAGGCTAAACTCAGGCAGGCAGAGAAAAGGAGAAAAACTTTGGTCTTTTTTTTTAGCCTGCTGGATTCAAACCTGCACGCATCTGGTACACGTTGTACTCCACGAGCCGTCTTTGATGCCACCGTCTACAGCAAGTGGAGGTGCATGCACGTCCTCGACACACAACCCAAACACAGAAAATGAGCAGAACACTACGCAGACAGAGGTGAATGTGTTGATCAGTCGAAGGTGACAGCGTGTTGGTGGGTCTCACGAGCACAAAGCAGCACTTCTGTGTGAACACACGGCTGCCATTTTGTCCGTGGGAACACAGCAGATTTGATTTGGAGTGTATTGCCGGCTTTAGTGTGTGTAAATGAACCAGATAATGGAGCCTAACTGATGCAAGTGTGTGTGTGTGTGTGTGTGTGAGAGAGAGAGAGAGAGTCGGTGGAAGTTTGTGACTGAAAGCCCACACCTACTTATTAATACAAGCACGCAGGCACAAAAACTCTAAGGGGGTTGCATTCAAGACTGGTGCACTGCTGGACACACACTAATACACACACACACACACACACACACATACACCCCTTTGCCAGGAAAGTTGTGCACTTGAAGCCGTTGATTAGTCTGGCTGGTGGTGCTTCCCTGCATCTCCATTTAGTCATTATTGAAGGCACATCTGCTCTCTATGAGCGGGCTCCTGTTTATAACCCCATCTACGTACAATGCACACACACACACACACACACACACACACACACACAGGATGGCACACACACCTTGACAGACCTGAAAGCAAGCACGTATGCACGTCCACACACACAGACATCCCCGTGAGCTGACTCGTGTGCTTGCTGACGTCTACACACACACACACACACACACACACACACATGCACATGCGGAAACACACACCTCAAGGAGAATCACAATGGGAGAGAGGCACTTTCCGATCATCTCACATCAGCTCAACACCCCTCCATAAATAGAAAAACCGGCTCAGCACCGCAGGGAAGGAAACAACATTTGGAGAACAGATTAAAGTGGGGGGTGTTGGAGGGTGGAGGTGTGTGCGCGAGCGTGCGTGTGGTATTGTTTCGTGGAGCTGTGTAACACCTCGTGTGCGTTCATCAAAAGAGGTTCCTGGGTCAAGGATGGATGAAACAGCGGGTCCACTTTCATTTCCTGATACACTTCATACAGCTGTGTGTGGGTCTGCAGATGTGTGTTTAGATGTATCAAACTTCTTGTACCAGTGTTATCGCCAGTGTGTGTGTGTGAGTGTGTGTGTGTGTGTGAGTGTGTGTAGGAATGAAGATGACTGAGTCACCCTCTGGCTTGCCATCCTTATCCCTGGCACCCTGTTCCCTGTTTAGCCCCACGGCAGTGACGATGAGAAGTCCTCTCGATTCAATCAAACAGACGACATGAAGGGAAACAGAAAAAAAAAAAAAAACACAGAAAACAATTAACTTTGACAGAGAAAGGAGCGACGGGGGGGAAGCCGGCGAGTTTAGGTGGAATTGGAGAGGGGACTGAGGGAGTAAATAAGAAAGACGGAGAGAGAGAGAGAGTTGAAGTAGATAGATTGAAAGGGAAGATGAAACAGTGTGACTCGTACCGATGTACCCTGTAATGATCGAAATGTGAGTTTGTAATTCACCTGCTCACCAAAAGCTAATTTAATGTTCTGTGATTGCTTTTTATTTGGTCACAGCTCCCTTTGCTACATTTGAGGGATAAAGGTGCACATGAGGAAAAGTGAAAAATTGCACAAATTATTAAAATTACACAAAGCATCACATTCTCTTTGCACGCAATCACACAACTGTTCCTCAGAGCTATACAAAGAACACCTGCAACTCCTTAAAAAGCCTTCGGAGCGGGAACTGTAATCCTGTTTTTCATAGCTATCTGTACCCAGAACGCGTGTTGAAGATCCAGTACAATATCTGGGGCCAGATTCATGAAACTTTGTGTAAATCATGACTAAAACTGTCAGTGTGCATTTTTCTCAACAGGTTTTAAAAGACGTGCCGGCGCCTGACGCTGTTTTATAAATCTCAATCATTGTGGAAGCGGTGGTACTTTCCCGCTCCACCACTCAGCGGACCTGTCGCTGAGAAGAACAGCAACGAAAGGAAACTAAAATAACTTGGCCAAAGCCGAGGAGAAACTGCATTTTGTACAAATAACTCCCACTACTCACTTCCATGCTCACTGACAAGGCAGTCTGAACAGCATTTTAAAATTATAAAATACATCACAATATTATTCAAACAAGCTGATCCGGTTCCTCCTTTGACAGCAGCCATGTGTGAAATCTTGAATCGGCTCACGTGGATGCCAGAAATCCAGCCGATGGTCCAACAACAGGATCATTCGAGCAGTTGAAGGAACAAATGAACCAAAGCTAATCTGGTGGAAATGGATGCAACCAATACACAAATCTATTCAAACAAAAGTTAATTACAATTAAAGGAAAGCAAATATTTATGGATATTGTCCTTGTGAGATGCAGCCTCATATACAGTACCCTACATCAATGTGCTGACAATCATCTAAGATGACATTTACCACAAGCTTTAACAGGCTGGGTTTGAAACTGAATCACTGAAGCTCTCTCTGCGTCAGTAATAACAGGTTGTCGATTGCACACTGCTCTTTTCAGACAGTAATTTCAGTCAGCAACTTTATGTTTCTTTAGGTTTCATTTTCTATTTTATGTTGTGACAACGCTGTGCTTAAGGTCTGGTTAGGGGTACGCACAAAACCCACTTGGTTGGTTCATGTTCTGGCTTAAACTACCTGGTTGTTTCACCACAAAGCAGGCTGGAAATGTCATGTCTCGCCAAAAACACTTGGGCTTGATGACACAAACACAGCTGGAACCGAGGTCTGCTTCAAAGTATCCAGTGGTGTGACTCTTACAAATGTTGAAACACAGTCTCAAACTGCGGTCACTGAACCCAATTGCCAGAATAAATGTATAAAACCACAGATACATTCAAACTTAAAGGATAAGTACCGTTTTTTACAACCTGGACCTTATTTCTGGCAAAACATATGGTCATTTACTCACCCAGATAACTTTGGTGTCATTCGGCGTCGTTCGGACGAAATTAGATCCAGTGTAGCGGCGATATATCCATATGATGGGAGAGACGGGGCAGCGACACACAGCCTCTATATAACGCATTATCTGCCACGAAACTAGTTCATTTCATCAATATTTTGTTATGAAATGCTAGCGCTATTAGCCTCTGAGTCCGGGCTCGTCTATTGTCAACATCCGGGGTCTGTAGGTTGATCTACTACCTCTGACCTGGAAGATGTCGTCTCTGAGCTGCGCGCGCACCCGCGACAGCGCGGCTTGTTTACCTGTAGCTGCTACTGCTAGTTTGACCCCGGATGTTGATAACGGACGAGCCCGGACTCAGAGGCTAATAGCGCTAGCATTTCATAACAAAATATTGATGAAATTAACTAGTTTCGTGGCAGATAATGCGTTATATAGAGGCTGTGTGTCGCTGCCCCGTCTCTCCCATTATATGGATATATCGCCGCTACACTGGATCTAATTTCGTCCGAACGACGCCGAATGACACCAAAGTTATCTGGGTGAGTAAATGACCATATGTTTTGCCAGAAATAAGGTCCAGGTTGTAAAAAAAGGTACTTATCCTTTAACGTTTCTTTACGTTCCAACTTTACGTTTGTTGAGGTTAAATTTTTTTCTCTCTTGCTGTGCTTAGATTCAGGCACTAAAACCACCTGGTTAGGGTAAGGAGAACATAATGGTTTGGCTTAAAAAACTTGTTTTGGTCACTCGACCTGCAGTCGCCTGTTGGGCAGCCATCTGGCCTGTATCAACGCCACTGCTTTCTATACTTACTACAGGTAAAGTCATGTCTCATGTGGCCCCTTCTGTTTGAGTGTAACTTTTTTGTCGATATGCTTTCATTTCACAATTGCCCTGCAGGATTTTATGTAATCCATAGAGTGACACGTGCCTTCCCTGCTATGGTTCATAAAGCAAAATGTGGGAATAACTGTGAAACAGCAGCTGCAGATATATACAGGATCTTTCACTTTCTGACCCTTTAGTTAAGGTAAACCCAGCAGACGTTTGCGAGGATGTTGAAAGTCCCTGATATCTTCATCCTGCACTGTATCAAATTTCCAGGTTTCCTGAGGTAAAAAAGACCAAACCAGCAAACCCCAAAGTAATACTGATGCTGTCCTGAGAAGGATTAAGTTATATATATATAAAAACTAGGGTTGGAGAGATTTAAGATGAGGGACAAGTTGAAGGTGCCTCATTTAACATGAAAGGCAGCGTAGAATATTCACAGGAAATATTTTTTTTTTTTTGTTATGTAGCTGGTAGTTTGACAGAATTTCTTCCACACAGAGGAGGTATTACTGCGCAGTCTGTTAAGTCAATACCACCTGTCAGTGTCTCCAGTTCGACTGAGTGATTTGGAGCTCTTTATGTACAGCAAATTACCATCCGAGTGTGTCCAAGTCAATTTAGGAACGTTAGGAAAACAGCACATCAGAAGGATCGTTTCAAAAATCAGCGCTGCGAGACAGCTTAATTGTTTCCAATCATCAAAACAAGCTGACAATGGTGTCACTCCTCAAGAGAAACGCTCAGAATTAAAAGTACGTTATCCATACATGCACGGGAGCCTGTCTCAGCAGCACCGGTGCAGAGCCATCTTGATAATTTACACATGACAGCCACCGACAAAGTGCAAGAGGTCCTCATATACAAAGCAAGGTGAACACCTGTGTTGTGAAGATTTACCAGAGGAAAGCTGAGGACAGCAATAGCTCAGTTGAAGTACAGTCCTCATTTTCCTCTTTGGAAGTTACAGCCAACTTCTGATACAAAGAGACTCTTCAGGCGGTGCTTCAGTGGCATCTCAGCTCCCGCTCTTTCATCTCTCAACACTCGGCTGCCGACTGACACAACCTAAGAGGAATATACAGTATAAGGAGAGCGCTGATGGGGTTCAGCTGCCGTTTGTTGTCTCATTAGGTTGCCGCTTGTGTCTCTCCCTCCCGACCAGAGCTTTTACTTTGGCACAAGAGAAAACAGACTCTCCCTATCACTCCACATCATCTAAGATCCAAGACGTATGATGTGTGCGCCGAATGATTCACAGTTTCTTTTACTTCTTTTCCCTCTCTTCTCACCGAACTGGCAATAAAAAACTTTTTTGCTTTAACTTATCATTCTGAAGTAAATTCAGATTGCACAGGGTAGAAAAATGACACCATGGTTGATCCCCCTTATATATCTATTGCTATTCAGCCACCGTGATGGTTTTTTTTTTAAAGACAAAGGTCGTACCACAGCACAAAGGAAGCGCATCTGCCATCGCTCAAGCAAAACAGGAAGTGGCATTGTTTTCCTCGGTTGCTAACCCCTGGTGGCGATGAAACAACTGCAATAACTGCGGAAACGCTGCACTGCAAAAGAGAAAGATCCCCGCTGATGGAGGAGGCAAAGTGATGAAACTGAGGTAAAACAAGAGAGAACAGGCGGCATTCACTCAATGGAGAGCGCCGGTGTTGCGTCAAAGTCTGTTCCCCCGCTGACATGTGTTTCCTCTTCCCACAGGGACTTCAGACAATTCAAACCAGTGTTTTTTCCACTGGATCAGTGAGCAACAAAACCTGCCTACTTATCAGTACAAACAGTGTTTTACTTTTCACAACCAGGCTGAGAGCATAGCCATGTTGCTAACGCTGTTGCGCCAACTGTAATACCACAGCAAAGCACTATGGGTCGTCTATTTCTGCTCTAAGTACCTTCAGTGTTGTACAGTATATGCTGCTCTACAGGCCATTATATCATTGGATGGTTTTGATATGATTCAGGATTTTAATCATTGACTCAACAAATACTTCACCAAGAAAATTGTAAATTACAAGGGTTACTATAGATTTCCATTATTGTGGAATAGACACTGAACAATTTTTGGCACTGATGGCGATGGCATTGTTTGACTATCAGGCCTTGATACATAAAGATCAGCAGCTGATTGGTTTTATGCCCATTTTCAACTGTACCTTAAGAAGATGGGCCATGACATCAACCATATTTGTTTTTGTGGGGGGCGATGTACCACAAAAAGGCCATGTGGTCAGATTTGAATGATTTATTGAAACTGAAAAACAAAGAAAAGCAAAAACAACGCTCGCTGCAAAGAGCCTACCAGAATTTATACCTTCTAATCCAGGTGGATTTTGCTTGTGGGGAAACGCAGGCTGTTGTTGTAAAGCCCCCATCTGTCAGCTAGGTGACTCTTCTTTTTGTTTTTGTGTTTAGCAGTTTGTTCCCAGTTGACTGATGAAGTACTGTGATTAAATAAGTTTGTTGGCAAATTACTGGATTCTGTTTTTATTTAAGTTTGACTCAGCTCAACTACATTTCTGGGTCGTATTTGTGTGAAGCAGAACAGAAGAGGACAGAGATGAAGCTGGTCTACAGCTGTCTCTGTGAAGCCCATCCCTGCTTTTATCAGCTTTTACGGTGAGCATTGATTATGAGGCACGTTGCTTCCTCTGCTTACCGTAACAATTTCAAAAGATGGTTGTGGGCTTACAGTATCTGCACTCTGCCAGCACACCGCACTCTAAGCAGATCCTGCTTTCGTAATCAGTTCTGCACTGTAAAGATGTGCCGTAATATGAACTTGTGGCGGTGCGGCGGAGAAAGGGAGTCGAGGTATTGATTTCATTTAGCTGCGCCGCTGCTCGGACTTGTAAACAGGTGTCTGCTGATTCTATTGTCGAGTTATTCCACGCTTTGTTGGTAATGCAGGGGAAGAGTAATGCAAGGAGACACATCAAGGTCATCTTCTCTCCGAGCTGCTCCCACACAGGTGAATCCTGACCGCCTCGCCGTCCCAGCGGCCAGCTGTGCGGCTCTGGTTGCATTGGGCAGGTGTGAATGAATGTGGAGTAGCTGCGTGAATGTGAAACAGGCCGTGGCTGATGAAGAACATGCGGGCCTCGAAAAACTTCCCCTGGTGAATAAAATGTTAAAGGTGCCTTTTAAACATCAATACATCATTGTCAGAGTAATTAATAACACTTGGTGTAATTACCATAAACACATGAGGCCGCAGTGGAGACGCCTGAATGCTACTCACACCAGCAGTGGTTTGACTTTGTTTCTAAGGAAAGACAGATGACTTATAGTTATTTTATGTTTTAAAGAGGATTTTTGTTTTGTGAGCCAAAGATTTTAAATACGGCGGCAATTAATAACTGTTTTCATTATTCATTTATTATGTCTCAACTGATCTATTGATCTTTCAAATCTCTTGTTTTGTCTAGCCGTCCAAAATTATTAATTTCACAATCATTCAAAACACAGAACAGCAGCAAGTCGTCACATTTGAGAAACTTAAACTGCAAACATTACTCATTCGTCCTCGCTGTGTGATGATTAATCAGTTATAACAAACGCTGATGATTAATTAATCCAGAATTATTTCAGCAGTAGAGAATAATAACAATCACAGTAAGGGATTTTTCCTCAGTATAAAAACAGGGCTTGAGTAAGCGGCGACCTCCAGTGTTGAAAAAGGAAGCTAATGCAGAAGTGACAACAGCTGCAGTTCCTTGAACGGCCACTCGAGGCTTCAATCCCAAGCAGAAATTAACATGTTTACAGCTTCATGCTATAAGAAAAGGTTTTAGCTTCTGTAGCAATTGTCTACGTACTATATTAATGTAGGCTTTGTATGACTATTGCTGATGACAAACTGATCAGCTACCACTGGCTGGTTACTCAGCACGAGACCTACAGTATGTAACGTTGTCACAACACCAGAGTTTTTAACTTTGATACAATACCAGTATAAAAAACGATGGATACCTCGTTTGATACCACAACATAAGTGCTAGTACAGAAAAGGTTACTCACCACACATCAAGACATTTCTGTCTTGTATCTGTATTGATTCAAAGTATCAAAGTATCAATATTCCAGACAATATCAGACCTATGAAAAATATGACATGTTAAAACCGGACAGGACGCAGAGCCTTGTGTAGAATTTTTTCCACCGCTTATTTTAAATTGTGAACAACAAATCGGTTTTGAAATCGGCAGGAGGAGAGCTGGTGAGCTGTCAGCTGTTAACAGTGTATAGGTAAAGGAGCTAATGCTAATGCAGCTAACAGCTAAACACAGCAGTAGCGAGAGTTTCTGTTCAGAGGAACATGAAGCATTAAAGTTAAATTTGACAACACAAGTTAACAGTAATAAAAGTACTGAAGTCCTTCTACCTTGAATGCTGATACTTTGAATTATCACATATAGATGATCAAGTCAAGAAACAACATTTTGATTTTAGGTTGTTTAACAGTCATATGTTGTTTTCAGGACGGTGGAGCCCAAAAAAAAAAAGCTGAAGCTCCTTTTTCCCTTTCATACAGAACCTGCCTCCCACTTTGTGCCATGCAGTAAACCTGATGGATGGGAAATGCTTCAGAAATGGCAAATCTTGTCTGTTCATTCACCCTCAAGTCTCGACGTTTGTGTATTATATCAAATCTTATATTTGTCTTTTGTGCACTTACGATCTGTGTTGCTGCGATTTGTCTTGTTTAGTTTTTGACCGTTGCGTCTCCTGCCGAGCTCTCCTCATATACTCATATACTTTTTGCTTCTTTTTCCAAAGACCCTGCAGAAGTCAAGGATACTGCAGGCCCAGAACTATGTACAGTAGTATATAAAATCACTATCCATAATTAATATTCCCTGAAGAAAGCAGCGCAGCAGTGCACTTCATAATCTGTTCTACATAGTTAAGTCGAGAGTTAATAAAGACTCGCGGATGCTGCAGTGAAATTGCGAGAAAAGCGAGTTATTGATTTCACTTCACCGCCAGCTGCTGTGAATCACAAACAGGTGTCAGATGAAAATGTTTCTTTATTATTCGGCCTCCTTTGTCTGCAGTGCGGGGGAAGAGAAATAGGAGGTGACACATCAGTGTCATTGACTGTCATCTCCAACTGAGTTATAAACAAAATCAGGTTTTGATATTGTTTAATACGCTACCACAGGAGACGGTAGGCTTGAAATTAAATTCTTTATCCGCAGTCACATTTTTTCTTAACCAAACAAAAACAGGCCGTCAATCTACAGCCGAGACTTCAAATCCCGAGCAACGACACTCGAGTCTTTCATCAGCGGAAGCAGACGCAAATTAGGATCAATGGGTAAAGAGACGTATACAGGAGCATTTATAGTAAAGGTAATTTGCATTCTTGTGTGCTGAAGAAAAAGAGGGCAGATAAATGACATTTATTTGCCAACTGCAGCATCTGATGAAACACAGCGTGTTCAAATAAAAGGCATCTATAATTTATGACACAGAGCCAGCACTGTGGGTAAAATGAACAGATCTGTGTGTCTGTTTTTTTTTTCATGGTGGGATTCAAATTAAAACAGCTCTCTGAAACAATAGAGGTTTTCTTTTGTGGCGTTTCTGACAGGTTGAGAACTTGGCGGCAGCTTCCTCTGTACAGATATGAATATTGCATTGTTGCTCTCTGATTTGATAAACCCCCACTTTTTTTTTCCTGTTGAGAGCTTGGACTAAAAACATGGGAGGGAGATCGTGTTCACGGTTGTAGTTAAGGCGTCCCTGGGGAAGCTGTGATGTGCGACGCGGCGACCCGAGTTAATGGAAACGAAACCATGCTTAACAGGAACAAGGAGCTGACAGCGAGCCCCGGTGGATGGGGCATTTCAACGTGTAGGAGCACCATAACTATCTACCTACTCAGGTATTTCGGTCCTGTTTCTTCGAGGCAGAAGTGCTGAAAAAAGCCTGTCAAAACAAAATCTTAAAGTAATACTCCCTGCTTCCCTCTAGAATTGAAAGGTGGCATTAAAAAACCCGTCTGGCTTCTTGCTCTGGAGCCGGCTGCAGTCAGCCTGCATTCATGGTGGGTACAAAGGATTCGAATGGTGCCCCACTTTCACAGCACAAAAGTATTAAAATGTCCACAGAAACCTCTCCACCTCTCTACTTCACTGCCCATCTGTGTGCTCAGTACTTTTGGCAAAATATGACTGAAAACACTGCTATGCACTCCATTTTCCATCCTCGTGCACAAACGACTGGAAGTCACAGGAGAGCTCGCCCACCTCCTGCGCCTGCTGGTCAGCGCTGCTGCGACCTCGCTCAGTCATTGGCGAGTCTAACGCGTCTACATTTGCGGCACAGTTTACTGATTGGCTCGGAGATATGTTAACAAAATAGTTATAATAACACAGCTGGTGTTGTGTTGTCATGTGGACCAGGGGTCAACCGATACAGAAAGTAATTGTTAGAAATCCAGGAGACTGAAAACTGATATTTGGGACCGATATTCACTTTCAAACTCTTTCAAACAACCAGTGGTGGAATAAGTATAAGTACAGTTTACTTAAGTACTGTTCTTAGTACAATTTTGAGGTACTTTACTTGAGTATTTCCATTTTCTGATACTGTATACTGATAAATGTAGTTAGATTATTCAGTGTTTGCAGGCTATTATTTTTAAAGTGCTTCAAATCAGATATAGTTGTGGGCGGGACATTGTGTGAGATGATGCTGCATCAGAGCCGAAGTAGCACATTTTTAAATGAGTTTATTTTATCAGCAATCTGACAGAAAAATCACAGATAAACATAATTGGAAAATGCTGAATATCAGCCCCAAAAATCAGCCGGAGCCGATGATCGGTCTACCCCTGATGTGGACAAATATGTTCAATAACTCAAAAACGACACTAGCACACATATTAAAAACACTTGTGAAAAACCAAATGTAAATAAAGCTTCTGATGGAGTTAAGGTTAAGCTTCCCTCCTGCTTTCAGTAATCTGCCAAACCAGGTGAAACACATACTCGAGCCTCCCCGGTGTCAGAGGTCCACATATTTGGTGAGCTGATACCGACATGCCTGAATTCATTTGGAAAAGGAGACCCCGTCCAAAAGGTATTCAATAGCGGTCAGATTCAATTTTTGAAAGCGACCTGATCCAAAAAGCAGTCGACAGGAACAGACCCAAGCACACACAGAGAGCACCGATACTCGCAGCGGCATGATGTCCCACAAATTAACAAGCAATTTCCCTGCACAGTTCACCCTCTCTCCGTCTCGCCTTGAAAAACACATTTCTCTCTTTTAATGACCGCGGCGTACCCACATGATCACACCTGTCAGGAGTCCAGCAGGAGCACAGACCAGGGACCAGACGGGGACTCGACCTCGCTTCAACAAGGATCAGGATGAAACTGGTAATACTCTTCTCATTAACGAGCTCGTGAGCACATTTCATTTCTTATTAGTCCTTCAAAAGAAATTCAGATTTTCTCTTTGAAATTTGAAATTTGTAAAGTCTAAAATATAACTGTTTGTTTAGTTTCAACCCTTTAAACTTTAAACTAGTTAAACATAAACTAAGAAACTGCATTGTGAAAAGGGAAGTTAAAATATCTTATTTTACGTTGTGCAGATTGAAGCCTTGATTTTAGCACATTTCTCTATTTTACAGAACATAATTTCAGTCTTGGATTTTTGTTTTCCAGTGTGCCTCAACTTTAAGTCAACTCTTTGCGTCTCAACCCAAAGAAGGTAACAAGGAAAAGCAGGCTGACTAATGAATGCGATCGGATTTAATTATCAAGCAGTGATTTGCTATCAGCCTTGGCACCGGGATTATCCGTGGGAGTAACAGCAAAATGTATTTGTCTTCCGTTGACAGCGTGCGCACACACGCAACACAAACGCAGACGAACAGAAAGTGAGCTGTTGATTGTCAGCACACTTTCATGTACAGTCGGAAAACACATCCACATTCTCACCCACACGGTCCCGAACAAAACCACGAGGAGGTAAAAATAGCCTTTGCAACAGTAATAGCACAAACAGCCAATTAACTGGTATTGTGTTGAGAGGCTTGTAGCGCTCCAGAGGCTGCACGACCCACCAGTGAGAACACAGAGCCGTGAGCCAAAACAGCCATCAGTTTTAGTTTTAGATGCAGAGCGGAGATAAAGGAGTGAGTTGGATACTCAGAAGTGTTGGGTAGAGGATAATCGATCTGGAACGTTCAGTGCGAGCCGGGACACTTTGAGTGCTGTCGTTTTTCATTTCAGTCGACCCCCCAACCCGCCTCATGCTTGTACCTACAATCGCCCAAAATGCCACTGGACAACCCCCTGAGGACCGACATAAACCTTTCCTTATGTGTTTTTCTTTTTCTTAAGAGAGCGATGAACTAACAGAAATGTGTATGTTTCCTCTTGTCTGAAAAAATGGGCACATTTTGCCATCGCTCTGCTGCCTCGGCTCAGGATTCAGAATTAGAGAGCGTTAAGACAAATAAGCAGCTCTGTGTTTTGTGGCTGCGTTGGTGTGATGTTGTTTCAGGTTCCCATGAGAACTAAGATGCCTAACATATGAGTACAAGGCACTCATGCATGCACATGTGTAGTTGGCAGGTGAATCGAGTTGCCCAGCTTCGACAAATACCTCCATGAATACATAGAGAGGTATTATTAATAACGCAGAACAGGTAAATGAGCACATGAGACACAGCTGCATCACTTGCGTTGTAGTCATCGCGGT
Source organism: Pagrus pagrus (assembly GCF_965226575.1). Lineage (NCBI taxonomy): Eukaryota > Metazoa > Chordata > Actinopteri > Spariformes > Sparidae > Pagrus > Pagrus pagrus. Next base: position 4,525,286 of record NC_140201.1, on the reverse strand, counting down.
CTTCGCCGGTCATGATGACATTTGCAGAAGGAACTACTTGATAGCAAACGTGAAATGTGCAATTTTGCTGCCATTCCTCAACATAATCTCACTCTCAACGTCAAACCTCGCCCACATGACATCCAGCAACTCAAGATGGTGGCTGCCAGGCTCGCTGTGGTTCTGATGTTCACTCATATGTGGAGAGTCCAGCTGTCTCACTCTGGTACCGTCAGCTGTTCTGTGTTTTTGGCCCAAAACAAACCAGAATCAATAAACATTGATAGAATAGAAAGGTAAACATCAGCTGGTGAGCTGTATGAGGATTAAAAATATACTGTGTGTGCTTAATACATCACCATCACATTAGCATGTAATTACCTTTTTAGAAAATGGATGTGCTGATGTCAGCAGGCATCATCTGTATAATTTAGAGTCAAGATGAATATATCAGAGTTTTCAGGAAAAATGGATTTAAAAAGTGTTTACTCAGACCATTCGTTTTCTGTAATGACAAGTCAAACGCTGAGTAGGTTTTGAATTTTTATATAAGATATTGTTTGTTAAAAGTGAAAGTCAGCCGTATGAATAGTACTTGACACAAAAGTCATACTTGAGTAAAAGTGAAGATCTCGTGTTAAAATATTGCTTTGGTAAAACTCACCCAAACCCAGTTACTGCAATTCTACAACTACTAAGAGTTTACCCATAATAACCTCTTAATTCCTGCTTACTGATCGTGTATAAGAAAGTCAATATCTCCAAATAACACATAACAAAAATAAGAATAAAACACCACAAGTCTTGGTGTCTTTCTAACTTGTATTATGTTTCCTAAAGTGAGGCGTGCTACTCAATAAATAAATGGCTGAGTAGTTGTAGTATGTGATCATGCGGAGTAAGGCATTAATAAGTAACTAACAAAGAGCCAGTGTGCTTCTAATATGCAGGCTAATAAGCAACTAGATACTTTTTAATGTTTGAAATATATGTATGTTTAATGTAGGACTGAACAATGAATTGAAATAGGGAATCGCAACATGGCCGAGTGCAATATCAGAATCACAGCTGCTGCAAGTTTTAAAATGGAGGTGAAATTTGTGCTAAAACAGAAACACAGTATAAGTGTTGTCAGCCTGTAGAAGGGAAGGTGGACCCAAATGCACAAGACGGCAGGCAGGAAGTGCAGCGGATGAGGTTTTAATCCGGATAATGGCAAAACAAGCAACAGGCAAACATGAAGGAAGAGCAGGACAACAGACACTAAGCAAACCATCAGGAAATGGAAAACAAAACAGGTGAGTGGACAATGACTCAACAAAAGACTGGACTTACACACAATCTAAACTGATGAGGGCAAAAAAAAGGGCAAAATACATCACAAAACCTAGAAAACACACAAACAGACATACAATGAAACTAAAATTACAGGACTATGACAACTGTTGTTGTCGTTCGGAGATGTTCTCCAGATTTAAGAAAAATATGTTGTTAGAAAAACAAATGTTACATCATCATGACTAACAGCTTATTTCAGGGAAAATGAAAACTGCGATCCAGAAATGATCATCCCCACTAATCGTGACTCAGTCCTACATCTGTGATTGTGATTATTTTTATCACATCGTGCTTTATATGTATTTATAGCTATAAACAGCCCGTCACACGTTGGGTTAAGTAAAGACGTCTAAGAGCCGGAGTTTGAGGAGATTTGAGCAGTTTCTTTAGCAGTAGAAGTTTCTTTTAAAAAAAGTTTTGCTGAGTTCTGACCGTGTCCACAGTGACAAACTCAACCCGCGGTGCGCTGCTATTTTTGCTCCTACTTACATGCCTCCTGCTGCTACGGTTAACAATTTCTTTGCACACAGTTACTGCAGTCCAAACAACAGAGGAGGTAAACAGAGAGGAAGAGCTGCAGCCGATGATTATCTCTGCTGCCCGTCTCCTCATCATCATTTCATCACTTGAAAACACAGAAATATTTCATTTACAGTGATATAAAACATAGAAAAGCTGCAGATCCTCGGCTTTAAGCAGCTGATACCAGCTTTATCCAGTATGTTTCTCAAACAATACTTGTCTCATAATGTTCTGAATCATTGGGATCGACCGGTGATTCAGAAAATTATGTTCCAGCGCTTCGTAGAAGAAAAGACGGACACAGTCCTCTCTCAGTTTGACCTCATTCACTGTCACAGCACTTTGTCATTTTATCGAGTTTTCCCCAGAAGAAGAACGCCTCGCTGTTCCCAAACTCCAGATGAAACTGACCACTGGTGTTGCTGTCATTATTATTGAGTTCTCAAGTTGTCACTAACGGAAAAAAAAGAAAACAAAAAAAACCCTCTTCCCTGCACTTTCGCAGGAAAGTCAATTGAGCTGCGTGAGGACAGTTTGCTTTGATATCACGGTGGGAACTGCTGATTGTTTGGTTTACCACCTGTGGTCTGAAGCTTGGAGAAGATTGCCAGCCACCTACTGCGAAGTACTGCTGAGTGAGTGATGGCTCTGTGTGTGTGTGTGTGTGCGAGTGTGTGTGTGTCAGAAAATATCCATGTATGTGTCTGTGAGGAGGACACTGAAGGAAGGAAAGAGGTTTTCTGTATGTATGAAAGCTTAAAGTTGAGAGTGTGCAAAGTGTGTGAACTCGCACGTACATCAAAAAAGACAAAGTTTATAGGTGTGTGTGTGTGTGTGTGTGTGTGTGTGTGTGTGTGTGTGTGTGTGTCTGATCTGCGCAGGTGTGTGCGCATACATGCTTTATTCAGACGTGCGTGCGAGTGCCAGAAATCTTTCATCGCAGCGTGGTGGGCGAGCAGGCGATAGAGAGAGACTTCGAATGGGCAACAAAAGCAATAACAGCACAATCTTTGTAGTTTATGGGTCTGAAATTGAATTTGTGCTTCAAAGCTGTTCACCTGCCGTGTCACAGCGGGTCACGTCATTTCGGCTCTGCCGGTGTTTTAATCTCCGAACCTCCGGCGAACTCGAGCTCACCCGCCTCACCGGCTGACCCCAAAATGGCTGCTGCGAAGCCATTAAACTGTCTCATCCAATTACGGAGCCACTTTATCTGACACACGCAGCCATATTCAGCGGCAGCCGGTCACTACCTGCACAGTGACGTCTGTTAATACACTGCGATTCTTCCTCACCAGCAGCTATCATCATGCTTTAATGCCTCTAATGAGTGTATGAGTGTGTGTGTGTCGAGAGTGTGTGTGTGTGTGTGTGTGTGTGTGTGCTTCTTCTTCTTTGTCACATTTTCTTGTTCTCTTGCTTATTTGTCTCAATTCCTGTCAGTCGGCTTGTGTTTCAGCTCAGGACAGTTTCATTTTGTTCACTTTCATTCAATTCAAGTCGACATGAAATCAATCTCAAACTCCCTCGACGATCATCTGATGACCACCGACCTTTAACCTTTAGGCCACAGCCAGTTTTTGGGACTTTGAAGAAGCTTCTATCTGGATCAGAAGCGCGTCACAGAGCACGTTTTTCTGTCGGCCGAGTCAGAGCCTGACCCGAACTCAACAGGCGTTCTGTTCCAGCCCAGTCGGGTATGATATTAACAGTTAACGTTTCTGCAAACCACAGATAACATCCAATTAGTAACAAGGTGACATATCACGTTCACATTATAAGCTCATTAGCCACCGCAGGCTGCCACATGGGTGACCGGAGTTGGATTCACACCACTGGATATTTTCAAGGACGCCTGGAGATATTTCCAGACTGTCTTGAACCGTGAGAGCGGCAACCAAAACAGGCGTTTAAAGCCAAACCGTGATACTTTCCTGACCACAACCGAGTGGTTTCTGTGCCTGAACCCAACCGAAGCATAAACACAGCGCCGTGACAAGAAAGAAGAAAAAAAAATGTCAACGTTGCCACATGAAGAGACGTCCAGCTTTGACTCACCTGTGGTTTTGCAGAAAGGCACTGAGCTAACATTCGTTCTAGCGATTTGGTTGTCTGTTTTTCACAACCGAACCCAACTTGAGCCCTTTTTGTTTACTTTTACACTATATTTTCACTAAATTAAGTTGCCTGATCCCAAACCCAAACCCACACATTCTAGATCTTTCTCCCGAACCCGGCCCAGCCCATCGGGTCCCGAAGGCTTCGGGGCAGGACTCCACACTCTAATCTGGGTCTGCCTCTTGCATGCGCTCGGTCATTGTCTGATTAGCATGTGAGCTGTCAACACACCCAGTCGGCGCTTGTCGAGAAATATTTTTAGACGTATTTTAATTTGACCTGCTGAATAATATCAGGCGATATCAGGTCGCGCATGAGCCTAAAATAGTCGCCCCCTGGAGCCCTGAGTTAAGTTAATCTGATTCATGTGGGAACAACAAACAAACAGAAGGCGCCTTGATGCCTGAAGAGTCGGCCACAGTTTCAAGATTTATTCAGACAACAACATACGAGATGAGCGGATTTTTCTCATCAGATAAAAACGTAAGAAACATCCAGTCATTTTTGTCCATGATGTGATTTCTATGAATTTAAGCTTGTTGCATTTTGTCACTTTAATGATTTAATGCCACGTTTAATAGAATCTAAAGCCAGAACTATAAATTATCATGTTCTAGTTTATTCTATTATTTCGTATCGGTGCACAATCACACAAAAAACGGAAACAATTTAAAAACTGAAATAAAAAAAAACACATAAAGAAACCTAATCGCTCTGTTTCAACATAGATTTTTAATGATTCCTCTTATTGGAGTCATAATCTTTATTGTTGGCACATTTTCAGAGTGAAGTGTCTGACAGGGGCTTTTGTGTCTCACGCTCTCGGTCTTTATTACTACAGTATTTCTCTCCCTGCATTTTTTTTTGTCTCAGAGTTTATCCTTTCTCTCTTTCTTCCTCTTCTGTTTTTTTTTTTTTTTCTATCCCAGCCTCTCCTGTCTCATTTTCTCAATTCAATTGTCTTCTCTTCCTCTCTCCGTCGTTCCTCTCCTGTGGCGATCTGTCCCCTCCAACTAGCTCGGAGAAAATGGAAATTTGAATGCATTCAATTAGTCCATCATCCGACTCTCTCGTCTCCCCCCCTTCTCCCACTTTCTTTCTTCTCTACGCTTGACTTCTTCCCCAAGAATATCCTTTAGCTATCAGCACATGAAAGGTAGTCCAACTGTCTGATATAATAGTTGTATCAGTCAGACGCTGCCGCTCACCTACCACTGAAATGGTTTTGACAGTAATTGATGCCTTACCGAGCAGCAGCCACACAAAGGCGCTCGGCGAACAGCACTGCCATTGTTTGCCACATGCAATTGCACCATTAGGGAGAACCTCATCTGTGCTTTAACTTCCCTCATGAATTGTTGAAAACAGACTCAAATTTGAGGAAAACAACCGAGCATTGTTGAAAGGTCCCTATTTTCCTGATGCCTGAGTGGTCTCCGAGTGCCAGCTCACTTGTTTTGTTTGTTGGCATCACGCAGCGCCGTCGGTGCTTCTCTCGTCCATCCTGACTTAATGGGACGCTGGAGGATAGGGGGCGGCAGGATGAGCGTCCACTAACCGGAAAGGGCCCGATCACGCTCCTGTCTGCTTTGTTTATTCCAAAATAGCTTTACCTGCCTTTTCTCCCAGCCTCCTGCTCTGTTTGCTTTCATCTGTCATGTGTGATCCCTGGAGGCGCAGGGATGCTTCAGGTATACTGTCCCTTAACATAAAAAATAGATTTGAGTGACGTTTATTGTTATGTATCTCTCACTGTTTTTTCTCCCTTCTTCTCGTTGAAGATCTGCCTTCATTTTGTAAAGACTGTCTCTTTTTCAAACGGCGCCACTTTGAATGACTCCTACAGTTCGTGTCGTCCTGATGTCTCCGGTGTCACAGCAAAAATCGTTCAAATATAAGCAGGATGCTGTGCCTCTGTCCAGTAAACAGACTGCTTATCTGAGCTGATAATCTCTGGCCGACATAAACTTCGAGCTCTGCTTTTTGATCCGACTGGCGCTATCAGTCACCTGAAGGAAACACAGGGCACCACACTGCCAGGCACAAACAGATGAGGATTAATGGAGGGAGCGTATGTTTGCGTTGAAGACAAATAAAGGAAATGACAGTTAAAGTTAACAATTTAGTTCAGGTGGTTGAGACCCAGTGGAGCTCAATTTAAAGTCCCCACAAAGAAAAACAGCATATTATGCAGGTGTAATGACAAGGTGCACAGCGTGCATACACAACTGCAGAGTCAATTTTTCGAAAAGAAAACTGCCAGTGAATCTTTATAGAGCTCCCAGGGTGTGTGCTGTTTACAGGAAATATTCAACACTTTCTTGCCAAGAGTTAGCTGAGAAGATACAGTATAAACCAATCTCATGTCTTTGTGAGAAATGTGTGCATTCATGAGCTACTGGCTCGCGACGTCCGTGACGCCAGTTTGTAAGGCCCTGACACACCAGGCCGAGGTTAAAACTTAGTGTTTCTTTATGTATGTTTAGATTCAATTTTCTATTTCTCTCTTGTCACAATGCTGTGTTTAGATTTAGGGAGAAAAACCACTTGGTTAGGGTCAGGAAAACATCAGGGTTTGTCCTAAAATACCTGTTTTGGTCGCCATAAAAAACAGCTGGAGATGGTCCGGCCTTCCTGTGAAAAACACCTGGTTTTAATTGGACTATTTTGTCCATTAAGCCTACTGTGTGTACTGTGTGTACTGTGTGTACTGTGTAAAATGTGTTTCAATCACACACACGACTACTTTTAAAAAAAATGCATTTTAAAAATAATTTCTCTTTGTGGCAAAATGAGACCAAAACAAGTAAAATCCACCCAGTTCGCCTCAGTTCCTGTATAAGCCGTCTTTTCGCAGATTCCTGCACCCTCCTCATGTTCTGTGTGCTAATCACTTGTCATGATAATTATCTGATGCTGTCGTCTCCTCCCATTAAAGAAAAAAAAAACATTAAATATGCCAAGCTGCGAGCTGGAAAGACGTACGTGACACGTCAGTGCAGTAATCTAACTACTTTATCTAAATCCTTCCACAGAAGACGTTTTGGAGATGCATTGTTGCCGCTGCCGCTGTGCATACTGAAATACATCTTGTCCCTCCGAGCAGACGGAGCTGAGTTGTTTGCAGCTCCGAACCACTTCTGCTTCAAAACTTCTGCGGCAGCTCCAGAGTCCGAGCGGCTCATCCTGCAGCAGACTGACAGATAATTGCCACAGAGACTTCGCGTGTCCCCACAGCTATCAGGCTGCACCTTAACAGGGCTGAAACAGACACTGCTAACCAACCAGAGCGGGGCACGCTGGACACTGACTGGGATTGTTCCATTATGTTCACTCAGTTTTTGACTCCCTCCGTCTATTTCATCTCTCTGCTCATCACTCCAACTCTCTCGAAGTCACCTATCTATCTATCTATCTATCTATCTATCTATCTATCTATCTATCCATCTAATTACTTTTTAATGATAGTAAGTAATGATGTTGTTGATCTTCGTGAATGATGATCTTAATATGCAGAATAGTCATTACTCTGAGTCTGACATGTCTGAGATTTGGTCGGCCGTCGTCAGACCTTCGCACAGTTGAAGCGGAGCCATGAGTAGATTACACCAGGTTAGCTTAGCGACAGGAAATACGGAGACAATGTCGGTTGACCTGTGGCAACAGCAAACGTGCCTCCTTGATGTTTTGATATGACTGAAAATAACAAGAGCGAGGAATAACCCGGAAAAAGGTTTTATTTTTCATTTTACACATTTGTGAGCACACAGGCTGAAATGTGAGTGTCACAATCTCTGCAAAATGACTCGTTTCTCTGTCACAATTTGATCGATTCGGTCTGGTAATATTTGGAAAATCTAGAAGAGCTGCACGATTAAATTATTTTATCTCTATTCGAGTCGGCCGGGGGCTAAACTGGAAGTTAGGGTCACCTCAGATGGCAGAAGTCTCTCATGCACACTTGCTATGGGCCCTTGTCTTTCTTTTCTATGACTTGAATTCAACATACTGATCGAGTTATATTTTCAGGTTAAATGTGCACTGATAACATTATTGGTGGCTGAAGCAGAAGGGCAGGTTGGTTCGACAAAAATAAATAAAAAGCATTTCATTTAAAATAACTCGTTGGATGAACTGAACGCCACAGACCGATGATACGAGAGTGTATCCGAGGGAAAAGATTTGCCCTTTAAATTTTTAATTCTTCTTAACATGTTTAGCCTTGGGTTTCTTTGTCTTGCTAATTTGCTGACGTCCCCTCCACACACACACTGCAGAGCCACGTTTCTGCCTCACAGGGAAGCAGCTTTCTAAATCGGGGCCCGTGGTGAGAGACTCTCGGGATGTGCCGAGCAGCGCCGCAAACTCTCCTGAGGATCAGCTTCTGCCGGAGCTTCCTGTTGGATCAACGCACTGAAGCAAACTAAACTGTCTATCTGTCTCTCTCATACAGACACTCTTTTTAGTGTTGCTCATTGAAGCAGGACCGCCAGATATTTTCCCTTTTCTTATTAAAGCCTTTTCATTTTATTTGATAAGAGCAGTAATGAGATGACAGGAACCCGACAGGAGGGACGACAGATAAAGGTCACGAGTTGGGCTTGAATATAAAAAGATGCTACGTGGTTTTCATGTATTGTTTTTCCAATTCAGGCTCTGTGACTGATATTAACTTGTCAGTCCAAAACTCAATGATATCTTAAGATACGGTGGAGTTTGAATTCGAAGCAGCGAATGAGTTAAAACACACTCGATTAAAACCATCGGACTTTAGCTACCGAAAGCATTTTTATCTAAAGTTGAAGCTGCACTCAGCCTTTTTAAGTGGTTTTACTGTTTGGCTGCTGTCCCAAGAGAATCAGGTCATTTCCGCTTTCCTCAAAATCACAGCTGAGGATCCAGTCCCACTGGATCGCCAGTCAGTCTTGACTTTTCGTGACCAATTATATAGCCTCCAATTCAAGTTATATGTATTTACAAGTGACTAATAACCACTTGTGCTCATGGTCATAGGATTTCTATCAATTTTACACGATGGGTCGTCTAATTTGGACAAAGGAAGACAGCATTTCAGTGACCTTTAACATTACAACAGGCCTTATTCATGTGATATGATGTCTAATGGCTCCAGCTCCTGAACTGGGATGCAGCACGGGGTTTTTGTTCCACAATGTATATCTGCACGTGAGGTGAGATTCAGCAGCCGGCACAGTTAAACCTGAGATAACTGTCAATCAAAGCACAGGCCCCCGAAACATACACCAGTTTAAACTTTAATGCGTTCTTAATGGAACAATAATTTCTAGAATCGCCACCAGACACACATCCGAAGAAGCGAAATTGCAGCAATTGAAACCATAAATTCAGGTCAAAACTTTGTTACTTTGTTTCTCGAGAAACTTTTCCAATTTTCTTTCTGTGCAGCTGGAGACTTTGGGAGCAGCGGCAGAGAGAGTGTGATGCTCTTGGTACAACAGTATTTAACTTAGGCAACCCTGTCGACAACAAATTACACACATACAACTGAATCTGTTCAGCAAAATAGGAAACATTATTGCTGCCTCGATTACATTCAGAGCAAAGATATTTGAGAGTAGGAAATCCCCAAACCAATCACCAGAATAAATGTCAGTGCAACTTTCTGCAGACCACAGATACTGTACGCTGATTTCTACATTTCTTTAGTTTTCTATTTTATTTTGTGACAATGCTGTGCTTTTAGTTTGGTCTGCATAAAAAACCACTTGGTCGGGGAAAGGAAAATATCTTCTTTTGGCTTAAAATGTCTGGATTTGTTGCCACAAACACAGCTTGAGATGTTTGGACATCTTGTTAAAAATATCCAGCTCTGTGGCCACGAACACGCCTGAAAATCATCCCAAGATCTCCTTAAAAATATCCAGCAGTGTCACGCTTACAAATGTTGAAGTCACTGGCTTGGCAGCCCTCTCATCTCTTGGCAGTTGTAACTTGACCAGAATCTTTCCACTCCAACGTTACCCAGTCGCTGTGAGCATCTAAACATAAGTATAAAAACATTGCTTTATTGCACGAGAGGAGATCGTGTTAAGAATACAAGTGGGATCCTGGTGCAGGACATTGACAGCTGATGAGTTTGGTGATGAAGAAGTTTGTTTATTGCAAACGGGAAAAGGATGAGAGGAACGATGATGAGGAAAGAGGCAGCAGGTGAGGCAGAGTGATGGCGGAGGCTGGTGAGGCGAGAGCGAGGAAGAGACGAGGGGATGACAAAGGTGGCGTGATGGCTGGAAGGTTGCAGGCAGGTTGACAGGTGAGTTAGATGAGCCTGAGGCACGAAGAAAACAAGCATTAAGTACAAGGAAACACAAGGAAAAAATACTGCAAGTAGCAATAAGGCTTGGCCCTGACATGTGTACACCGCTGAGGTGAAACAACAGATGAGTGTATGTGCTGCAGGCTGATGAACTGATGAGAGGCTGGTGTGCAGAGTGAGAAACGATGAGCTGATCTCAGACAGGAGTGTATAATAATACAGGCCCATGCCATCACACACACACACACACACACAGAACTCAAACAGGGGGCACTGGGAACACTGGGAATGGGGAAACTACAAGGCAACCCAAGGAGCCATGGCTGTCAGAAAACACTGTGCAAACACCTTTAGTACGAACATTTTGAGACTCATACATACTTTATGGTCTATAAATTGTTTTGTCATGTTAAACTCTCAGTAGTTTCTGCTTTAATTTATCAATCTGCTGTAAATTTGACTGCAAAATGTCAAGGCTGTAGAATAATGGCACCGTCTACATTAAGGAGTAAGCATTTGTTTTGTCGCCATTTGACAAAATATTCTCGCCAAACCAGGTCCTTCTGCTGTTCTGGGGCTTGATGTAAAAATAGTTCCTTGACTGATTTGTCAGGAAAAGTATCTGTTGACAGCTGTGTCTTCACCGTGTTTCAACCGTAGCCCATGGTATCAATCATGGTATCAAATATTGATATTTTTCAAGGTATTGCATCAAAATTCCAGTATCATGACAACCCTAGTAAGTTGTTTGCCTAAAAATATTACATATGTAGGTAAAAAATAATCCGTGAAAAGTAAAAAAATGTTTGAATTCCTGCTTCTCTCCTCTACAACCTGAGCAGAAATGCCGGCCATGTATGTACGGCCAATAAACTGCAACATGTTCGTTGGGGTTTTGCAGACCTTTGGAAGGTGTTGGCTCCAGATTGGTGAATTAAGACTCTTAAAGGTCGTATTTGAAAGAAAAGTTGATTTATGAGTCTCATTATCAACTCGTCAGTATTTGACGACTCTGGAATGAGACTGAAAAATCAACTTTTCTTACAAATAGCACCTTTTAAATCGCCAAAAACATGTTTTTGTAAAGCTATGCCATCACAAAATGATATTGATGTAAAGCATGCTTGACAAGTTTCATGTAAGATCAGTATTTCAAGAAAGTCACCCTCTAAAAAAGCTATTTCTGAATTACAGAAAAAACACACTCACTTCCTGTTCATTAAAGATCTTTGCCGGGAAAGAAATAAAACACACCACTGCTAATAATAGAAGATGTAAAATCTTTTATGAACTCGCTGTAGATTAAACCACTGTTGGACTTTAAGCATTTAATTGGTGGTAGAGCAGTAAATGTGATATGTGACCCACTTTCCCTTTAGAAACACCATCATTTATTTAATTATATTTTACAGCATTAATCATTTTGCGAGGCTGCTGCATATCTTTAATGTGTCTCTGTTGTTTATCTTTCTCTGTCTTCACACTGACAGCACATGACTGAGCTGAACTTTTCACGGCTGTGAAACAAATTTTTAAAAAATGGGAAAGGAAAATCTGGACTATCTGGACCGAGGCTCTCGCTCCCCTCTCGGCAGAGTCTATGTCGGTCGTGTATAAAAGACCACGTAGCACAAGATGAAAGACCAATTAATTCAGAGCTTTTGGGGGCCCGTGTCATAGCTTGGGGCCCCCTTAAATCGTAACCCACTTCCAGGCCACTTATAGAGCCGGCGGTGCCGACGCGAAGTCAAAGCGAAATGATTAATGACGTTATTAAACAGTTTAGAGAGGTTGTGTGTTCTTCTAGCTGGAGCCAATTTGGAGTGATTTGTGAGGTGAAACAATGTAGTGGAATGAAGTGGAGCGTGTTCGGGTGTGTGTGTTTGTGTGTGTGTGTGTGGGGGTGGGAAAGTGGAGTGTGTGTTGTGCTGCTTTGTGCATGGAGAGTGTGTGACTGTGTGCACAGAGCCAAGTGTGAGCTGAGCGTCTTGAAAGTGTGTGTGTGTGTGTGTGTGAGTGAGTGAAGTGTACGTGTGGGGAAAGATGACTCGAGCGTATGTTTGACCGTGGGTGGCTAGGTGTGTGTGTGTGTGTGTGTGTGTGTGTGTGTGTGTGTGTGTGTGTGTGTGGGAGAGAGAGAGAGACATGCAAAGGTCAAACTGGGGACAGGTGGAAATAAGCCAATAAGCCAGAATCTCATTTCCTGTGAGCTGAAGGGGAGAAAGAGTGAGAGATGGAGGGAAAAAGACGGAGGAGGAGGAGAGAGAGAGAAAAGAGAAAAAGAAGAATGTCATCGATCGAGTTTGGGATGCAGGAGGCAGAAAAGAAAAGGTGAACGAAAAGGCACGGCGAAGGAGAGAAAATGGAGATGGAGAGGAGAAAAAGAAGAGGAGGGGCGATGAAGAGGCAAAAAAGAGGTGAGGAATAATAAGGGAGGAGAGGGGAGAGGAGAGGAGAGGAGAGAGGAAACAGGGAGGGGAGATGAAAGGAAGGGAAGAGGAATGGATAAGAGAGACAAGGAGAAAGGAAAGAAGGAGACAAAAGGAGAGAGGAGACGAGGCAAAAAGAGGAAGATGAATAAAAAGGAGAGGAGAGAGAGAATATGGTGAAAGAGTGAAAGAAGAGGAGGGAAAAAGATGAGAGGAGGAGATGAGATAGAAAAACACGAGACAGGACAGGATGAGAGGAAAGAGGAGGAAACAATAGGAGAAGAGACAAAAGGAGAGGAGGAAGGAGGAGAGGAAGCATGGAGGGGAGAGGGAAAAGAAGGAGAGGAGAATGAGGAGACATGAGGCATGGAGATGAGTGCAGACTAAAAGAGACAAAGGGAGAGGAGAGGAAAGATTACGATGGGGAGTTGTCATCTTTCCTCAAGATGATCTTTGAGGAGAAAGATAACGAGGAGGAGAGGGGAGAGTAAATGAGAAGGAAGAGGAGAGGAGAGGAGAGGAGAGGAGAGGAAAATGTGGAAGTGAGAGGATCGACAGCTGCTCCTGAGATCCTATTAGGGCTCAGAAAGACTGTAACACACACACACACACATTAACATCTCATACATTTGCCTGTGCACAGTGCAGAAATTCACCCTCAACGCACACACCAACATGCCTCATTGCTGGCTTGTGCAGTCATCGGCATAAACATAAAACACACACATACACAGAAAGATGCAGCTACACACACACACACACACACACACACACACACAGACAAATACATCAACACAGGTATGAAGAACACGATGGGAACGTGCAGGTGAGCTGCAGCTGCTCCACTGTCTGTGTAATAAGATCTGAATGAGAGGAAGTTGAGCTCTGTGATCCATTAAAACCATTCAGATACAACCGTCACCCTCCACCCGAACCCCACCTCCCACTGCTGACTCCTCTCACAACTCACGAGCATTCAAAATAACACCGCCCCGCGCTCCCTGAGAGGAATAATGAAAACGTATGATCTCCATTGTGGGTGTAATGTGCAGGGAGTGGCTGTGTTCATCCTGCTCACTGTCCTCTGTGAGGGCCCGCTGCACTGAGCCGGGCCGACACTGCCCCCTGCTGGCCCACATGGAAACAACCCAACAGCAGTCAGAGCATCAGTTGGCGTTTGTTATCTTTGTTTTCCATCTCGTGTTGGTTTAAGGTCTGTTTCTGTGTGTGGAGGCTGATTCTGAACAACATTCAAGAGCACAAAAGGACTTTCAGCCCTGCTTTGTGTGTTTGTCCTCCGATTAACTCAAGCAGGCTGCTGGTACTGATCCAGTTGTGTTTTTTTAAAGGGGCACTCCACTGATTTCACAGTTCAGTTGTTTACTGTTTTATTTTGTAAGTTTCACCCTCATGTATCCTGTTGTTCTACTTCCTGTCTTGGTGTTTCTTCCTGCCTTTGTCTTTGCCCTCTTTTGCGTTCCCTCTGTTCCTGATTAGCCTCTTGTGTATTTAGTCTGTGTTTTCTCTCTCTCAGTTGTCAGTTTGTCTGCGTTTGCTGCCGGTGTTTCATCTGTATTCCTGCCTGTGCTCCCCGCGCCTCGTCGGTTTGTTCTCAGTTTAGATTTTGGATTCATGCTTTGTTTTCTTTTGGATTTGCCTCAGTCTGTTTCCTCTGTTTTTGTTGCCTGGTGTTTTTGTTTTCTGCATCCATTTTTTATGTTTTTTAAAGCTCACTCTGTGTTTTTACAACCTGCCCGCTTGGAGTCTTGCATTTGGGTTTTGCATCCTTTTTGAACAATCTTAACAGGCTGGCGATGTCAGGAGGGTTTGAGATTCATTTTTTAAAATTTCCTCTGAACAGAAACTGGCGGTGTGGAGGAGAAAACACTTGGCAGGGAGGGAGGATCTGATGAAGATGTAACTGAGTTGCAGATGTGGGAGGTAAAGAAGTACAAATACTTAATATACTTTCTCCTCCTCACATTTTCAAAACAGGCTTATTACTTCAGTTAAGAAGCATTTGAGAGGAATTAGGGATTATTTTTATTTTTGCGTCACTGCACACCCCCTCCCAACACCACAAGACTGACTTCAACCAATCCCATCCCAACCCCCCAGCCATGTTAGTGTCTAATACCTGCAGAGACCCTGCAGCCCTCTGCCTGGGTTGTCTTATTTTCTCACTTTGTTCCTGCTCGAGATGCTTTACCAACCCAAGATGTGGTTATTTGACATCCTGGGAATGTGACTCAACAATCAACTATCTTTGTGGTGCGTTTAGGAACAGCTGGGACAAATCCTGCTGATTCTACCTTTAAGTTTATGATGTGAGCTTCATTTAGCTTTAGACTTTTTACCTTAATACTTTGAGTACATATCAGAGCCTGTACTCTATCACTTTGGCTTGAGTAAAGAAGTTGAATCAGTACTTCTACAGTACATTTTTTTTTTACACAAGTATCTGAACTTCTGCTGGAGGAATGACTGTGTGGGCTTTCACACCTCTGCTGAGATGCATAATGGAAATTGTAGGATTCAGTATTTTTGGAGCCTGACCAATTAAAAAGACTGAAAGTCTGGATATGTGGGACACTCAATCGATTTTTTCACCAGACTCTGTCTGTCGGTAAAAGAAAACGTGTCAGTAAGTAGAAGGAGGTGTTCAGAAAACTTATGCTGCGTTCCAGCAAAAAGTTGGAGGTCAGAACTTCTGACCTGCAGGTGTTTCTGGTGCACGAAGATGAAAGTTGACTGACATTTTAAAAAATGGCCAGTGTCCTGAGAAGTGAAGCGTTACAGTGCAGCCTCCGCACATATAAAAAGAAAACAAGGCAAGAAAAATGACATGAGGTGACAGACAGCATTGTATATTTTATTTCACAGCTCTTTTATAGTTGGAAACATACTAAATACTCCATTCACGAGCCTAATACAAGTCCTGTCCGTATACTGTCTATAATACATCCTACACCCTCCACATGGCTGCTGCCATTGCTGTGAGACGTCAGACAGCTGCCGCCTCGTGAAGTCGGCTGGATGGATCTTAGAGTTTACAAGTAGGAACTCTGACTTCCTGTGGCTTTTCATTGCACTTTTTCTGGTAGGAGGTTGGAAATGTTCAGGCTCTGAGTTGTCTTGATCGCAGCGTAAGTCCGTGTGTTTTCCCTCTTTCAGTTGTCAGTTCGAATATGTTTGCTGCTGTTTCATCTGTATTCTTGCCTTTGTCCCCGTTCCTCACCGGTAAATTTCTCCTTGGTTTTTTGGATTTGTCTCAGCCTGCTTCTTCTGTTGCTGTTGCCTGTCAGCTTTCGTTGTTTTAAATCTCGCTCTGTGCTTTTTACCAAACCTGCCTGTTTGCAGTCCTGCGTTTTGGTCATTTTTGCAAAACCTTAATGTCCTGATGATGTCATCAGGGTTTGGGCTTGAGATTATTTATATTATTCATAATTTTAAAGATATAATATGTAACATTTATGAATTAAAATGTCTGAAATCAACTCGACTTGTTATTTGTCTCATTGAGTTTTGTATTCACATTATCCTCAATGTTTCCAACAATGTTCAAACCCAGAGAAACTCTTGTTGTTTAGACTGAGAGACCCCTAGCAGCAGAAGTTACATATTGTGCCTTTAAGGTGTTGTTTCTTAAATACCCTGACATTTCTGACGTTATCGCTGTAAACTATTTTGAGAAATGTTAGGTGGATTGTGATTGATTCCTGGAGAAAAGATGCCGTCTGCACACACTAAATAATAACCAGCTAACTATAACTGACGCGCTGATTGAAATAGATAGAGAGCAACAGTCTGGTGACGTGACGTGACGTCTTTTCCATCAGGGCGTAACAGCAGAATCTCAGATCACCAAACCCAGACTCAGGAGAGCAGGTTTATTGCTGCAGCGCTCTGATGACAGATAGGGGAGAAATGACCCTGTGTGTGTGTGTGTGTGTGTGTGTGTGTGTGTGTGTGTGTGTGTGTGTGTGTGTGTGTGTGTGTGTGTGTGTGTGTGTGTGTGTGTGTGTGTGTGTGTGTGTGTGTGCCAAAGAGCTGCTAGATGAGTAATATGGGCTTTACAGTTTTCAGCCCTCTGCTTTCATGTCGCTCTGACCTCTGCTTTTACAGTCGTTGAGGCAAGATGGAAACGCCCTCACTCATTACTGGTGTGAGTCCTGTACCTGTAACCCATCTCACACACACACACACACACACACACATATATACATATACATACACACACACATATATACATATACATGCACACACACACACACACCTCTATACTCCCTCCACCTCAATTTCAAATGAACAGAATCTGCCTTTCACCCCGTGTCTCAGTCCATGCATCATCAGGGAAAAGAAGGTGCCGGCTGTTATTACAGGATGCAGCGCTGAGTGGCTTCTTGCAGCCTCACCCCCACCCCCCCACTCAAAAAAAAATAAAAAGAGAAGAGAGAGAGAGGAATGTTGCTATGGAAACAGTTCGGACAAATGTAATTGTCTCCCTCCACCTTTGCAGGTCAAGGCAGCGGGCATTTCAGCTCCATAATCTCTCCGTCTCCTCGATATCTACCCACCGGCCTGTGAGTGTATAATGGCTTTCCTGCAGTCGTGAGTAACGAATATGCTGCATCATATACAGCTGATTTCAAACCCTTTGTGTGGGCTGTGTGTGTCTGTGTGTGTGTGTGTATACACTCATATCTTATTTTGCCCTGAAATGAGATACTGCATCAACTCCGGAGAAAATCGACAGGCAGACTTTCTGAGAAAGAAACTCAAATTGTTGGTTATTTTCAGACTCGATCCTGCAGCTCTGAAATGAAAACCTTTTATATTTGCACTTTTGTCATCCATCCAACAGCAGCACAGTCCAAAATACACAAGGACCCATTAACATTTTGAACATTTTGGTACTAAAAGGTAACCCTGCTGCATATTTCTTACTTCTCCCGTTTCACCGCCTGTGTGTGCCATCGTGGCAAAATGTGGTCCTGGAGACACCTTTTATAGCGGCAGCTAACACAGAAGCGACTTTGAGTATTTTGCCAGGTGTTTATGTCCGTCTGTGGACAGATTTCTGGTAACAATGCAAGTTGCAGTCACAAAATTTTACTACACTTGAGATCAAAATGAAGGCCGAGGGGCGGCCCGGTAGCTCAGGTGGTAGCAGGATACAGAGGCTGTGGCCCTTTGCCTCATGTTTTCCCTTTCTCTCATCCCGTCTCCTATCAATACAGCTGTGAAAAGGCCCAACCTTCCATCCATCCTAGTCAAACACAGGCTCAGTAGGGTATTCCAGATGTCCTTCAACGCTTTCCAGCTCCTCCTGGGGGATCCTGAGGCGTTCCCGGGCCAGATGAGATACATAATCCCCTCCAGCAGGTTCTGGTCTTGCCCCGGGGTCTCCTCCTAGTTGGTCGTGCCTGGAAAACCTCCAAAGGGAGGCGCCCCGGAGGCATCCTAATCAGATGCCCGAACCACATGAACTGGCTCCTTTGGACGCAGCAGCTCTACTCCGAGCTCACCCAATCTCTAAGCCCGAGCCCAGACACCCTCGAGAGGAAGCTAATTTTGGCTGCTTGTATCCGAGATCTTGTTCTTTCGGTCACTAACCATGCCCGTGAAAAGGCCAGATTAAATAGTGATTAAAAAAAAATTAAGGTTGAGCAAAGCTGCCGGAACCAGGGAGGAAGGCCCCTGGCCCACATTTGTTTGTGACCCAGTTCCAGTCGCTCCTCAGCTAAAGTGCAGCTGGTATTGTTTCAGCTTGTCCGTCTGTGGACAGATTCTTGTCAAAACTTCACAGGTGTGTAATTGAGATCAGAAAGAGTTTAAAGACGAGTGTTGTCTTGTGTAATAATGTAGTAATCACTACTGAGAAGTCATGGGTCGGAGTGTGAAGACGTTGTCGCAGCAGGCGTGATCCCATCACAAGACGCTTTTTAGATTGTTTTCATCATAGCTCCTGAAGTGATCTTACACGCTGAACTCTTCTTCAGACCAAACATTATCATTTACGTCAGGTACACGAGGATATAATATATGCAATCTACATTAAAATATCCGTGTGTATCTATGATCGTGTGTCAGCAGGTTAATTTACCAAAGAACAAAACTCTGCTCGTATCGTCTCGTCTGTGAACCATCAAACCAGAAAACGCTGTAAGCAGTAATTCTGTGAACAAAAGTAACTTCATGCATGGAGAACCCAGATAAGACAAATCCATTATGAAGTGCAGAGAAGATGTGAGATAATGGGCTTCAATTATGAGGATGTTGTCTTTGCGTGTTGATTCACATTCTGCTGTGATCATTTCAAAGAAAAAATAATAAGCAGATATATCACATCAGTGACGTGGTGTTTTTTTCTCCAACAACACAAAAAGACTGGAGGAAAAACAAAATGCAAATGTAGAACATTTTCTAATATCAATGTTTCATCAATCACGAGTGGAGCCAGAGGAATCTATAATAAATGAGATGTGTTTTACATCACAGCGTCTCGGGGAGAGATGCAGCTGTGGAGATAAAACAAGACAACACAAAAGATACGTTTTCTGAATAGTCTTTATTTTCCTCCCTGATAACTTTGATGCGGATCTCAGAGAATAATGACAACTGGTTTAATTCTGTACAACCCCCCCCCCCCCCGAAAAAGACAAAACAACAAAATACAACTGTGCTGCTTTTCTGCATTTCAGTGTGATCATTAAAGTGAAGGCAGTGTGAACTGAGCGATGATGAAATATGACCCGATTTACAAAACAATCCCTTTTCTGAACTCATCACTGGAGGGTGATTTCACCTCAGACTCCTGTGTTGTGGGATTTTAACAGTAAGCAGAAAGAACCAATAAAAACGTCAACCCGTGAGTGAGCAGATGGCACGAATGAAATACTGAAACAATGAGGCGACCGCGGCAGTGCAATGATCGAACATATTGGCTACAAGCTTGATTTCATCTGTAAAAGCTGTTGAAGACGTTACAGGAAAAGAGGCGATGCAAAACATATCTGTCCATTGTTACCTCCGCCCAGGAGCTTCTGCTTTCACTCGTGTTCGTCTGTTTCCATGAAACTTGGACAGAGGATGGAGAAGAATAGACCCCATTAACTTGTGGTGCTGATCCAGGGATTTTTGCTCACTTTCTTCAACATTTTCCTTAATTTCGCTCCTGATAAATGGGGTGGCTGGTATCTGTGAGTGAGTACAACTTGATGTGGATCGATACAGGGCTGTTCAGTTTGATATCGGATGAGGGTCGACTGAATATAAGGGGACTGTTGGCCCTTGGCGGAGGTATGCGTTCTGAATGTCACAAAAAAAAGCCCTTTATCAATAACAGGTCAGTGTGCAGGATTTAGTAGCATCTAGCGATGAGGTTTGCACACTTCAAACAACTTAACATCCCCCGTCTCATCCTTCCCTACGATGGCCGCTGAAAACGTTGACGGCCGTCTTTATAGAAAGTGTTTTATCCTTTCTAGACACCAGACACCATGATAGCTCCCTCTGTAGATATACAGTACAAGACTCATTCTAGGGCAGTTCTGTGGTCGACTTCGAATGAGCTTTATGAACAATGTGCAGCGGTGACACACTCCCAAGACACTGTATGTGTTTGGCCTTGATTGTCAACCCACCATCTCCTCCGCTGAATAATACGTCTTGTCTGGCTTCAATCTTTTCTACCATCTCATGATGTCGTCTTTCAAGAAGCTGATGATTTTCCCTTTTGGTTCATGGTTATTCCTCAATAAAACCTCATTTGTGCTGTCAATGATGAGTATTATTTTCCATTTCTGCACCTAAATCCTACACACTTGATCTTAAAGCACCACCAGAGACGACATCTTTAACAAACGCACAAATATATAATACATTTGTAATTCTAACAGAAGCAGCAAGTTGTCCATGTTGAGAAGCTGTGATATTTGGGGCGTTTTTTGCTTCAATAAATAATGATCAAAATAATTGTGGATTATTTTTCTGTCAATTTTTCTAATCTATTAAATCGACTAAGGGTCTCAGCTCCACCGTTTCCATCAGGTTGGTTTGAAACTGCCTCAAAATCTAGACAGAGTCAAAACTTTGAGGTAGAAGCAGCAGTGTGACGCGGTGAATCTCCCCAACAGCTGCGTTGTGAAAACGATCCAGTGATTTGCACTCTCCAGATTTGATATCACACAGGCACCGTGTCACACTGCCAATTTTACCTTCTCACCAATTAAAAAGTACATCAGTCTCTCAGTGGTTGCATTTTTTACTTTGAAACTGTGTGGCATGCCTCATGAAAGCGAGGAACGTGCACGGAGAGGTGAGCTAACGCAGCAGTATGACATCGGGAACGACTACGAGTGATGAGGTGAAGTTAACACATTTCTTTGAGGGAACCTCAACAGACAAACAGGCATTTAAATATCTTTAGAGCCCCAAATCTAAGAGACAAAAACAATATGTAACACTGACATCTTTACTGGCAAACAAGACACACAAAATCAAAACAACTGGCTGAAGATCAACAGAGAAAACTTTTTTTTTTTTTGTCCTTTTACATTTCCGTAAACCACTGCTCAACAGAACCAAACAGGTCCTGAGCATCTGTATTATAGTATCAAGCTATTTTGTTAAATCCTAAATAATTGATATTGTATTACTGCGGTGAGGTGATGAAGCCTCACAATATTAAAAACAACATGTTGTTATTTTTGCGGTGATATGTTGTCAAACTGTCAACGGGATTATCTGGAGTGTGCCCGGAGCCTTTTGAGTAGTAACACAACATTAACTGAAAGGAACAGTTCACCCAAAAGTGAAAACTGAGTCGTTATCTACTCACCCTCATGCTGAGTTCACGCTGGGTTCATTTTCCTCAGCTACTTGTTGTTTAGGAGAATGCTGTCGTGCTGTTTTTGCTGTGAAGCTCCAGATATGAAAAATGTTTTGTGGACTACGAAACTTCACCCGACTTTCCATCAGCATGAGGGTGAGCAGACAACGACTGAATCCTTTAAATCCGTTGAACAGAATTATTGTTTTCACTGAACGCTGTTATTGGGTTTTAAAATGAATCCGCTGACCACAAACGATTTTTGTCTCGACAGCTACTTAACCAACAATCTAGTTGGCATAGCAGTGGCAGTGATGTAGCTGAGAGTCGCTGTGTAATCAGTCTGCGAGCTTCAGTGAAGCCAAAGATGATTATTATTTTATTGCTCAAGAATCATTTTCATTTTTCTTCCACCTTCCTCTCTTCTCAAAAAAACTGCAGGTCTGCCACAGTGGTATAATCAAAGTAAAGTTTGCTAGACCCATTTTTACACAACACCAGCCCTGACAAAGACTATTTTAACACTACCATTATCTGAATAGCTGTAAATCTGAATATTATCAAGCTTATACAAGTGGTGCAGAGGCTAAGCTGCTCAAAAATGCTGTTTTAGAAACCAAAGAGGCCGGTTTTGTCCATGTGAGGCGAGCAAAGTCAAACAGTTTGGATTAAATAATAGAAAAAGGTGCTTAAGAGAAGAGTTTCCTGCACTATGATTTTATTCTACTCAAGCAGCACCTGAGCAAATACTTGTACATCTACTGTTCAGTCGAGTCAGGTCCAGCCCATTTCACACAGGACAAAATCGTCAGCTTTGGCCCAAGAGCTCGGCAGTGTGAGGAGACTCGAGGAGGAGACTGGTCTGAGGAGGAGACCTTCAAATCATCAACACTCAACCCGCCAGTCAGAGACGATGACATCATTTCATCCGATTATCCCGTTACATCAGCGGATGACATTTCATGACATTTCACTGGTAATGAGTCCTCCAAAACCAGCAGCAGACACGCTCCCAGCCTACACTCAGACTTCTTCAAACAACACAGCCCCACTGTACATATTCCTCCTCCCAGCAGCTGCCTCTGCCGAAGTGCCTTGAAACATTTGATTATCGTCCCCGGAGCACCTCTGATCAGCGGCAACAATGGAAGTCTGCTGACACATTTTCCTGGCGTTTAATTGTCTTGAAACATCACACGCCCACTCCCAGACAGCTGCTGCCACACAGGAGAGCTGCGCGGAAACATTTCATCGCCGTTATCGCTGAGGTGGGAAAACACCAGCCCAGCACTGATTTATTTTGAGGGGGAGAGAGTTTTTTTGGGCGATCACACCATCAGTAAATGTTCACTGAAGGTCCTGTCCTGCCTTGAAAAATTGGCCTGGTTTTGAGAATAGTGAAGGTGGCTGCACTGAGACGTCTAATGCAGTGCCATCGCCCGTATAGAGTCCTGCTGATGCAGCCCGATCTGAAACATTTCATTAATCTTCCTGAATGTTGCCTCCTGGTCAACGACAGCCGTGGTGGGAGTGTGCTTAGAAACATTTCATCATGTTTTCCCGCCGTGATCGCGCCTCTCCAGGCAGTCAACGCCATAATGAAATCCGACCAAAGACATTTCATTACACCTCCTCCGAAGCCCGAGCCCTGAAACTAAGAGGGCGAGAGGTTTGTGAAGCAGCTGTGCGACTGTCGGGTCACACATCCGCAAACTTTGGAAGACCGGGATGTAAAAACTGAAGAAAACTCTTTTCCATCTTCTCTTGAGGTAAGAAAAAAAGCTCTGTGTGCTTGAGTAGAGCAGCCCAGTGACCATTAGAAGAAGTAGCCTGTCTTCAATGAAAAGTCTGTTGATTTCAAGTGTGAACATGTAAAAGGGTGAATTGTGGTAACTGGAGTGAACTTGGTTTTTCCTCCTATCAGCGACATCCGCAGTGGAAGTCGGCGTTGGGGTCCTTCAGGAGCTTCTTGCGGTCGACGTGCAGACAGTCTATGTGGTACCAGGCGTCGCACACGTCGCACTGGATCCACTGCACCGTGTCCTGCTGAGGCAGCCGGCACCGCGGCGCCGCACACGGCTCCACCGCCCCGACGGCCACCTCCTCGTCTTCCTCATCGTCGTCGTCCTCATCGTCGGAGGAGGAAGAGGAGGAGCCGGAGGAGGATGAGGCGGAGGAGGTAGAGGAGGAAGATGAGGAGGATGGAGAGGGCAGGGACGGCCGGGGAGGGAGAGGGTGTTTTCTGGGGCGGCCTCGTCGTTTGCTGCGAGGAGGAAAGAAAACGGAGGTTCAGACGGTGAAAAAAATGAAGACGCAAAGTATTAAGGAGGATTTAATGTGTAAATATTTCAGAAAATCTGGGTCTTCACTCAACATTTGCTACAGATTAACTTTAATCAAACAATGACTTCTTTTCATGCAACACTTCCTGCTCATTTGTATTTAGTGGGATTATAAAATGTAAACAAAAATGTGACTTTGGTGACTCTCAGGATGCCTTCAGAATAATCTGCAAATAAATAAGGAGCCTTGGTTGGCGGCAAAGACACAGATTTTCCTAACTCGAAACATTTTACCTTGCTGGATGGTGGAATCTGTTGAACTGCACCCTGCCTCTGTCCTCTGTGCAGACCCTCACTGAAGGCGAGGCCAAGCTGTAGTTCTCCCCTCCGACCACCAGAGGGGAGAAAACTGGAGAGCTGTGAGCTCTCCGCCTGCCTCTCTGTGCCATCGGAGAAATGTGTGCAGGTTTCTGTTGGCGGAAAGCCGCGATGTTGCCGTGCATCACCGTCTGGACCCGGTGCATCGGCTGCACTTCCTGCTTGTGAACAGCGGGGTTGGAGAATGACGCCTGCAGGATGTGGTGGTTGAGTCTACTGTTGGTCATGGCACCGTGGAAACTGCCGATGGTCCTGATGCCGACGGGAAAGGGCTTGGCCTCCAGAGGCCGCCGGACATCGTTGTGGCTCTTGGGCTGCAGCGGCAGAGGAGGAGGAGAAGTAAAACCCTCCGACTCAGACTTGTAGAGCCGCCGCCGCTTCTTCCCCCTCGCCCTCTGTCCGTCATCCACACCTCCTGCTGGAGCTGAACGACATTGAAATAAGATTATTGATATTGGAGAGGTGATCACAACAGAAGCCTGCATTTGTCTGAGCTTGTTTGTTTGATCTAACAGCAGCCAGAGTTTGTAAAACAAGGCAGTCCCGATCAAATATGAACCACCGTCCTGTTCATCGTCGATTTCTCTTCTAAAATATTTCAAAGACATATTTTAGTGAACGAATAGATGTTATATGATATTGTTTGTTATCAGCTGTCTGCCGTACAGTCTCCTGTTTCAAAACAGACTGAGCCAAAATAAAGCACCGCCCAACTCCATGTATGTCACCCATCAGCAGGCGCATTTATTAGTCAGGTACGGTGCAGTGCATTGTGGTTGTTGTAGGTTTTCTACCATTTGAGCAAAAAGGAAATACCACTGCCCTTTTTCTGTCTTCTCTGGTCATGTGGCACCAATCTCAAATGGATTTGTCTTTCGACTGCATAGACAGCCCAGAATTATCCAAGGACCATCTATCCAGCAGTGAAGTACTTCAAGTTACAAAGTGCACAGTGGTACGTTTTAAGCATTTTGCTGAACCTCACCTCCTCGACTTCTGGGCTCATCCGAGCTGTCGTCCTCTAGGAGCACCGTGTGCGCCGACTTCCTCCTGCTCCTGGAGGTCGACTGGAGGGACTTTGTTGAAGGCACTGAAACTGCGGAGGCGAATGTTGGGGGTGTTGAGGGAGGGAGCAGAGAGGAGAGGCCCACAGCCAGGGGCGGCGAGGAGGAGGAGCCGGGGTCCGAGGCGGTTCCCTCGTGGCTGTGGCTCCTCTGAAAGGTCCAGGCGCTGCCCTTCATCTTACTCAGGCTGCCAATGGAGTTGAGGATGACGGTGGCCCGGTTGATGGAGAGCTTGGACAGGTCCAGGTTGGCGGCCTCCTTGCGGTCCGGATTGGTTCGGATCCGGTTCTGTAAGTCTGAGGAGAAGGTGCCCGCCTAGGAGACAAGGTACAAGTATATTTAAATTAGAGCTTTATGATAAAAAGCCCAAATATAATCATCTATGTGGAGCAGATGTTTGATGTTTGTTTTTTATTTTTCAAAAAATGTTACGGCACACTTTCTTACAATTTATGAATGAGAAAGTTATTAATTGAAGTACAAAATATGATATTGCATGAACAGTTCTGTCAGTGAAATACTGAATGTTCATGTGCCACCTGGTGGACACCTGAACCAGAACCAAGTGCTTCATTGTCACAACGCATGCACACTGTTACAGCATGAGTGGGAGGGACAGTAAAGGAGAACAGCAGTATTTTATATTTCCAGAGTTGGATTAAAACACATTTAGTGCTCTAGTGAGTGTTTACAGCAGCAGGACAATCTAGAAAAATACAGAATATCACTGCAGACGTTCATTTTTTCCCTCCGGCACAACAGTGAGAGGTGCCATCAACTAAAAAGTTATTAAAGTTTTAATAATTGTGTGCCGTCTGCTTGCCGAGCATATACAGCAAGTTTGTCTTGAGAGAAAACGTGCCAGCTGTTTTCAATGTGCGTCTGAACTCATTATCTCAACTCGCTCTATGAATCGATGCTCTTGGGTGGATCATGTGATCACTTGAGGTCGTATTGGAGAAAGTCTGTATTGTAACGTAGTCGACAGAGCTGCAACGATGATTAAAAGAAAAATCGCTGACTATTTGGACGATGGATTAATGTTGAACCGGTGTTTAAAAACAACAACAAAGTTTACCTTTGGAATCGTGATAGCATCAAAGTCAAGCGGGCGAACTTTGACCTTCTGGAAGAGGAAGTAGAACTCGGGGCTCCCTGCAGCCGACTGACCACCGAAGGTCAGCGTGTCACCGTCTGAGAGCTCCCATTGGACGCCGGGCTGCAGGCGGACCTCATTGACCCAAGTGCCTGTCAACACAAGAGGAAGAGGAGGTGAAGATTTAATGTGTTTTAATTTAATGTGTAAAGTGCTTCACTACAAACCGAAGGCAATTAATTGCTGAATTTTAATGGTTAAGATGCTCAGAGACTCTTAATCTGAAATGTCAGCGGTGGTCCAAATGATCAGTCCAGGCGAACACACGTAAACAAGGCAAGAGCTTTGCAGTTGAAGGCAAAGTCACCTTCTCACAGAACTTTTTAAAATGAGAACGTCTGTCAAAAAAAGAACAAATCAAGCGAGCGGAGCGTCAAAATAAAGTCATTTGTCGACTATCAGTGTGTTTACAGCTTCCAGAATTGAGGCAAAATGTAAAACAGTCTGTGAAATGGACCTAGAATATAGGAGCTGCAAGGCTACAAGGCAATCAAATGGCCATGACAGCACAGCACAAAATGAGAAATGCACAGTGAATACTAAAATGTAATTTTAATAGCGGGGATGAAAAATGTGTGAAACAGACTGTGAAATTACTTGAAAAATTAGACAGTGAGGGCGCAGTTTAGATTGGGAGCCTGTCAGACACAGTCCGCTGGCCTTAAGAGAAGACTTTCACTCTCAATCTCCTCCTTCCTCACCTTGTACCGCTTCACGTGCACTTCAGGTTTCACTAAAAACCATTAGCAAACTGAGATAGTGAGATGTAGTATCTCCGTCCTCCCTGTACATACACTGGAAGGTTGTGTCCTTCTAACGGACATCATATCCATCTTTAGCTCTCATTAATCTTGTTTAAACATTTTGCTCCTCTTTAACCCCTTTAAACATTCACCCAGTGCATCAGATCAGTTTTACCACCAGCTGAGACTGAATGAAACAGACATTGTATACATTATATGTGTAATTATGTTGTCATCCAGAGCTGAATGCATCTAGTGGCATGTTTTGGTATATATGTGGCAGCTTCACAGCTAATAGGCACTTAACATTATGGCTTTTTTTTGCAGATTTTACTGTCTTTTTATTTCATTCAAGTGGGGCTAAAACTAACACGTTTCTACACTGCTGATTATTTTCTTGATTAATCAGTGAAGTATTTGGTTTACAAAAACTCAAAATAGTGAAATCTGTCCACCAGGTACGATCAACAGTCCAAAATCTAAAGAGATTTAATTCATAATCACATACAACAAAGAAAAGCAACGTATAAGCACAATTAAGTCACTGGAACTACGAAGTGTTTGACATCTTTTTATTTGAGAAATGACTTAAATGAGTAATCGATTATAAAAATAGCTGTCAGTTCATTTTCTGCCCATTAGCAACTAATCAAAGAATTGTTTCGGCTCTACTTTCAAGCATAAAGTTGTTTTGGTGTAAAGAAAACAACTACAACTATTAAATTAATGGCCAACTACTTTGATATTTGATTAACCAGTTTGGAGGTTGTTGTTTTTTTATTCTCTGGTTCCAGCTTCTTAAATGTGGTTATTTCCTGTTTTCTTTACTCTGTGACAGCAGTCTGAGTATCTATACTATCTTTATTTATAATATCTTTTGGTTGTGGACAAAACAAGACATCTGAGGACATCCTCTTGGAGACTAAGAATGAGACTAAATAAATCTACGTAGTCCCACATTGTGTCGCTTTAATTGTGCACCTCATGGGTGCATGGTGCGTGCATGCAGACTGGGTTTTGCCTCGTCTTTCTGTTTTCTCTCCACCAGCAAAGTTT
Source organism: Pagrus pagrus (assembly GCF_965226575.1). Lineage (NCBI taxonomy): Eukaryota > Metazoa > Chordata > Actinopteri > Spariformes > Sparidae > Pagrus > Pagrus pagrus. Next base: position 4,497,093 of record NC_140201.1, on the reverse strand, counting down.
TCTAAAACCGACCACAAAAACACCTTGAGGTTTGAAAAATGGTGCAAATCATATGCATTGTTCTTCAATCTAACTGGACACTTTTGTTTTGTTTTTGGAAAGACTGTCACAGACTATCATCAAAACTGGAAGATGGTATTTTTCCCTCCAGCGGCCTCCAGCGCCACAGATTTGGAGCACTCAAGTTTAAATACATTCCCCTTTCTTTGTAATCAGTCTGGAGCTGGCATCACGCTTTGTGCTCCAATTCAGAGAGAACATTAAATCAAGGTCAAAGATCGGGAGAAGTTAAGATGATCCTTAATTACTTCCTTATCACCACTATCAAACTCCAATTTCAGTGATTTAGTTTCATAGTGAATCAAACTGGGAGGACTACGTGCTTCAACGGGCTGAGAGCGTTCTGCAACTCTAAATTGGATTTTTTTTAAAAAGTCCTGGCGGGAGAGATAAATGAAAAGTTTTTAAAGTGGAGACAGGCATTTAGTTCCCAGTGTGTGTGTGTGTGTGTGTGTGTGTGTGTGTGTGTGTGTGTGTGTGATAATCTGAGGTTTCACCTTGTCTGCATATCTACAGCTGTGTTCAGTTTGTTTGTGGGAGTCAGCTGCTGTCTGACTGCAGGTGTTGTTTTAGTGTTTCTGTCAGTTATTCTGCAGAAGTGTGTGTGTGTGTGTGTGTGTGTGTGTGTGTGTGTGTGTGTGTGTGTGTGTCTTGACTCCTGTTAATCCAATGTGTGTGGGGCCAGTTCAGCTTCAAATCACTTCTATTTCTGTTACACAAGCGAAGTGCGTATTCATCCGTCTTCAACACAGATATTTTTACTTTTTTCTACGAACAATTAACAAAAAGTAAGAGTGTGTTGACGTGAGAATGCGTTTCCCCGCAGCAGAAGTAATATTTCTTGTAATCAGGGTGTAACTTCACCTCAATCCTTCTTCCACAATGACTGTTGAGGTGTGAACAAGTCTCATTTTGAGGTGCAGATGTGTGTGTGTGTGTGTGACTCTCACCATGACTGCTCCTGTCCTTGATGTGCACCCTCCAGCCCTCCTCCTGCGGCGCTACGTCACCTCCGCTGGCCTCCTTCTCTGCGTGCAGCTCGGCGTGGATCCGCGACACGGACGTCGAGTCCAACGTGACATCGCAGAGCTCCGCCGCCCGGCCCAGGCGGAACACAGAGTGGCTCAGCGCCGGCCTGAACGTGTACAGGTCCCTTGCGGAGTCGCCGGCTGACGAACCGATCCGAAGCAGCTGGAAGCACGGCTGCACCCCTGACAGCATGACTGAAAGGTTTGATTGTCTGCCACCGCCTAGCCCTTATCTGTGACAGGCCCCGAGTTACAGGAGGCTGCAATCCATCGTGAGATACAACTCTTTACTAGAGGTTAGAAGTTAAGTTGAAGGCATTTGACCAAAGAGTGCTGACTGCTAACACAAAGATAAAATATTCTGCCAGAAAGCACCGAGTGTGAAGGTTACAGGCAGGTGCAGCAGCCGCTCTGAGCAACAGATGTTTGCATTAGTATGAGGAGCTGACGGCTTGTTGTATCCCGAATACATGAATAAATAATGAGGATATAGAGTACTGTATAAGCTGGTGAAGTGTGGAAATGAGCTCCTGCACACTATTATGAGCTCAAACTCAAACAGACTAAATCCCCCCTGGAGTGAGAGGCTATAAGCTGGAGGATTTGAGAATAGAGAGCTTCAAGCGATGGTGGACAGCCTGTGTGTCGCCGTGCTGCTAATTCGAAAGGTGCAGTAAACATTTAAAAGCGAGGAAAGTAAACCTGCCAACGAACTTGACAGCCGTGACTTTTGGAGTGCTGACGTTTAGTATTTTCAGGTCTGAACATCCGTCATCTGAGCCTCTGTGTGTGTGTGCGAGTGTGAGATTAAAATCCCAGGCTTCTTGACATCAATTGACATCAGCCGTCTCACAGGTGGGAGGCCTGACAGGGCGCAGCAGCTGATCTGAAAGAAAAACAAAAAGAAAAATGAAACAAAAATGTCTCCCACTTCTTAATTGCTCTACTTAACGTGCTGGAAACTGTGTAAATATAAATTTACTTGACAACATAAAAGCACCATAAAAAAAAACACGTTTAATCGTTTCACTGCAGGCTCGTGTTAAATGAAATGTCAGGAGAGAAACAGAAACACACAGCAGCTTCATTTCCAACAGGCCATGAACACTCAGCTAGCTGCACCGCATGCCGGACATCAGCTGCACGCAGACCCACTGACAAATCATGGGATCAGCACACAAAGCAAGAAACAATAACCAGCAGGCGTGAACAGCTGGTCAAGCAAAAGCCTCTTTTTGCAACAATAACTGCATATATCTAAGTGTGAGCTGCATATTAACTCGAGCACGAGTTAGTTAAAGTTAACAAGAGCAGAGGAGACACCGTAGTCCTGATTTTTAGCTTGTCAGTCACACAGGATTAAGCTAGCTGTCGTTAGTTCCTTGTACACAGAATGAAAGTCAAAGCTGCCACTTACACCGACAGCAGCTTCACTCCGAGTGACTGTGGAAATACTCCTCCGACACGGTGAGCGGCCGGACCGGCGGGTTTATCTCCTCCAGGCGGATGAAGTTCTTGGTTCTGCGGGTTTTTATCGCCGTTGTTCGTCAGGCTTCAGTGCGGCTTTTCTCCTCCTTTCCTCCCAGGAGGAAGTCCTTTGAAATTTGGCGCGCCACTCCCGGAGCTTCCTAGTGCTAGAAGCTACGTCACGTCCGGCTCCGCCCCGATTGGCTGACGGCCAGAGCGCTTTCAGCGGGAGCACGAGCGACAGGCCTGCAGCCCCGAGGACCAGGGACAGACCAGAGACAGCAGAGACAGGCCTGCAGCCCCGAGGACCAGGGACAGAGCAGAGACAGCAGAGACAGCAGAGACAGGCCTGCAGCCCCGAGGACTAGGGACAGAGTAGAGACAGAGTAGAGACAGCAGAGACAGGCCTGCAGCCCCGAGGACCAGGGACAGACCAGAGACAGAGTAGAGACAGCAGAGACAGGCCTGCAGCCATGAGAACCAGGGACATGGTAGAGACAGAGCAGAGACAGAGCAGAGACAGCAGAGACAGGCCTGCAGCCCCGAGGACCAGGGACAGACCAGAGACAGCAGAGACAGGCCTGCAGCTCCGAGGACCAGGGACAGAGTAGAGACAGAGCAGAGACAGGCCTGCAGCCCCGAGGACCAGGGACAGACCAGAGACAGAGCAGAGACAGGCCTGCAGCCCCGAGGACCAGGGACAGAGCAGAGACAGAGCAGAGACAGCAGAGACAGGCCTGCAGCCCCGAGGACCAGGGACAGACCAGAGACAGAGCAGAGACAGCAGAGACAGGCCTGCAGCCCCGAGGACCAGGGACAGAGCAGAGACAGAGCAGAGACAGGCCTGCAGCCCCGAGGACCAGAGACAGAGTAGAGACAGAACAGAGACAGGCCTGCAGCCCCGAGGACCAGAGACAGAGCAGAGACAGAGCAGAGACAGGCCTGCAGCCCCGAGGACCAGAGACAGAGCAGAGACAGGCCTGCAGCCCCGAGGACCAGAGACAGAGCAGAGACAGGCCTGCAGCCCCGAGGACCAGGGACAGAGTAGAGACAGAGCAGAGACAGGCCTGCAGCCCCGAGGACCAGGGACAGAGTAGAGACAGAGCAGAGACAGGCCTGCAGCCCCGAGGACCAGGGACAGAGTAGAGACAGAGCAGAGACAGGCCTGCAGCCCCGAGGACCAGGGACAGAGTAGAGACAGAGTAGAGACAGGCCTGCAGCCCCGAGGACCAGGGACAGAGTAGAGACAGAGCAGAGACAGGCCTGCAGCCCCGAGGACCAGGGACAGAGTAGAGACAGAGCAGAGACAGGCCTGCAGCCCCGAGGACCAGGGACAGAGTAGAGACAGAGCAGAGACAGGCCTGCAGCCCCGAGGACCAGGGACAGAGTAGAGACAGAGCAGAGACAGGCCTGCAGCCCCGAGGACCAGGGACAGAGTAGAGACAGAGCAGAGACAGGCCTGCAGCCCCGAGGACCAGAGACAGACCAGAGACAGAGTAGAGACAGCAGAGACAGGCCTGCAGCCCCGAGGACCAGAGACAGAGTAGAGACAGAGCAGAGACAGGCCTGCAGCCCCGAGGACCAGGGACAGAGCAGAGACAGAGCAGAGACAGGCCTGCAGCCCCGAGGACCAGAGACAGAGTAGAGACAGCAGAGACAGGCCTGCAGCCCTGAGGACCAGAGACAGAGATGTGTCTCTGTTGAGACACTGGAGATGAAGAGTATGAAAAATTGTAATCTGAACAGCAACTTGTAACTAAATGTAGTGGAGTAGAAGTAGGTTGCATAAAGACACTCATGTACAAGTACCTAAAACTTGTATTTGCTCACAGTACTTGAATTATTCACTGCTGCTTATCACAACTTGTACTGACTACTACTTCTGTAGTACTTCTGTCTATATTTGAGTAATCTTGATGTTGAAGAGCTTCAGTTTTGTGTTCTGTAACGTGTTTTATCTGAAAATGTTTGAGATCATCTCTAGATGCTAATCCGTCACATTCAAATGGAAAATACTCGAGTGTGTTTAAGTGAAATGGAAAATAAACCTCTTGATTCACTCTCTGTTGAAAAGTCATTTAATTGGAATAATTCATTCATTACAGAAAAAGAGAAGCTTTACAAAAGTCTGTGCAGGATGCCAAAAGGTCTTATATGATACCAGTATATAAATAATCATTGATTTATTCTTCAAGCAAACAGCGAGGGGGGAGTGTGTGGCTGCTCGTTCCTGGCAGTGACGTGAAGTATCATTACAGTCAACGATTACCCACCAAGATCTGAACTCTCAAGATATGAAACGTTCAAATTAGTTCTTTCAAAACGAAAGCAACAAGAAGCAACAGAGACTTTCATGCAGACTAGCGTCGCAGCAGAATACCTGTCTCACAGATCACCTGACTGCTGTCGTACCATGTGAGTCGCTTACCTACAGTATTGAATTGTATTGAATATAAACGTATTGTTACAAACATCTTTAAAAAAAATAGTTGCAATAAACATGTAAAATAAAGAAAAACTGTTTCTATTCCTTTAAGGGTCACTAACTGATAATGATACCTGTGTAAAACAGTACACCATGATACCATGACACCCTGATATTTCAGAGACGGTTATCGCACCGTCTCACAGAAAACTTCTCACCTTTTCCCCAAACAAACAGATGAACTGAAAATCTTGAAGCGTGTTGCTGCAATGCCAGAAAAACAAAAACAGACCGGTCCCACCTCAGTTAGCTGCATGATTCTCTTTTACTCTTAAATGATAAAACTAAACATCCTAATTTTACCGTCAGAACCTTCATCCTCATGTAAATAAGGCTGTAATTACTTCATCACAGTCGACACAATAACTCGTAATTTTGGTTGCATGTTTGCAGAATGAACAGCAGTAATATTGACGGTGACAATACTTCTCCTGCCTGAGTCATAAAACAAGCGTTGGGATCTAATTGAGCCTCACGAGCCGTCCTGACTGAGGTTTCCCAAAACCAGCTGACAACAGGGGAAGTGTATGATATGTGTTGATTAATAAATCATTAGTAAATGCAAATAGCATGAATGAATCCACATAAAATAAACTTTCAATGCCCCTTAAAATGAGACGATGCATGTTCGTTTTGACACTTTTAAATAAACGACAGCTTCGAGGTTACAAATGGAGTCGGTGCAAATTAAATCAGAAGCGATGGTACAAGTGTCAAAATCAAATTGGTCTTCCTTTTAATGACAGTACGTTTCGGCAAAGACGCCTCAGAAATGGAGGGGTGAGAACCAGAGGGGTGTAAGTGACATTTTGGGTGATAATGAGTGATACGTGTAGATGAAGTAAAAGTTCTTGATGAACTCTTTCTGCTGGTCAAAGGACACTTATGAATTTTCATCAAAAACCAAATTACCTTACACTGAACACTTTTAAAAGTTTTGGGGCCAAAAAAGACGAACATAAGTAAGAATATTTTTACAATAAATGTCAAAATATTGTTCATTACATTCCCTTTATTGTTATATAGGTAATAATATATATGCATTTAAATACTAACGATTTAATTCAACATTATGAAAAGACACCTCAGAGACTGTTGTTTGCATGATCCTGTTTAAATCCATCTCGAATAAAAACCATAACAGAGCGTTTCTTTTGTTTTCGCAGCAGAAGTCGAAGGCTTCACATTATGTGATATGTTACATACCATGAGAGACACGGAGACCAGCTGTGGTGGAGCGGTGAAGCAGCACCAGAGCAGCAGAGAAGCAGGTCGACTGATTTTGTAGCTTAGGTTGTTTAAATTCTGCATAAAATAACAGACATGGATATCGATAATCACTTGCTTCTCATGGCCGACACTGATGAGTCATAATTTCACATTTGTCTATTTTCAAAGAAGTTCATAAGGTGAAGATTATGCAGACCTGAGGGCAGGTGAGCAAAGAAGATTTAATCATCGATCGTGTTTAGAGTGTGTAGATGCTGCTTAAGTCAATATAAGGACATAATATAAATATCATCTGCTGTGTGTGTTAAGAAATGTTTTGTTCATGTTTCGACACTCAGAATGTTTTTGAATCAATACTGTATGTTTTGTCTATTTAAATTATTTAATTCATTGACTTACATAACCTTTGAACTAATTGGTTTTTTTTACAGATTTTAGTCTCTTTGCTCCAAGAAATCACATTAAAATAATCAATAATTTTAGCGTCTGCACTGGTGAACCATTTCTACTGCAGAGTTCAAACAGTCTAATAAACAAAGACGGGCAAACTGTGGTCATTTCCAGATTTGGCTTTGCTTTAATGTTGGTTGAATGTCACTTACGCCCCTCTGGTTCTCACCCTTTCTTATACATTTGTCTTATATTCCTGTCTGCAGAGCTTTCTTGTTTCCAGCTACACTGGCAACGAGAATTAAAAACACACAGATGATTGGCAGCAACCTTTCAAAAAAACACCAGTACTGTCCTTTAACTATCACTCTCAGCTGAACGCCAGCAGTGAAGGGTGCTATTAAGACTCAGGAGGATCATGGGAAACCGGAGCTCAGGATGGACTCGGGAGGCCGGCTGTACAGAAAAAGTGCAATTCATGTAATTACTATGATTATTAGCTTCTATCAGCATCACGGCTGCCGTCCCACAAGCAATCTACAGGTCAGCATGCTGCAGTTACACTAACTCTTAGGTATACACTGGGAGAGCAGATATAGGCTATAATATCAGAGTAAGGAGAAAATACGAAGCACATTAGTAGCGAGAGTCGTCTTTTTTTTTTGGTGCTTAAATGTGACGCTACAAAAAGTTCTCACGATGACATGTAATCAAGCATTCGTTCAAAAAAGGTGTGTGTGTTTTCACCAAATGCACTTGTCCAGTTTGTAATGACTGATTATATGAAATGTATTTTTAGGACGTGGGTTTTTTTTTTTTTTGTCTTGTATAAAAAACATTCTCAGGTGCTGCGAGTGTCACGGTGGGGGACAGATGTGTGGAGCGATATTCAAGCAGATTACGTACGATGCATTTCTGAGGGATGAGCGCCGCTGATCTGGGGTCAGTTTGTTCAAAAGAATATACACCTGATTTCAAACTGTGTGTTCAATATTCATACAAAAAGTTCACACTGTCGAGTGACAAAGGCCAGTGGTTTTCAATTATCTTCTCCAATTACCCGTCATAGATAAGACTAAATCCGATCACTGGATTGCACTCAAGTGAATTAAAATTAATTGATCTTCAGTCTCAGAAACTGCAGCTGACAGTTCCTCTGATATTTCATCTATTATAATCAGAGGTATTAGCAAACTGCCGGCATCATTTCATGGTTTTTCATTATATTCTTTTGGAATTACAGAGAATAGTAGATTAACAGAGGAGCGAACCTAGCAGAACTGAAAGAAACATTTTATTAAATCTCCCCTCTACAAACACGGGGATCAGCACTTCTGTTCTGAAAGGGCTGTGTGATGTGTAATGAAACAGAAAACATCAGACGAGGTTGAATGACAGAAGGTGAAATCCTTTCACAAAGCCTCCATCAGCTGTGACTGCCTGAACTTATTATCATTCCAGCATAACGAGCGCTCAGCTAATACCTCAACCTTTACTTTTTGATATTTAAGTACATTTAATATCGGATACTTTAAGACTTTTACTCAAGTACGACACATGCGAGTGACATTCACTTTCACTGCTGCATTACTGGCCCTGCAGCCACTCCAGATACGTGGCAGGATACTTTTTTATCACTTTATATGTGGCGATAAGGCGTAACTGAAACTAGGTTAACAACGTATAACTCCTCTTTAACTATCTGAAAGGACTGCATTATCTTATTTGCATATAACTGCCAGCAGCGGTGGCTCAGAAGCCATTTTGCCACTGGCTTATTAATGATTAATGATTCATGCATGACCTGATATCGCCTCGTTGGTGCTGTTCCAAGAACATCAATGTAACTGACCGATCATGTTTTTTTAATGCCACAGTTTTGCGACTTGAGGAAAACACAGTGCCAAAACCTGATCAATCTGCAGAAAACAAAGGGAAAATAATAAGTGAGCAGGTCAAGAAGTCCAGTCTCCTGGACTCAACCTATTCAGTTGCAACAGCCCGCTCTGCGTGTGGACGTTAGGTCAGCTGCAGTGATGTTCCTGGAGCAACACTAATTATGATGTTGCAATAACAACACCAACACAGTGATATTAGATCAACCAGACATGCCTGAACTTTTTCCCTTGGAGGCCAAGAAAGGAATTTATTGTTGGGCTGCTGGCCAAAATCAAACTCCTATTGTATTGTATTGTTAAGATGCAAAATAGAGCTCGGATCCCGAGGGTCCTTAATTGACTGACTTCCTGCACAAAGTGTCACTCTGCCCTACTGGAATAAGTGTTGAGTATCACTGTTATAGATTGATGGTCATGCAGTTACAGAGAAAAGAAAGCTATCCCAGCCCACCCTCTCCAATCAGGACAGAGAGCTCCATAAAGAGGCGGTCCTGTCTGCTGCTCTGTCTGACGATTACCGCTGCACGTTCATGTGGTGACGTAGAGAGGAGGGAGGGGTTGGCTAACGGCAAAACGGACAGGAAGTCAGCTGAAATGACGCAGCTTTCCCCAGCAGTGTTTGTGCAAAGCTCGGCTGAATATGTTAGAGTCAAACTTTTATTTAATCATGAAGAGCACATGTTAAAAAACTGTTTTAAATAGAATTTGGATCCTGACCCTTATGAGGTCGGGTCTGTTTTCTGACTTCCATGTTTAAGTACAAATAAGTGTCTTGGGTGTCAGATAGCGCACCCTAGAGGTGACTTCAGATACTCCAGCACAGCTGAATGAAACTTTGATGAGAGGATTTCACACAGCTTCACTGTGAGCCACACATATAAACATGAGTTGGACCGGAGGCCTCTCCAGCCCTGCGTGTTAGTTTTCTACCTACTGTGGATGAGTGGTTAAAGGATCAATGCAGCGGTTTAATAGTATAAAATCTTGCATAAGCCTTGCAGTAAGAAACGTATAAGTATTTTTGCACTATACACATGCAGACCACATATTATTGTATATTTACAACAGTGAAAAAAGGGATGATTAAGAGTGACCGATGTTGAGATGTGCCATGTCAGGTTCCTCTTCGCGCCTGGAGGATGTTAGTGATGTCTCAGTGCCATTATCGTTAATATTGCTTTAGATTAAACTGAAAATCATTTGACCGTCGATCAGTCATTAGTCCACGTAACCTTCTTATCAGAGCTCATTAGAATCAACCTGATATTTACATCATACACAGTCAGTTCAGGAGCCTTAATGTGGTGTTAATATATATATCGGATTAAGTCAAGAAGTCCCTGCACGAGCAAAAGCACCGGCCTATTAAAGAGCCGTACAAAATCAATAATTCAGTGGCGTACAAGTAGAGTATGCAAGTCACTTTACACACTCAGGATTCCTATAATTAACCTCTGCGGTAAAGAAAGACTCAATCCAAACTGTATTTTCCTGAATTGAGGGGAGCTAGTTCACCTAGTCATTTTTTGCAGATCAATATATTGTATTTACAATAGCTGCTACTTGTTTGTTTTTTACCCTTTTTAAATACAATGTGAACCTTTTGCTTGTATCAAAAGGATCACACGTGTTGAATTTTGTGCTTTTCATGTCCAGATACCAAACTTTTGTGTCCTCCTGACAACTTTTCGTAACTTTTTTACTGACTTTCCAGGTTGACATCAAATCAGTTACAGCACGAGGTAGCCAGGCTGCTAACAGCTGTCGATGGAGGCGATAACAGTGATGCCTAAGTGGGATTATGGGTGCAGAAGACCCTTGTTATGATGAGGACACTGCTCTGATTCCCTACAGGTATGAAAATGCTGCACTCTGGGCACTATGCAGGACCTGTGGAGGGGACACATGCTCTGATGGAGTTTCCTCAGCGGTGTGAGACGTCTCGCTCTCATTATGTGAAAAGTCTTTGGTGTAAATCTGTTTCCTGTGACCTGAATTAGCCCACAGGCTTCTTCCACAGCGAGAAAAGGGAACTAATTAGTCAAAAGCAGTTGTTATGGTCGCGAGAGCTTTACCCAATTGACTGCGTTCGTGCTTCTTTTGAAGTACGTTTGAACTGTTTCCGCGCTCTCATCTGTATTTCAGCGGTCAATTACTCGTGTCTTTTCTTGTCCTTTCTTTATTCTCCCAGGAAATGTGTTCGTTGTTGTAAAGGGTGTAATTAAATGACACGCCGCTGATTTACCGAGGCCTTCTTGTTTAAAAAGGAGAGCCTGGAAACACAAAGGTTAAACAAAACAAAAGCAGGACTATGGATTTTACCTATGGATGTCATTTAGGAGCATCCTGAATACATCACTACGACACCCTGTGACGGCTGAGGGCATTTTTTTAACCTCGCACACGCTTTAGAGTAAACAAATCGACAATACGAACTATTGGTTATTAGGACTGGAATGCCTTTGAGTCAATAAGAGGCGTTTCATTGTCACAGAGTAGCTCTAAACTGAAATATTCAGCCCAGTCGGCAGAATACAATGTAGGCATTTTAGGTTTCTGCAAACCATGGACACGTTAATGTGTACTTGACACACAGATCACATCAACATATCTACAAAAAGCATCATATCACATGTTACGTGTATATGAGCTGACTCCACAGCAGGTGGAGGGGACAGTGTGACAGCTGGGCGAGACAGCCGCCACGTGGGAAATCACTTATCAAGACGGGGTTTCATTATTTGTAAGATATTTTTAAGGAGATGTGGGGACATTTTCCTGCTGATGCCATTTTATTTTTACTTTTTCCATGTGATCTGACTCTTTCTTGTCTCGTTATTATTAAAGAAGCGTAAAGTTGCAACAGAAACAAATGTAAACATATCTGTGGTTTGCAGAAACGCACCCTGCCGACATCTACGCTGCCGATTAGGTTGGAATATCTGTAAACATTTGACCGTCCTTACATCACTGACACCTCTGTGTAACTAGTACGTGCTCTGTTAATAGTAGCATCAGCATCACTGAATTGTTTGTTTAGTTTGGATTCACGGAGCACGAGCAGCAGCACATGAATGTTGTTGACAATAATTTAACTATTAATTGTGTATTTTTATACTGAGAACGTCCTCCTCTCTCTCATTTCCTTATTTTTTCATAGACTGAAAGGAATCACGTCTCCGTGCACCGAAGCTCTACTATTATCGGCTGCTTCGTATGAACCCCGCCTCAACATACACCCACGCACACACCGCTGTTCAGCCTCGTTTTGTCGGGGCTGTAGGCTGCATCGTTATCACAGACTGATCCAACTGCGCCTTTTCCAGTCACTTCATTTTGGCAAACAACCGGGCTACAATAATCAGAGCTCCGTCCGTCGGATGGCGGCTGAGACGAAAATAGGAGGCTTTAAATCATGCAAGTCATTTATCTGTTCCCCGAATAGTTCCCTGCTCCGTCTCTGTCGTCCCTTTTATCACCACTCGTCGTCCGTGAGTCGGTCCTTCTGTGAAGAGACCAAGAATCCAATTATGTTCTCAGGAGCTGCTCCGAAAGTCCGAGAAGTGTTGCAGAGTATTCTTCGAATTGTATTTTACTCTGACAGGGCTTGTGATCAAATACAAACAGATGAGGGTAGTGTCTACAGCGAGCTGTGGATCTGGTGGGTGTTTTTCATTCATCATTAGCCTGAGTGAGATGAGGTGGACAGGGTTTTTTTTTTTTTTGGATGATGCCTTCAAGAGCGGCAGATTTGACACCAGAGATATGAGAGAAAGGAAAACAACTGCCGGCGCTCGCAGAGCAGAGGTGGTTTTCAATCTACAGAGCTTGTTTCAGTGTGCAGGGTTTTCAGAAAGAATCCGTCGAGGAGGTTTTTCTCATGGATGGCGGTGAATGAGTGCTGAGACAAGCGCTTCCGTGCGAGGGGCGGAGACGCTTTCTGACATACTTGTACTGTTAATAATAGAGTCCGCGTGTGGGTGGGAAGAGATACAATCATCGCAGTGTTTGTGTGATGCCGTGAGAGCAGACAAAAGTGCTGTCAGAGGCAACACATCGGGATTCGGGAGAAGTTCTTTGCTGCCGTTGTTAGTAGCCTTGTTCTTAGAAAATAATGTCTGATTCCTCGGAGCGTGCTGACTCCACCTGTCAAACTGTCAAAACTCCTGTAATTTTTTTTGACAACCTTTTCGACAGGACCTACAAGAACATTTGATCCCATTTAGGTGTTTTCCCCAAAAGTGCTGAGAGTGTTTTACCCTTTTCACATCAACATAACTTCTTTTGGAGCCTGTGTCCCTCTGGCCCACTGAAGTTGCATGCAGTCAGTCTACTCTAACGTCAGCATTTTCCTGTAGATCTGCACTATGATATCTACTTTAATGTTTAATTTAAATGCATGCATTTTTCCATATGCACAGAATTGCTTTGTTCTTCTTTTGATAGAGCTCGGGGGGGGTGACTCTTTTGCATCTCATTTAGTGCATTGAATTTTGTATTGCGCATTTTAGGCAACTGTCTTTTTTATTTATTTTCTTTGAGGTTGAACTGACATCCAGATCCAAGCATAAATATTTTTGTCTGTGATGTTGTGTCAAATGGAGTGATCAAGGACTTGGTGGTGTTCGGATATTATTGGGAAACACAGAGCCAGATAGTTGTGATGTCATTACTGTATGAGGACAATGAGGAAAAAAAACACCCTGTTGCATCCTATCAAGTGCTCTGAGCTGATTCCTCCTTCTGCACAGCTTCTCCGCTCTCAGCTCCTCCGTCCGTCTGGGCTGAATCCAACCCAGCGGTGCCCCTGGAGGCCGCTCCCGGTGATGCAGCGCCACACAAACTGCCGTCAGGTGTGGCAGCTGCCAACGAGCGAGGATTGGAGGCGGGGCTGGCGCTCATGACGGAGTCGGGGGTCCGGCTGGCGCTGAGGTCAACGTGGGGGGCCAAGGTGGTTTCAGGGCTGTCGGAGTGAAGCCCTCCGGTCATGGCTGTAGGGGAGACGGCGTTCAGGAGGGGCTTGTGGGAGCCGTAGGTCATCGCAGCATCGGTGTCACTGTCCAGAGGGAGGCCAGAGTGGGTGAACTCCACCCCAGAGTCGCTCATCTCCAGGAAATTGTCCGAGGTGAGAGCCTGGTAGCGGCCCGGTTTGGACACCTCGAGGCCCTACAGGGAAAGGAAGAAGAGGAAGCACAGGAAAGGATGAAAGGAAAGTCGGTGAGGGTCAAAGGAGATGAAATGCATGGGAAATATGAGATTATGAAAGGCAAGGACGAGAGAAAAGAAAAGAGAAAGAAGAAGAAACATTGAGGGGTGAGAGGAGAAAAGTACGAAACGAATTGGAGAATAAAGAGAGAGGGACGAGACGAGTACAAAATGTTTTCCTCCAGAAGAAAAGAAGAGACGGAGGAGGGAGGTGGTGTAGATTCAGGAAGGGAAGCAAAGGGAGGTGGTATAAATTGAGGTCAATGTGAATAATTTATCTCCATGTTTCGTGGACCATATTTATAGATTTACCCTCAACTAACATGCAGTCACCACCACTTTATTGTGTTGTTATATGTTCAACAATCTGCAAGTATGCTAAAAGAAAAGAAAATCCATACTGAAGATACAGACCTTAAAATGTAGGTTACGGATGAGAGGCTGAATCTGCCTGATCTATTAAACATGGAGACCACATTTCATTATTTAGAGAGAACGTATGTTACAGTAGCATGTGGCTCTCTGCTAAAGTCTAGAAGCTTTTGTAGTGATTTTTCCTGAGATAGTCTGATGTTTGTTCTGCCGGATGTCCCACATGTGTTGAAGTAACCCATTAATCTCTGATTTGGTGTTTTACAGGTCAACAGACATCTAGGTTAGAACAGTTTGACTGAAAAGTGAAAACAACCATTTAAAACCTGCTCAAATCTGTCAACTTACAATCTAAGGGCCTTTATGTTGTTCGACAGGTCGATACAGTTTAACAAATATCAGAAAATCATTATAGAAAGAGCCAAAATCCACTTTGTTTGCAGTTTGAGGCGCCGTGTCAACAGTTTTACAGATATCTCTTTTACTGCCATACTGCGAGTGGACATTGGGCAAAACTGGAAGCAAGACCGAGCAGCGCCGCTGTACGTAATATGTAGATTCATGGGCATCACACGGAGCAGAAGACCAATAACTGAGTCGACAACAACATGACATCATCTCATCCTAAAAGTAGTAATAAATATTGGAAATGGAGTCCGCTTACATAATCTAACAACCAGCTTTCAGCACAACACAGAAGTGCCATCCGAAATTGTAACATTATATATATTTGACAAAAAATAAGGAAAAGAGTAATAATTCCCCTGTAAACTCAACAAACTCCTTCAACGCTTGACTTTCTTAACTTCCTATAAACTTGAATCTAATCTGTTCCAGTGCACTCTGTAACATTGATTGCCTTTTAATTACACTTGGCATTGAGTTGACATTATAATGCAGGTAGCTTCTGCCAAGAAATCTCAAACTCAAGGATAGTTAATGATCTGTTTTTTATCTTATAACAATATATCAATATAACTTCCCTGACAGTACAAAGGTGTTCTGTAATCAGCTTTTGGACATCACTCATCTGCTGCAGCTCGTTCTCATAATCAAGATCAAGACTTTCACTCTCAGGTATTATTGCTATAATGATACTTGTAAACCCGGCTGTTGAAACATTTGTGATGTTGACCCGTTAGCCCGATTTCATCTCCAAGACCAAACAATCTTGTGCAGTGACAAGTTGCTGACTGATCTGCGTCTCTGAAACTGTCTGCAGAACCAGCGAGGCATTTTTCTAATTAATTTTTAATCACATGCTTGTTACATTGTGTTGATAATATAATATATTAAGTGAGGGATAATGTTCGTGTTCATTATCAGGAATTAATGGATGACATGGAGGCCAGGCGGATGGTTTACTCCGCGGAGTCCATTAACTTCTGATTATGGACGCCTCAAAGGGCGTTATCCTGCTTATACCATGGTCACTTGTTAAAGTCAGAAAAATAAGACAATTAAATTATATTTTTGTGTGTTTATGATAAAAATATAAACCTGAGGGTCTGACTAAAACCTGGAACAATCATTACAATCTCATACGTTTTACGCCAATGAGCTAACATCATGCAAACAAGATTTAAAGTGTGGTTGACAAACTGTAAATATAACTTGGAAGTTTCACAGGAAGACTAATATCAAGATTTCTGCAAACAAGTGTTGGGCCGTGTGTCCTGTCGACTGCAGTCTGCTCTTAAGGAAGTAGTTGACAAACTGCGGCCAATCAGAATCAAGTATTCATCCAGACCATGGTATATTATATTTTAATGTCATTATATTTGTGGTCTTTTTCCTCTGCGTGTCCACCACTGACCTTGATTGTGACCTCCGTGCTGTCCGGGGTCTTATCACACACGGACTGCGTTATAGATTCCTCAGTGAACCTGGTGTAAGCCTCATGGACCACCTGCAGACCCACAAACACACACAGACACACAAATACACACAGGAGATATGTCACACTGTGGCCACAACTTACTTTTAATCTCCCAGCAGCTAATTAGTCGATAAAATGACATAAACACTGACAGAGAGGACATAAACAAACAAAGTCACACACACGAGGCACATGTAACTGCACAGGAAGCTCTTAAATACACATATAAAATATAGAAGAGGAAGCTTGTGTGACATGACCGAGAGACGAGCTGTTGTATTTATCTTCATGGTGGGGATGGAGGTTGAGAGGCAGCAGAGCCGAACGGGCTGTCATCTTTCAAAAATGTTGGTTCCACTGAACTGCAAGAAAAACTGCAGCACAGAGGGAAAGAAGACAGACGGAGGCACGAAGGACTCAGTCTGACGGGTAAAAGTGGAGGACCAAGATGGAAACGTTGAAAAGGAGGAAAAAGCAAGTCGGAGTGAATAGTGACAGGTCTGAGAGAAGCAGGTGGAGATGTGAGGGAGGCGGCAGGGAGATGGGATGGAGGACGTTGAACTTGAATACATTTAAGAGAAGCTGGGTTTTAGTCAGCTTTGCCAAAAGAAGTGAGCACACTGACCACATTCTCCACTAATATTCAAATTATGGGAATATTCATAATTTGACCCAGGTCGTTTTTTATCCACCACTGCATGTAATTGGGAATATCAGCAGCCTAGAATATTGATTTTCATTTGATATGTACAAAGCTTAGTAAGAATGGCTCCATGCTAACACTTTAGCATGTTCAGTGATGCAACCCAAGCACCAGAGTAAATATTAGCATTGTACATTTCTTTAAGTTTTAGTTTTACATTTCACTCTGTGAACGGTCTGTTTTTGGCACCTGGTTATGGTCAGGAAGAGATCATGTTTTAGCATGGTTTACCTGGTCAAACCAATACCTGGTTCTGTCACCACAAACACAGCTCGAAATGTCCTGACGTCTCATTAAGAATATAAACAAAGACAGCTGCAAAATGTCCTGGTTTTGTCAGGAAAAACTGGAAGCACATGGTGCTCTCTTGGCTTATAAAACTGTTAATATTATGTGTATGAATTGTACAAAGTAAACGTATCTGTTGTTTGCAGAATTCTATCTAATTCTATCTATTGCCACAAAAAGAAAGCACCAATGAAAAGCTCAATGCTTCACTGACACTGTTTACTGTTATTGATATTATTTGGACTAAATATTTCATGAAATCAACTTGTGTGTGAGCAGGAAGCACTACAGTGAGTCATCTGTTGGTCAGGGAGAGAAGCGATGACGAGGACGTGGCAGGAGAAGACAGAGGGGAGAGCGAGGAGTAGAAATTAAGAGAGAGGAAGACAAAAGTGAGATACGAGGAAGCAACACAGATGATAAATACGAGGCAGGGAGAGCGATGGAGAGATCGATGGAAAGTAGGATCGATGGAAAACAGACGTGGAGACGGAGAGAGAGAATCAAGAGGGAGAAAGAGTCAGCTGGTCTGATTGATTTGAGTTTCATGTCGGTCTCTTGGGTTACGCCCTGAAAGGTCGCCGACATCCTCTGGTACATGTCGTCTGTGTTCTCAGATCCATGAGGAAATCCATAACGTGTCAGAGCGACCGGCATCAAGGGCAACTGCTGTCCTCTCAACCCCCGCCGGCAATACACAAACACACATCACAAGTTCCCACACACACACACACGTGGAAATCTAAGGCACGCTGACACACTTATTGTTATACAAGGCTACACAAACACACACCCGAACAATACCTGTACACAGACACATACAATGAATGAGCGACACACAGAGGACCTGCTGGTTTAACATTTAGTGTTCACTCGTCATTTCGACACGAGGCTCGTCGTCATGTGATGCTGTGACGTCAGAGGACAATGGCCGCCGTGTGAATATGGTCTATGGTGTCTTTGTCGACTATAGTGGGAATAAATGTAAAGCCAGCAGGCCATCGGGGGAATGTCTCAATGTCATGTCACATGTTTATCTATTGTTTACATCACTCGAAAACTACAAGATGAACAACAAATGCACAGAAACCAGACAAACACAGACAGACACAGAAAACACTGACAGCACACCCACTGACTTTCTGGGCAAGTAGCTGATTACACAGTGACAATTCTCTGCAAAACAGTCAAGAATAACGTTAATTATCGCCTGCTCATACAGGTTAATCACTACTGCCCTTAACACGAACACCAGCACAGATACCCACACATACACATCGGATAGTTACCTTGTGAATCGAACCCACACGATCAAACAACACCGAGGTAAGAAGTATGTGCATGTGTGTGCGCTTAGCTAGCTGAATCACCACGTACTGCAAGTTAAATACAGCAGTGAAAAGCTACACATCCGCAGTTATCATAACGCTGTCGTTTATGAGTAACTGCAGGGCTACATCTGAGCCGTTTATCAGCGAGAGGGAAAAAGACAGAAGGAGAGAAACGAGGAAGGAAAGCGAGAAAGACGAAGCAGAGGAATGAGCGGCGCAAATGTTTAGTCACAAGGAAAGAAAGTCACACGTGGCACCAGTGTGACTTTCTCTGATATCGTTGCTCAGCTGCAGTTGCACACACAAATATAGAGGAGATATAAACCACCTCATCGGGTCACTCAGTCTCTATACTTCAGGTTAAAATCTTATTTTCTTAAAGCAGGTGAAAAGAAGCGGCCTCCTTGTACTGGAGTGGAGCCCGGCAGAGATTTTCACTTGTTTTATGAAACAATGATTTTAAGAGTTAATGTTAGATTAATTTGCTTGTTATTTATCTTTATTTTTTTGCAGTGTGCACCACGACCTGGTTCAAAACTGCATCTAAAATCCTGGAAGACTGATCTTGACTGAGCCTCTCAAACCTGGAGAGTTTTAACAATTAGGCGCTGACTTATACTGACCTCCTGGCCTCCTGTGCTCCTGTACCGAAGCTTAAACACCGATATTGACCTTTACATCTTAAAGCAACATTATGTCACTATTTTACCTTAAATAAACAGCTTCAAGATCATTTTAATAGCAGGGTGAATGGTGTCTCCGTCTCAGCCACTCCACCCCCTATCGCTTGTTCCTGCGCCATGCATAATGCATTAGGGCAGTACATCACACACAGCACCAACTGTCACTGATTTGGGGGAAACCGGATCATATTTTATGGAGAAAATGTTTTCTGCTTTTCCCTCCGATGTCCTCCGGCTGCTCTGCCTCAACTCCCTAATTTACAGAATGACCTGAAAGCAACCTGTAGCCACAAGCTAGCTCTGTTAGCTGAGTCTGAGCATCGCTGCTGAGTGTTGGTGTTAAAAGTGCTATTACAGCAGCTTTGGTCCACTGGGAGCAGGAGGAGGAGGTTTTCAGGTCCGAGGTCAAAATGGGCAACAGAAATGGAGCCCGGGAGTGAGCAGCAGAACCTCTGCCTCTACGGACATCATGACAGAGGTGAAGACACCGAAGAGGACATTGGAGAAAGCTAGAGGCCAGACAAGAGTAAATCTCAGACTGGCTTTTAGTCGTTGGTGACAGCTTTGCTAAATAAAAGGCTGCAGACAGAGCTGGACTAGACTAGCCAGCTTGCTTAGATATATGTGTTTGCACTTGCTTGATGTTTGGCTGTGTTAGCAAAGTTAGTTAGTTTTTGATTGGTAGCATGTTATATCTCCGGTGTTAGTGTCTCTGGTTTTGGTTATGAGTTGTGTGCCGATGCATGTTTACTTCAAGAGATAAGTTTAGAAGACAAAGTAGCGCTACTGTATGATGTTTTGTTTGTAGTTAGCATGTAAGGCTACATTATGTCTGAGAAATTGTTACAGAAACCTTCTTGTATTTATGAATGTTGTGTTGCACTGAGAACCTGTGGGGGGCGCCAAATCGCACAAATACATAACGTTGCTTTAAGGGATCATACTGGTGTTTTAGCCCGTTCACTCCTGCACTACTGCCGATCATTTTCAAAGCACAACATTTTGAGATTGAGTTTCTACCATTGGTTCAAATTCTTGTAGTGTTAAGAGTTTGGAGCTATCTGACCCTCTGATACAAATTTAAAGTCTACATGAAAAGGGATCCTCGTGGAAAGCTCAGTCAGTCACTGGAGTATTGAAAAGTCTTTAAGGATCGCAGAGACAGATTGTCCCAAGTTGCGGTGCCAGATCCACTTCAGGTAATTCATTGACTTTCTGACAAATTAGGTCTTCGATCAACTTCTGCTTCTCCATTAAGATTGACAGCAGTTTCTCCTCAGTGTCCAGGAAGTATTTAGTCAGCTGGTGCTCAATTTCTTTCATGGATTTTCATCTCAAAAGCACCACGATTCAAAAAAATACTGAACACACGTTTCTGAAACTGCCGCCAATAATGTTGTCACGTAACAGCAAGTTGATCGAGGAGCTTATTCACATTTTTCTAGACACCAATATGAAGAAGGAGGAGCGGAGAAAAGAGGCCAGAACACAATTCTCTCACCAAGAAGAGGCTCCGTTTGAGGCTCCTTAAGAGGGAGAAATGCAACGCACAGGCAACAGCGTTAGCTGGGCCACCAATCAGACACATCCAGCTGTTAGTATAAAGGCCTCATTTGAATTCACTCAACACAAACATTAATCATTTCAGATATCCCACACACATACATTACCGTCGGTCGCCAAATGAGGCAGATGGAAGTTCAATTAGAAAACAAAATTAGCTTAAATCGAAGCCTGTTGTTGTAATTCACCAACATTTATCCAACAAATTCAGCTCGTCGTTGTCTTTGTGCTGCAAAGGTGATGTTACTGAATGTAGTTACCCAAAATGTGAAGCAAACTTCAAAATGACAACTCTGAAAATAAGAGCTATTGCCTGTAAACACCTGAGAGTTGTCCATTATGCATTAGGTGTACAAAAACATGAACTTAAGATGGCGTAGCAAACACACAGAAACATGTATACTATGGCAGAGAAGAGAGGGAACTGGTAAACGACAAATACAATGTGAGATCACACACTATTTTCAATGTGAAACCCTAATATCTTCAGGCCACATCACCCGGTCTTTATAATTTTTTGTTTGTTGATTAGTCGGCCACCTTCTTTAAAAATATGATCGCAGAATTAAATTAGAAATGAATACAATAAACACTATTCAGTGTTTCAGCACTATTTTTATTAAACGTTCATTCAATTGATCTGGAAATCCGTCTTATACCTGTTTGGTCTTTAAATTGGACTAATCCCTCTCAGTAGAGCGATCGGCCTGATGTTAAGGTGTTTTCTATGGTGACTCATCTGTTTGTAATGGGTTTTTAATTAGTCCATAAATTCAGTGGGTTAACAAATCACCAGCTGGGAATGCTGAGTGGAGGGTTGTGGTGCAAAATGATTAACTGTCACCTCCTCTAAATCATCCAATCAGTCAGTTAATCAATACTGAACAGGTGGTTAGGAAAGCAAGGATTGTAAATAGCCAACACATTTTTTTGTTGTTTGTTCTGAAAGGCTGAAAGCCCTCACAGTTAGTTCTGATTTAAGAGTTGTATTTAAAATGTGATGTTGCAGATGTGACAGACCTTTGGAGAGTTTATGTACAACAACACACGTGTGAGAAAACAACTTGAAATACTATGTTTCTGTGAGTTTTCTTCAGCCATGTTGATATCCTTAGTTTGGCTGTAACCATGTGTGCCAGGTCCAGCACCACGGGGCAGGAAGTGGACCAGCTGACCATCCTGACTCCCACAGCAGGAACCGAACCCTCCTCCCTCGGCCAACACACACACAGAAACACACAGCTACCTCTGTGACCCTACAACATTCCTCCATCGCAGAGTGATGAAGAACGACGGTGGTGCACTCTGTGGGTGTTACCTGTCTGAAAGCCTCCCCGTCTCCCTTGCCAGCCTGCTGAGCAAGGAGCATCAGTTTCTTGCTCTTCTCGTTCCTCTTGTGTATTTTATAGACGCAGGACAGCAGGCACACCACCAGCATGAAGGCGATCAGGCCCAGCATCGACAGGATGGCTACAGTCAGGGGAGGCAGCTTAGTGGCTGAGACGGAGACAAGGAAAGGGGAAACGACCACAGAGAGAAACAAACAATAAGTCATCTGTGACTGCAGAAATGTTGCTTGAAACAAGACTTTGCTGTGCAGCTACTCTGATGTTACCTGACGCTCTTATTTTGTTTTTCTACCATAATCTAGCAGCCAGCATCAGGAGCCATGTCTCCACAGAGTCCCAGTTTTACATTTGCTTCGTCTGAGAACAGATACATTTATCAGAGATTTACATAAATGGATGTTTTCGGCTTCAACAGACCTTTTCTAAGCAAGTTATAGTCGTTTATTATAATAGTATCCTCGACCCAAATGTGTCGTTTCCTCTTACCTTGCACCTCTATGTGGACATGAGCCACAGGAAACCCGGCCAGGTCTGTCACTTTGAAGACCCCCGTGTCAGACGCATGGACCTTCTTAAAGATGAGCTGTGATCCCTCGACGGTCAGCCTGCCCTCCAGCTGAGGGTCCAGTGGTGTCACCAGAACTCCCTGGTCCAGGACGCCCCGGTCCTGATTGCCTGATTTGGACCGGTAGACGATGTTAAAGTTGGAGTGGTGCAGGTAGAGTTTTATCTTCAGGTTTTCTCCGTTGGTGGGACGCAAGAAGATCTGGTGCCCTGTGGAGAATCAAAGGTAGACATGTCAACAGGTAAACTGAGTGTACAGTGACTCTTGACAGTGACATTTTTTCCATCTAGATTGTTCAGTGTTAGTTGCTGAGCTGCCTTTTCTCCAATTTAATAAAAGTAGACGACCCTCATTTTGTGGTGCTAAAAGCGCCAAAAAGGTACATTTGTAAAACTCAACAGCAGCGTCTATTTCCAGAAATCATGACCCGGTTACTCAAGATAATCCACAGACCTTGTTTCTTCGCTTGCTGATTCAAGTAGGAACTATTTTCTTTCTATCAAATTACACCCACCATCCACTGCACAGCTATAAAAGATGGAAGGGACATGACATCATCATTCTAACTTTCTGGATGCCAGATGTTTATGCTAGTTCTATTGAAGTCTATGGGGGCTGGTTGCATGGGCGAACTGTATCACCGTGCAGAAGGAAAAATACATCTTCTCTATGGAAGCTCGCTAACTAAGCTAATCAAGCTGGCTAATGTTACAGTTCAGCCGAGGAGGACGTCATTAATGTTTACATCCCACGCTGTCGTGAGCATGAGCCTCTCGTCCATGAGCAGATGCACACTTCCTTCTCCGTGGTAAAAAAGAAAATAGCTCCTACATGCAACTGCTCACCACAAGCTCAGATATCTTTCCAAACTTGGCAACTCACACCAAAACAATGAGATGAATAAATAGCACCACAGGTACAGTAAGAGAGTTTTGATTTTGGGTTGAACAATCCCTCTTAATATAAAACACTCACACTGCACATAAGACCAGAATGCACACAACGACAACACATAGCACTTGAGCTTGATGGACAGAGAGGATGCACAGATCCCTGCTCACCTCTGACATTCAGACAGTTCCTCATCCTCACTTTGCCCTCGCGGTCCATCACCGTAAAGCTCCCCTCGTCCTTCATCCTGACCAAGTGCAGCATCACCTTCTTCTCCGACACGGTGAGGCGTCCCACATATTCTTCTGCTGACACCGCCGTCCGGTTATACAGCACCACAGCTGGAGCCTCTGTTGCGTGTTGAATCTCAGTCTGATTGGGATGAACCAGACTGGGTCTACACGTGGTTGAAAATCAAACAGAAGAGAACAGAAGTTACCAAACTAACACAGTGGTGGTCAGTGTAAATCATGTTCTCAGGCAGTCTCACTCTCTCACTGGCTGTACCTGAACTCCAGGGTGATGGGGCCCTCGATGTGTTTGAGGTGGATGGAGTAAGTTTCACCGTAGTTCACCACTTCCTCCAAAGCGCAGTCTGATGGATAAGATGAGAAGAAATAAAAGTAAGACGAGGATCTTTGTGACAAACTCGTGGATGGGAGTGCAGCAGACAGCTTACCCCGGACAATGAGGGCGATGTGCGTGGCCGTGTTGGGGCTGCTGGTGTTTCTGACGATGTACAGCCCCTCGTCCTCCTCCTGCACATCCTCCAGCACCAGGTGGCCCAGAGAGTTGATGTGACACCGAGGATTCACCACCTTGCCCGCTCGCAGCAGAAACGCTTCAGAGGATTGATTGGTCCGGGATTTGAACACGACCTCACCAACGTTCCCAGACGGGACATCGAAATGAATGTCTTCGCCAAAGAACGCTGTCTTGCGTTCCACTTTGAAACAATTAAAATGTAAGATGTTATTACACATTATAGACAGCCTGCTATTTTGTGTTAACTGTCTCTGAATCTTATCCAACATTTCTCATGCACATAATCTGTTGATTGTCATGCAAAGCAATCCAAACCAGTGTGCAATGTTACCTTTCGAAGATGCTGACACAACTGTGGAAGAAAAGATAGAGAGGGCTTTATTTTAGTTCGCTAAGTCAAAGTTCCTCTTTTCTTACTGAAAAACTGCTTCCCCAACGCGTTTGAAATGCAAATGCATCACATAATGGCAGCTAGAAATAGACCAGATGTAAACACAATCTAATAAAAGACGGGAAAGAAAATAAGTGGAAATTATAGATCACAAATAAACTTACAGCTTCCTTTGCTGCGCTTTTCATAGAATCTGTGCTAAGTTAAAACAAATTCATTCTTGCAGGATGTCTGTTTCAGCCATTCATTTACCCAAACCTGCTCCCAAGTGACTGATTATGTTTGTGCTTACCAGTGCAGAACAGGACGCTAAACGCTGCAGCAGCGATCGCTTTCATCTTGAAGAGTCTGTGTCTGGAAAAAAAGACGCCCACACACAACAGACAACAAACAAGAAAAGCTTTTTATAGTATTATTGTGGCTCCAAAGGATCAAATGATGACTTTCTAAAAAGAGATATCTGCCTTAATGATAATCAGAATAGGATCATTTTATTTGACATGAGAATATTTTTATTTTAATGAGGTTAAAGGGACAGTTTACCACAAAATCATTAATGCCTCATTTTCTCCTGAGTGGCTGAGTTTTAGAGATATCTTCAGGAGACCTGTTCAGTCATTTAGGTCTGAGGATGTGTTGGACGGGAAGGTCCAATTTGTAAGTAAGTTGCCAACTGGTCAAATACTGACACTGAGCGATAGTGGCCAACCCGACTTACAGTCTCACAGCGTCATTATTTGACGAGTTGGGAACGAGACTCACGAATTAACTTTCTCACAAATTGGATGTGTAATCATGCGTGTCTCCGGCGCATCATTAGTCTCGGCCTCCGCCATTTTTCAAACACTTACTCCAGAGAGATTTCCTGTAATTTTTACACAAGGCACATGATTGTCTGGCCACCTTAGGTGACTTTGCCACAGCGTGAGCCGTGCATCATAACACAGACCAAACAAATCAGTGGTTTTAATAAGTTGGTTGTTGCAGCTCTAATCTAGCTGAATAAACAGCACTACAGGTAAGAGGAAAAACTGTCTCTTTAACGCTCATAAGGTAAAGATGTTCTGCTAATTTGGGTCCAGCGTTTAATTGAAAAACACCTCTGCAGCGTAGAAGCAAACCAACTACAATCTGTGTCCCTGAGCTGAAAAGAAGTTCCCCTCCCCCTCCCGCTTTGCACCAACCTATTACACTAAATAGCATTTCACAAATTAGCTCCAAGGGGGGAGCGCTGCCAACGCACACAATCTATAGTGCTGCTGTAAAGTAAAACATGCTATTATGTCTCATGTGGTGACGAGAAAATTGGCCATCCACTTCTGACACATGACCACAAACCAGAGGGAGACGTTAGGACGGAAGAGAGGGAGGGAAGTAAGGCAATAAAGAGAGGGGAGAAGAGAAGAATAAAAGAAGAAACAGTGAATGAAGAGAGGAAATACCAGAGAGTGCAAGAGACAGGCTGAGAGTATGTGGTCACTGGGAAGATGAGTTGGACAGAAGCCAGCTGGCATGAGGGGACTCGTTCACCTTTCAAGACAACTGCACTGGATTAGACGAAGCAGTTGTAGCCCAGAGTCATTCAGGTGGCACAATTAGATGGACAGATAGTGGAGGAGACGGAGAGAAGTCTGAATGTAAAACAGAATTCCTAACAAGTCCTCTCAGAGCACTTGGATCCTTGCCAGGCCTGGTCTAGTACAACTGAAAGCAACAACAGGACCACAACACAACGACTGTCTGACTCAAGAATGACGCTCCGATGGTGACATTCACTGAACTTCTCGCCTTCTCCTGTCAAAAATGGATGTGACTGGTCAGGAGTACCAGGAACACAGAGCTGTCGAGGCCATTATAGGATAGACACACGAGTATGGCAGGTTGGGCGGGTGTTTGCAAGAAATCCAGCGGGATCCACCATTCTGGCGACTGAGTGACCAAATTTGGAGATGCATGATATTGATTGGACGGAAATGTATTAAAAATTGTAAAGTAACTAGTAACTAAAGCTGTCAGACAGATGTAGTGGATTAAAAAGTGCAATATTTGCCTCTTTGGAGTAGAAGAATAAAGTCTTAGTCTACTTAGCAAAACAATGTAGCAAACGATTTGTATTAGTGAGCCCATGACAGAGTGACTGAGCGATATACCCTTTTAAATTGTAGACTTCTTCTTTATAGATGTTAAACACAAAGAAAAGATCAACATGCATTCAAAATCTTCCACTAAAATGAGATAATCTACAGCTCAGTGTGTGCTTTGTTGCAGATGTTAGCCTGCCAAAAGTTATCAAATATTTTCTGAGTTCTGCCCCAAATAGTGAAGTCTGGAAAGTTATTTTTTTCTGTTTGTTTCCACTGCAACGTTACGCAACAGAGCAAATCACTGCATCTTTAGACTCTGACAGAGAGAACAATAAAAAGCCATTGAATCCCTGCCAGCCTCTGCAGATGAGGGATTAGAGTGCTATATAAAGAAAAAGGAGAAGAATAAAGCCCATCTATTTTCCCTCCACGTATCAAGAGACACAAAGTCACTTCCAAACGACACCCTGGCTTCAAAGTGGGCGGCAAATCTCCTCGAGAGGTTCTTAGTCCTGAAGCAAAAACACAGTAATCATAAACCGGTGCCATGTGAAGCAGGTTTGAATCAACTTGTGTTAATGTTCTGCAAAGCCATTAGCTTATTGCATGTGTGAGTGCTACAGAGACATAAATCACAGGTCTGATTTATTGATGGAGTCAAGCGTTCATCTAACGGGAAAATGAGAGGTTGTTGCTGATTATATAAAGGTCATAACACATGACAATGACCAGAGTAACGCATGCACATACATTCAAAACCTGACACATGAAAAATGTATTACGTTGAGCGCAGTCAGAGGACGGGCTGTGCATCTTAAGACTAAAGCCAAAAGTAGCGTAAATCCCTCAGCACACTGAGCGTCCTCCAAAAACAGGAATATTATAATGTTGGCAGTTGTCTTAAAATGTAATCATCAGTCCCTCCAGGATTTTCGGGGGGGTGTTGCAGCCTAAAATGCCTGATTTTATGGTTTGAGGTGTTTTCTTGCAATGACATTGCAGGAAAGCCGGAGAGACACATGCTTGGAAACAATGTGGAAAATAAAGACCAGCTTAGTCTATTCTCTCAAGTGGAAGTAGCACTCAGAGCTAACAGAGCCTTATGGTGATAAAAAAAAAGTCCAGGCAGAAGCTCTTAGAAAATGTCAGCTGCAAAACAAACACCGTAAAAGTGCACTAAAATGATACGTGCCTATCCCTGCAGGAAACTGACATTTGAACATCGTGGCCGGATATAGCCTCGATTAGTTCAGCTACAGTGTGTCAGCTTTGTCATAATGTGTTCTTGAAAACTGTTAGATTAAGTTTTTGCCAACTCAGCTTGAGATACGTACGAACACCATCATGTAAGTACCACAACCACAGCCACAACCTTTGTGACCTTTGCTTTCAAAACATCAACTCCTTTTATCATTTTGATCTGTTAAGATGAAGGTTGAAAGAGAGATGATATTGATCAGTGTGAAGTCATACTGCACTGGTAGGTGTACTGTGGACAAGATGAGGATGCTTCATATAAAATGCCATAAATATGGGACTATGTGTGCTGCCAACAAGATGCCTCCATGACATCCTCGTGAGATCAGCTCGGGACTTTTAGCTTCACACTTTGTGAGTGAATTTGACGGCTTCAGCTCAGCAGACTGAGAGTAGATTAGAGTGGACGTCCTTCAGTTTTAGGGCCTCTGCAGTGCTATTGCAGAATTTGTCTAACTGGGCTGTACTTGGGCTTTGGTTAAATGCCTACTAAGCTTTCACAGACAGCCTAAATGTTTAAGGCTAGATGTCAGGTCCACATATAGACGGCTATAAGACGTCTTTTAAATGCTGCTGGGACATGAATATTTGTTTCTGTTGGCTTACTTATCGAACAGCAATTGACAAACTAAAGTAAAAGACATGTTTCTGTCATAAACAGTGAAGAGAAAAGACAATTTCAACAAAATGCTTACTTATATGTGGTATGTTGTGATATATTGTGTTATCCAGATTTGTCCAATTTGCAGAAAGTTGCTGTGATTGGACAAAATTGCAGGGTAACGCATAATTCACACAGATTGACTAAATTTACATGAATTATTATTAACAACTTCCTGGAGTGACTGCAATAACCGCCATGGCACACCTGTCAGACAACCCCAGATAGAATAGCTGACCAAACTTAGCAGGTCAAACAGTTGACTTCAAAAATGACATTTTCAAACACGCAAGAAATATCAGAAGAAAACCTGGAGCAAGCAGTGGTTATCTTTGTCTTGATTGGGAAAATTAAGACAGGTCTTGCTTGGTAATCTTCTCTCAAGCCTCACTGGGAGCTTTTTGAAAAGGTAACACCACTTATAAGAGCGTCAAAGTACGAACTGCAGGGAGTGCGCCTCTCCAAGGGTCAATTTGAGGTTTTTGGTTACAGGTGAGTCCCAATTACACTAAGTTAGGTCAGTGTGACTGAGTTTACAACTAATACTGGACATGCACAAGCTACGTTTAGTATGGATACACGTACTATATGTGTGCTTTCAGGGTGCATGACGGACTTCAAACAGCCAAACACAAACTGAACACGTTAAGAACAACACAGTTTGAGAAGCTACTGTTTCGTCCCTGGGTGTTCAGGATAAAGAGCATGAGCTAATGAGCTACGGAGCCTGAGATGCAGATGTAACCGTCCTCCTTTGGCTCAGGACACGATGTACATTTTGAAAGTCTGACTCTAAATGAGGTCACTGCTCTCCTGTCCGCCATTATGGCCAATTAGATCAATCAAACTGTTCGAGGCGCAGAACTCACTGAAGTCCCCGTGTCACATCCAGCAGCCTCCTCGCGGTGAGAGGCGTGGAGGTAACCGTACAGCTTTCAGGCTGCTGATCCCTTCAGCCTTACATCCACACTGACTGACGGCCTTAAGAGTTTTTTTCCACCTCATCTAATCTCTCCTCTCCCACGCAAGCCAGGAGGGCTGCAGCATCATGCCTCCATCCTCCTCTCCATACTGTTTTATCTCCCTCATACTTCTGCTGATACACTGGGCTCCTATTGCCCGGGAATTAAACAGATTTGAAAGTAACCCACAGCTGATATGATGGCTTCTCCTTGTACTGTAATTATTTCATGAGCTCTCTCCGACATTGCTGCTGACTGCTAATTTCATTAGACTGCAATTTAGAGCATTAGTGT
This sequence comes from Pagrus pagrus, assembly GCF_965226575.1. Classification (NCBI taxonomy): domain Eukaryota; kingdom Metazoa; phylum Chordata; class Actinopteri; order Spariformes; family Sparidae; genus Pagrus; species Pagrus pagrus. The sequence continues at coordinate 4,467,292 of NC_140201.1, read as the reverse complement.
CGTGAGGTTCAAGATGCAAAAACAATGTCCTAAATTAAACGCTTTAATCTCATGTTTAAGATTGTGGCCCTACTGGCTCAACTGGATTTGGCAGCCTGGCATGAGAGTGAACACGCCTGGACACTGAACAAAGACTGAACACAGCCTCCAAGACCGACAGAGATCAGTTTGACAACAGTGGATACAGTATGGAGGCGATTTACAGCGGTTCTGACCAATACTACAACAGGCGGGGACGACAGAGGCGTGCAGCGGGAGAGAAGTGGCAGAGAGTCGGACATCAGCAGCGATGAAAACAACGTGTAGAGCCAGAATATTTTGACATCTTACTCAGTGATTTAAGGATTTATTCTGACCAAACCAATGTTGTATTATAAGACAGGACGGGCTCCGGCTAGCTGGTGTTTAGCATGCTAACTTCAGTAGGCAGCTCTGCAACAAAGTAGCCTGCAGACGTCAAGACTGTTGTTTCTTTACATTCAATGATAATGTTAGTTTTTTCTTTTTTGGGTGTTTTAAACAAAAATTCAGGCCACATCTAACAAGTTGCTCCGTTAACGGTCTAGTCATTACATATTATATCTTATCTCATCCAACCTTTACAGGAACATTGTGGGACCGACATAGAAAACCTTCCAGTTGCATGATAATAACATGAAAAGAGTCAAATATAACGATTTCAACATCTAAATATAGCTCACTGACATCAAAGCCATCTTTTAAAGTGGTCCCTGATGTCTCCTCCACTTTCCTCCTATGCACCTCCACCCTCTCCCCCTCCTCACCCTTTACGCAAGCCCGTACTGCCAGGAGCTGCTGCTGCTGCTGCTTGTGGTGGTGGTGATGGTGATGGTGCAGCCAAGGGTGTGTCACGACACCGGCATGAATGGGGGCTGTCCCATTACGGGGATGTCCGGATGGAAGATGGAGGAAATGAAACGGGGCAGAATGATGATGAATGAAGGCAGGCTGGGGGCTGACTTTATCAGCACTGTCAGACACTCAGTGCCAGAGTCTGTACGTAATTCATGTCGAGGAATAAAAGCATCACTCTCTCTTTCTCTGCTGTTCACTGCTTTCACTTGGTTTGGTCACCTGCCACACCATCTGGAGCCTATGCGGGTTTAGCTGAAGATGAAGCAGCAGGCATCTCAGCTTCATCCTAAATAACTTGTTTTATTCTTAAGACATCATTGCACTCATTCAGCACTCTTACACTCTTATATTCACTATGATTGTATGTGAACAACAAAGATTCTCCTCTTCTTCTCTTAGTAAATACTTGGCCAGTGCATTGCGTAACCATTTCCACTGGGATGGAGCAGAAAACACCCCTGATTCAGACGGGTATATCCCACACACAGGACATGATAATGCACCACAGCCTGGGTGACATACGGGCTGATATTATTACTATAACGTGCCTTTAAACCAGTTGTGGAGCTAATTATCAGAATCAAAGTATGAATGTGGTATTATATTTAATTTCCAAGACATCAGCAGAGACATTATGCTCCTGAATTTAGCAGAAATAACCCAAATCTGACTGAGAGGTGGCACAGATCCGGATTTCTGTCTGAATTTTGCTCGTTTTTCTCCGGAATTTTTCACAAAGTTAAATCAAACGTCTGAGCACAGTGAGGTGTCTCATTATTGTGTGAAGATGACAGTGACTGCTGCAATCCTGCACGACTTCCCCCCCGCTGGTTACACGCCCTAGCCCAGCCGCTGCCGCCGTGTGGGACCGCTCAGCACCAGCAAACACACGAAACAAGCAAAGGACAACTGCAGGATTTAACCCACTATCTCCCCGTTTCAGCGACACAACTGAGCACAACACCAACGTAATATTCAATTAGAATTGGATGTAATTACCTTTGTCAAGCCTCGAGTCCGAAAAAACCAGAGGACGGGGAGGGGCTCGGCTGTGATGGTCTCAAACGCCTTTTTTTTTTTTTCTTCTTCTTTTTTTTTTATTTCTCGTTATTTCATAAATCTCGTCCACACCATCACCACAACCCGAAAACAACACACTTCAATGGGGCCGAATCGGGAGAGACTGGAGACTTTCGGTTGATGTCGGGTCTGTAGACCAGCTGAGATCGACGAGGTTCGGAGAGGTTCGGACAGCCTCGGTAGAAATCGTCCGATCTGTCTCGCAGCCGCTCTGCAGATCGACCTCGGGCCATGGGAGTGCCCGGACTGGAGGCAGGTGTTTCCCCAGATCATGATGTTATATAATACAAAGTAAAATAAGATATTAATGCAGAAGGTTATTAAACTGACTGCTCATCTTGTGTCAGGGAGGAAAAAATGTCCACTTCTTCTCTAATAACAACAGAAACTCTTATAATAATAATAATAATAATAATAATAATAATAATAATAGTCATAAAGATGGCTCAGGGTAACTTAATTTTACACATTGAAGTGTGTTTAAAGGTCTCGGGGAGTATTACTGTATATGTGAAAAAAAGTAGTATAAAGCCTTTTGTGGCTCCAGTGATGTCACTCAGTGGCTAAGTTGCATTGTGGGTAATGTAGGCACCAGGTTTTGAAAAGGAAGAAGAACGTGTGGAATGAAAGAAAGTGATGTCTCTGGTTCTGCTGCCTTGATTTTGATCATTTGTTTATAAACTGTCCTCATGAGTCCAACAGTGTTACAGCAGTGCAATGTTTGTTTGTTTCTTTTACTTGGCAACTACATTACCCACAATGCAGCTAAGCCACTGAGTGACATCACTGGAGGCCATTTATCAGATAAGATGCAGCTTCTTCTGGAGCCACAAAAGGCTTTATACTGTATTTTTTTCACAACAGTGAGTTTAACAAACGTGCATCTAGCAGTAAGCTAATAATGTTAGCTGCCTCTGTCCGAGGTCCTGAATGTGTCCCGGCCCTTTGTGGTGCTGCTGTCCAAGGTCCAGTCTCTGGTCCCAGTCACTGTCGCTGCAGTTTATCTCATATGTCAGTTTTTTTTTCACCATTTCTTCATTGTTTGTAATGTAAAAACACTCTAATCATACAAAATAATAAACAGATTAATGAATACTAAAAATATTTCTTTGCAGCTCTGCAATGAAGTATTCAGTCATTACTGAAATACGACCACATTTCTGAGATGTGAAAGATGAGAGATGTTTGTATAAATGATAATTGCAATGTGTCGTAGCTGAAGTTTGATTTGTTGGCAGACGAAATAAACTTGTTCTGTTGTTTTTTAGATTTGAAGCAGCGGTTCAGTTTCCTCTGTATCCAGAAGCTGCTGTATTTCTTGAATACATTTAAATGATTGTTTGATATTAACAAGTTGTTGTGAGATTAAATTTATAATAATTGGATACTGAAAAATCAATAATAAAGTATAACTCATGATAGATTGTGTTGAAATAGAAGGAGCTTATGATGATATATATTGGGAGTTGTAATAAACCACTAGGTCCATACATGGATTTCAAAACTGTACAATTAATCATTACACACACGTTCATCAATAACAACAAACACAACAAGTGTAATTTTTCATACAAATGTCTTTTTATTTCTCTCACATGTTTCACAGTCACTGAGGTCTCAAGTCAAACTCTTCTGGAGGAATTAAAGAATCTGCTAACAGTAAAGTAAAGCACACTGTTTGATTTGAACGAATACTGTAGTGGCTTAAGTGTTAACATTTACCACAATGTTAAACTTCACAGGACAAAACATTTAATAGAACGAAATATAAAGCTGCAAATTGGAAAAAAAAACACTCTGACACGCTGCTGAATGAACATTTCTGGACACCAGGAGTGAGCTGAAGGTCCAGCTGTGATGAGATAAAGTAAAGAAAAAAAGAAAGTGAAACGTGAATTCTGATATTAATACTTTGAAAACACATCATTAGTTGTATTTTCTAACTAAAACACATCTACATGCATCCAACATCTGTCAAGTGTAACTAAAGATTCTGATTGGTCGTCTGGTGTGCCTAAAACTAATGTTGTTTACGATAAAAATAGTTTTTAACGAATAAAAAATGGGTGTGCAGACACTTTCCTCTGAACAAATAATATAAACACATTTTATGTAGTTTATTTTGTCAGCAGGATTTAATGCACTCTTTATTTAACTGTAATGATTTCTTGTTGAGTGTGCTGTGATTCATTTATCTGCATCTTTAATTCCTCTTTACGTTTACAAAATGTGTCAAGAAATTAATGTGAATGAGATCTGACAAAAAAGGTCTCACTTTAAATGTATAACTGCGTGCACCTAAATTATGTGCTGGTGCATGAAAAAGTCAAGTGTGAAGAGTTAGTCTGGAGGACACGGACACAAAAGTGTTTTGTAACTGTCTTTAGATTTATTGCAGCAGATACATGCCTCTAATCCAACAACAGCAAAGATGCTTCTAGACATGATGAGCTCGGACCTTTTTGAGTCCAACAGATCTGGTACCCACACACGAAGGGATGGAAAATAGATCAGGCGAAAGCTGACATGCTATCCTTGAGCTACTGTGGGTTGTGTGCATCTGCATTGCGCGATCCTCCTCATGACGTTGGCTGGCGTCTGAGGAAAGTCCTGCTGCTGCTGCTGCTGCTGCATTAAGGCTGTAAAATGTATCTGACTGGAGTCTGTCTGCTCGTCAGTAGTTCAACTAAACCGAGCTTTAATTCTGATTGAAAACTTAGCAGAATATTACAGGTTGCATTGGCTGCAGGAGTAAGTCAGTAAAAGAGATGATGCTGATCCTGATCCTGAAAATGATGACCCAAACTAAGAGACAGTTAAAAGATCTTTCTTCTAGGCGCAAGTAATATTTATCACAGTTGCGTCCACAATCATCTACATTAAACCGACAGAGAGAGAATATCGAATCAATAACTGTTAATCATAATTTGAAAACAAGATCTCACACAATACTCAGAGGAATTTTACTGATGTTATAAATGTGATTTTGCTTATTAATATTATATTTCTGTATTTTCTGCCCTATATTACTTCTAATCCTTCAATGTTTTGTTTTGTCTGTTTGAATTGTTGTTGTTTTTAATTAAATTATTAAATTATTTCTTTTTAAGGTTACTTTTAATGTATATATTAAAAAAATCAATAAAGATATTGTGCAAAAGGACATGTCTGTCTTTTTTTTTTATTTTGTAATTTTTTAGTTAATATTTACAATTAGAGTGAGAAAACAATGGTCGGATTATTGACCTTATTAACTGATTGAGACAAGTTTAATCTTTTATATAAAAGTTACTCTCTCATTGTGTTTGACAGCGATGGTGAGTGACAGTATTGAGCCGCCTACAAACTACAATCACATTTATGTCTGAAACTTGAAGAAGTGAACACTGATAAAAGAAATGAACACTGATGATGGCATGATTTCATATTTCTGAAGCAGCTCACTTTTCAAGGTTATAGGCCTGGTTTACACAAAAACAACTTACGTCACAGTTATAAGGTTTCTAACACTTGACACTCCTTCACTTAACTCTTGTCTAAATGCTTTAACACTTCCAGAGCTGGACTTCTCTAAACGCTAAGTCTGTGAAAAAAAGCACCAATTACATTTTTTCAAAATGGTGTTTCAAGTGCAAGAGGTATTGTACGACAGCATATCAGGGCCATTGTAGGTTAAAAAAGTTTTAAAAAATTGGAGCTGCAGTATTAACCTCCCGTGGCTCCATTCTTTTTTTATTTTTATTAATATTTGGCAAAAATTGATAAGCCTGCATGGAGTGTGAGTGACTGTTTGTGCACTATGACACTTTAGATAATAACTCGTAACTTGAACTAAAGGTGGATTAACTTTACAGCACAAAGTCGCCACCATTATTTAGTTGATTTTTTCCCAGTAACTCTTCGTACTTTCTAGGAAACAGTAAAAGACGATCCGATGTGATGAAAGTGAATTATAAGAAGATTTTTGGAGGCTCGTCTTTGTTAAATCCGGCCCACATGGCGTCACAATGAACTGTAAACCATGGCACATGAATTTGGTCACATCCTTCTTGTCCAGTCTCTCATCCCGCTTCTCTGCCTACATTCAAACTTCCTTCTCATTGTTTCTTTCCGTCCATTAACCATTTCTGACCCACTTGCTTCTGACCATCGTTCCTCATTCGTTATCACTTATTTTTCTTTTCTCTTTTTTTTTTCTTTTTGGTTTTCAATTTCTTTTTTCTCTTCAGCACATGTTGCATCACTTTTTGTGACTTTTTTTTTTTAGGCATCCTCCTCCACTTCCTCCTCAAACTCTCCCTCCTCCTCGGCCGTGGCGTCCTGGTACTGCTGGTACTCGGACACCAGGTCGTTCATGTTGCTCTCCGCCTCGGTGAACTCCATCTCGTCCATGCCCTCTCCGGTGTACCAGTGGAGGAAGGCCTTGCGGCGGAACATGGCGGTGAACTGCTCAGAGATGCGTTTGAACAGCTCCTGGATGGCCGTGCTGTTGCCGATGAAGGTGACGGCCATCTTGAGGCCGCGCGGCGGGATGTCGCAGACGGCCGTCTTGACGTTGTTGGGGATCCACTCCACAAAGTAGCTGCTGTTCTTGTTTTGGACATTCAGCATCTGCTCATCCACCTCCTTCATGGACATGCGGCCACGGAACACGGCGGCCACCGTCAGGTAGCGTCCGTGGCGAGGGTCGCAAGCTGCCATCATGTTTTTAGCGTCAAACACCTGCTGGGTGAGCTCGGGCACCGTCAGGGCGCGGTACTGCTGACTCCCCCGGCTGGTCAGAGGGGCAAAGCCGGGCATGAAGAAGTGGAGACGAGGGAAGGGAACCATGTTGACCGCCAGTTTCCTCAGATCGGCGTTAAGCTGGCCGGGGAAACGCAGGCAAGTGGTCACGCCGCTCATGGTGGCTGAGACCAGGTGGTTGAGGTCGCCGTAAGTGGGAGTTGTGAGTTTGAGAGTGCGGAAGCAAATGTCATAAAGGGCTTCGTTGTCGATGCAGTAGGTCTCATCTGTGTTTTCTACCAGCTGGTGGACCGACAGCGTGGCGTTGTACGGCTCAACCACTGTGTCTGACACCTGAAGACAAAGAGACAAACAGATGTAGGTTACAGTCTTATATGCAATAATACAAGAACAAGTTATTTTATCTGACAGTTTACTGTGGGACGATATTTGATGTGTTACCTTGGGAGAGGGCACCACACTGAAGGTGTTCATGATGCGGTCAGGGTACTCCTCCCTGATCTTGCTGATGAGCAGGGTGCCCATGCCGGAGCCGGTGCCTCCTCCCAGCGAGTGTGTGAGCTGGAAACCCTGCAGACACTCACAGCTCTCGGCCTCTTTCCTCACCACGTCCAGGACCGAATCCACCAGCTCTGCCCCCTCTGTGTAGTGACCTTTGGCCCAGTTGTTTCCTGCTCCACTCTGACCTGGAGGGAAAAAATGAACTAGTGTCTTTTCTTTCCTGAAGACCAGATCCTGTTGGCTTTCAAGTATCCTCAGTAAAGATGTTACATTTGACTACTGTTTTGTATCAGGCTCTGACCTCTTTTGTTAAAGAAGGCCACATTACGGACTCAAACTTGTCTCCAGTTGAGTGCGTTCTTACCAAAGACAAAGTTGTCAGGTCTGAAGATTTGTCCGAAGGGTCCGGAGCGGACTGAGTCCATGGTGCCTGGCTCCAGGTCAACTAGGATGGCTCTGGGCACATACTTCCCACCTTCACACAGGGACCAAAACAACATGTCAACCTTTTCTACCATTAAAAGAAAACAATCATGAAATAGAAGTAAAAAATTAAGAGATTAATGAAGCAGGGTTTTAAAGAGCATTTTAAATTAGCCTCCATATGTTGTGAAAGTCTCATTTGGCGATAATGACAGAGTACTGACAGGTAATGAACTGCATGTCCCTCAGCTCAGTAGCTCAATGTGCAGTCTAACAGCAGGTGAATGGATGTTGTACCTCATGCGGCCACAAGATGGAGTCAAACACTAAACAACTGCAGGAAGCAGCAGTCAAAACTTCACATGAAATGATGTCAGATTATTAGACTATAATGTCATATTGAGCAACCATAATGCATATCATTTAATATCATTTAAATGTTCAGTGCTGATTAAATCTGCAGCATTAAGGCCTCTTATACTTTAAACTGTCATGTTAGTTGGTGTAAAGCTATGGAGGGCTTTTGGTGGTAGGGCTGCAATTATGCATAACTACCTTAGAAAATATTCACAGTATCACACAATTATCATTATTGTTATTATCATGTTAATTTCACTACATGTCCTGACAGGCATAACACTTTGTATAAACTTGAATTATATATACTTTTTAATAACACTAACACAGTACAGATGTACACGGCATGATAACCTTCAATTCTCCCACATTGATGTACAGTTGTAAAACGCCTCGTGGCGTCCACGGCAACCATTTTACTTTCTACTCTGACTACTGAGTACTTCGGTACAAGATGGTCTCTAGCTTCTCTCTCACAGTGTCACTCAGCATTAACTGTTCACATTTATGATGGTGTGTATGATATCATTGTAATCCTTGACCATCAAAACATTGAGGTAGACCTCAAATTTTCTGTGTTAACATGTTTGGTTCAAGCGATATGTTGCAAAAATATACAATAGCCTTATGGCGGAAAGTTAAATGGCCGCCACGAGGTGTTTTTGTGATGCTCCATACTGTGAGACAGGGTGACCCACATGCTGAATCTGCTCATGAAGACATACAGCACGTGGTGTGTACATGTGGGTTTAATAATTTAAATCTATCAGCACAACTTCAGTGTTTCCTGGCTGTATTTTTATCTGCGTCTGATTCCCTGCAGCTGCAGTGAGCCGGTCTCTCCACATGGGGGACGTCTCACCTCATTTTACCAATCACAGACCTCAGTACTTGTCAGGATGTGCTTACCGGTGGCCTCGTTGTAATACACACTGATCCGGTCCAGCTGCAGGTCGCTGTCTCCGTGGTAGGTTCCCGTAGGGTCGATGCCGTGCTCATCGCTGATCACCTCCCAGAACTAAACACACAAACACACACACAGTGAAGGAGCTGAGTGCTGTAATGATGAGATAATGCATTTAACAATTAATAAATTAACTTATAAATACATGTTTGTTTGTCAAATTTGTTTGACACTGACAAGTAACACAATGACATAACATGACTATTTCAGTCATTGGTTTCACACAGTTTATGTAATAAAACATCTTACAGAATAACTCATTCTCATCAGATGGTGGTCAGTGTTTTTATTTTTGTCAGTTTAGGGGTCCTTGACACGAAAAGGTTTACTGCCTTACAGAAAGGTGTCTTTGTGTACTGATTAACGCCATAACTGCAAACTAACTCACTCAGGGCAAAGAGGAGCGTGGTTTACAATCACTCCTCTGTCATCTGTGCTCCCTGAGAACACGCTGTTACCTTTAACAGTCACAAGATCACCTAAAAAAAGCAACATGTTCTGCAAAATCACTGTTTCTTTCTTTTAATCCGGTTAAGGAATGTTTTCTGCAGGCAACAGTCGCCGTGTGGTGAACTGTCTCTAATCGTACAGGCTGCATTTCATGGACACAGACACACTGCATCATGTGTGTTTTTAAAAGTACGAGCATGGAGAGTCCTGTGACAGCTCCAGCTTGTTTTTTCCGACCTAGAGGCGTAAAAATTGGAAGGGACTGTAGCTTTGATCCTGATCACAGCTAAAATGAGAAGGAGGCAGGCGAAAACAGCTCAGAGACAACTCTTCTGCTCCTGGAAAATGACCATGAAAGAGAATTTAACTCCTAACAAGAATTTTGATTATGAATTAATCTGGAAATTATTTTTTCAATAAATGTATAATTAATTTGGTGTGAAACTGTTGGAAAATTGGGAACATTAGCTTTTACAGTCTGTTAGTCTGACTAAACAATCCAAAAAACCCCCATTTATTCAGTTTGCCTTGTGATGGAAGACTGAAAACTGCTGTTTGAGAAACAGTGATTACACTTCAGTCTCTTAATAATCAGAAAATCTTTGGGGTGAACAGGGCTAATCCTGTTTCTATATCAAGAGTCATTAGAAATTCTTATCTTTGACAAGAAATAGTGATTTGAGCTGTGATGTCAGTTACTTTAAGTAGCTTTATGGGATAAGATGATTACGATTAGACTATCAGGACTGCACGATATGAAGAAAATCTGAGATGTGTGATGGTTTCCAATTAAAAAAATAAATATTGAAGTGTCCATATTGCCTTACACTGCTTACATAGACTCCAAACATGCTCACTGAATAAATAAATTAAATTACTTCAAGCTTCTTTTATTCATTTTTTTTTTCCCCCAGGGGTCAAAAAGCATTTTCCTCACATAGAGCTATTAAAGAGACGTCTCCTTGTAAAACAGACGTCTGTAAAACTGTTAACTGTATATCTCGAACTGCAAACAAGGTCAATGATGACTCTCTCTGTTATCTATTTTTGATCCAGAGGTTTTATGCTTGTAAAACTTTCCTCGGAGCCAAGGAAAGCTGCCATGTCATCACAATGTGAAGTCTGTGGGCCGAGCGGACCCTCGCAGGGCCAGCAGGAGAAACTGTACTGCGCATATTCAACAGGCCTGAATTGTCGCCATCTTTGGGTCTGGTATCCAGATCTATCATGCATGTATGATCCAGGGTTATTCTGATAGGTCATGTTTTCAGATGCTGAGTGGCGATGTGTTTATGGTGCATGTTCATGTCACAATGATGATGAAAATATAATTTATCAGCCAGCACCAGAAGCCATCGATTATCCCCACCTGGATGTTACCAGCTTGTTTAGGGAATCACGCACATAAACACAAACTGCGGTCATAGCACAACTTATTAAGCACTAAAAGTCCTTGCTCAGTTTGTAGTTGGAGGGTTGGTGAGAGCAGAGCTTTCTCAGAAGATTCAGTCGGCCTCGTTTCTACAAGCTGAGACATTAACGCCAAATTCAGTTAAGACACCAGCACAGACTGTCACACCAGCTCAGTCAGCTGACCCTAATCTTTACCGTGGACTGTGAAAGGGGGAGAGATAAGCAGAGGGAGGATGGTGTGTGTGTGTGTGTGTGTGTGTGTGTGTGTGAGGGGGGAGAGAGATTGGGGGATTTCTTTATTCCCAGTACTGTCACCTCATCATCTTTGTCTGTCCCTGAGACCCCCCTGTGATCACCACGGAAATAAGTTGTTAGTCAAGCAGGTTTTGAAAAAAAATATCTCCACCCATGGCATTTTATTGGGCGAAGCTCAAAGCAATAAGAATACTGAATAATTACGTTATTTACAAAACTAATTTAACACGTTCTGGCTTAATATAGGTTCGCGTTCATGATGGATTCAACGATACCACAAACGTCAAACACACAAACTGGACTGCTGACTTCAGATGCAACAGATGATTAACAGCAGAGGTTGAGCCCATCTCATATTTCAGTGGATCCAGAAAAAGAACAGAAATCTGAGGTTGGAGCTAGATTTGGGTAAATGAGTGAGTTCAGGCAAAGTTAATCCGTTGTGAAACGAGGATGACCTCAGCCTCACTAAGTCCTCTGTAAATACACTCTGTCTTCACTGATCAGGGCCATTGAGAAGTGCAGCCTGAGTCAGCCCATATGTTGCTGCCACGCCTCTCGTTGTCCTGCCAAGAGCCGCAGAGCACGTCTGCTAGTCAGATTCTCCAAATCACAAGACTTTCTGAGTGTTCCTCCACTGGAGAGCGATCGCTGTTGAAAGTGCTTTTTCTGGTGTAAATGATGTACAGTTAGAGAGACGACATGTCTGAGCTTCACTCATAATACACAAGCTATTATTTTTACATTTTTGTATTTGATCTTTTTCACTTTTATTGGCGTTTCTCCTCCATGTTCATGTCTTTTCTTCTCTTTTATCTTTTATAGTTAATTCACTCCTAAAGGTGAGGAAGGCTCAGACTTAGTGAGTTAAAATGGATGATTTAATATTGTGTTGCTCTCTAGTCTAGAGCAGCAGTTTGTCGTCATTAGCACGACACCAACATGCTGCACTTCTTTTTCTTCTCCATATTTATCGTCACAATGCAAAACTATTTTTTGAGGAGCATGCTGCCACCTCGTATAACGAAGGGTGTTGATTCTGCACTTTTCAAGTAGAGGAAAACGATCTGGCTTCATATGATCAGGTCCATTTGTTGGCTATAATTTTAGCCGATACTGATACCAATACAATAATAATAACAATATAAATTTCCCAATATTGGGGCGATTATTTTGCGTCACTAGGAGAGGAGAAGGACTCCGATTGGCCAAGACAAAACCAGAAGCTTGTCCAGATTTTTCACCACCAACGCAAGAACCATGTCAAATATTAGTTTTTGTTTTGTGCATTTTGTTTGGAACTATAGTTGAAAATAGTTAAATTGTACCTTTAATTCAATGAGTATATAATAAAGATCTAATAAGAAACAAGTTCCTTACATGTGGTCGTGTCATTTAAACTATTAACTGAATGTAAAGAAAACTTGCTCTGTCATCATATGTGTCATTAACTGAATAGTAAATGACCTAACCAGGATGAGGGTTTGGTCATATTTCACAGCCCCATTCTGGACCCTTCCAGGAGTAAACAAGGTTTTCAGGGTCACTGGTGGTTTGGGGGCCCGGGGTGTGTGCATGTGATACACTGACTGGAAAAGCAGCTATTTAAATGACCTCATCTGTGCTTTCAGAGCAGACAGACACTGAGACACTTGTTGTCTGTCCCCCCTCCAGCCCCTCCTGCTGCGTTCCTCTCCTCTGCCTCAGCAAACTTCTCCTTTCTTTTCACCCTCTTCTCGTTTGTTTCCTCTCTCTTTTCTCCGTGACAAAGAGTCCGGCTCACCAGGCGGCCAAGACAGCAGCTGGCCCCGAGCGTCTGCTCCGGTCTGGCCAGCTTCATTTATCATGGATCAATGACTTGAGCCACTGTTTTGCCAACAGCTCTAAATGTGTGATTGTTACTGTAATCATATGCAAAAGGCCGCATGAAGATTACAGTTCATTTATCCCAGAAACACAGAATCACTGCAGTAATCCTGCAAGCTGTCCTTATGTATCAGTTAAAGTGGTTTTATTCTATTGTCTCACTCCTCTACAGTGTAACACCAACACGCTGCTAGTGTATTTACATCACATCACTAACATTTCAACAGTGATTTATTGTTTCATGTGCTTCGTATAAATCTGATGGTATTTACAGTATTTTCTCATCAAGTGTAGAAACAGTATTAGGTTAAATTTTCAGCCTCATTTCTATTTTAACTGAGTTGGAGCTGCAACAATTGATTCATTCATCAAACAGTTAACAACTATTTGGATAATTTGCTGCTTTTCCTTGTCATTTGTGACAGTAAAAGAAGAGTCTTTGGGTTTTGGACTGTGGATTAGGAAAAACAGAAGCAGATTGAAAACGTCACTTTGGGTTGTGGGAAATTGTGACGAGCATTTTTCACATTTTATAGACTAAATGAATAATGAAAGTAATCTGCAGATTTATTGATAATGAAAATAATATATGAATGCGGTGCCTGTAATACACTCTTTATACCCAAATGAAGCTATAATCTCTCTTCTTCAATAAGGATTGCAGTGAACTACACCATGGACCTTTTTTTTTTTAAGAATCAAAAAAATGTGATATTTTAGACAAGTAATCTCATTTAAGATGTAGTCACAAACTGGTGGAAGATGAGCAGAGTAAATGATGAACTGAAACAGACAGCTGGACTGAAGATACAGGGCTGCATGATTAATGCATGTACAACAAACATATATATGTATATGCAAGATACAACAAATAAGTTGATTGTGTCTTTGTATTTAAATGTATTTATGTTCTGAAACTGTCAGGACACACTACAAAAGGGCTCTGACAAGTTAAAAGACATAAACTGACATAAACTTGAATAAACTGCTAATTAACAACAGAAAGTGGCTCATTTGTTCTCACTACTTCTTCTTACCTTTGCACCAATCTGGTTTCCGCACTGACCGGCCTGGATGTGCACGATTTCCCTCATGATGGATGAACTCGGTAGGTAAAGTGTGGAGAAGAGAAAGCAGTGCTGACCTACTGACTGATAACAGACAGACTGACACTCTGACAGGCGGAGGAGACTGTGGGCTCCTGGGGGAGGGGCTAAAGTTTTGGAGGGCGGCCATCACCGCCATTCACGCTCACGATTGGTTGCTGTCGCTGCTGCCCCCGTTCTGATTGGCTGAAAGGTAGATTTTTTTTTAAAGGGGTTTCCTCGTCTCAAAGGCAAGGACCGGAAGAACAGAGGGCGTGCCACTGAGTTTGTCTTTCTACATGCTTCTACTCCATAACTTTGTTTATTTACTACAAAGATTTATAATTACAACCGTCACACAAACACTAAATATTGAAATAAAATAATTTAATATTACAACAAAAGCTGAACTAATAAATTAAAGAATAAAGGATGGTGAATAGTACAGGACAGAACTGTACAGTAGCATGTGCAAAGAAAGTAGGTATATATATAGTATATTAAAAACATCAATGGCCAACACCACAAAAAGTATACACTAAAAAATCTGTATATAAGTCAGCTGTTGTCAGTACAATTAAAGGGAAAAAGAAACAGAAGTAGTGCAAGTCAATAAAGAATAAATACTGGAATGTACATTATAACTTGTATATATGTATATATACATTATGTACAGAAAGCATTGTAACTTTCTTTAGAGTTCAAATGAAATGTCCTTCCTTTAAAATATTGAAAGTCTTTGCACCTTTTTTATTTTTCATACTTTAAATTAAAATACCACCGCTTGAATTTAACAGTAAATCGATGAAAGCCAAGTCCATTTAACTGAGGCAAATTCATGGCAGTTCCACTTTTTCGCCACAAGATGGCGGACTTACACAGTGTTAATAAAGGGCATGCTCACTCCAGACCTCCAAAAGATCTCGCGAGATTTATCATATCAACCCAAACCATGATCTTTCCCGAGCCCTAACCACTTTTGTGTGGCCAAACCTAACCATATTTTAATCACAACGTTTTGTCACAACATAAAACATGATTAATTCGTACAACATGCATAATGAAGAAACAGTGCGAACAAATCTCGCGAGAGTTCCGCAAAATCCACGGTCCCCATCATCATCCAGTGCTGACCACAGACACCGCGGAGCTGCAGTCCGTGTTGTGTTTACTGGCCACATCAGCTGGTATCTAACGGGAAAGACCACCACCTGGGATACAATTACACTATTTTTCACGAAGACAGACCGCTGCTTATTCCGCCATTTTCACCCAACTCTACCTAAACCACACCGTTTACATCCTGACCAGTAAGTGTGACCATATTACACCTTTATCCGCAGAAATCCTCGACTGTAAACATAAATGTGTGTCAGATTCACTGAGTTAATGGATGGACAGCTAGCTGCTGGGTATTTGCACAAAGTAACGTTATGCACATTTATTTAAAGCGTTATTCTTCCATAAAAAGTCGATATTGTGTGCTGGTTTTCTGTTACTCGCACGGTTTTCATTACAGATTTAGCTGCGCAATATCTGTAAATTAGATTGTATCCCTGCTCGTCTGCTGCTGTCTGGTACCATCACGACCCCTCCCTCCTCCTACAGTGTTACAGCATAAACTGTTTTATATTTTATGGAGGATTTATATCTTAAAATGGGATTATTAAGCAAATGTATAACGTTATAGTAGAAGTGAATCTCCCACATTGATGCCACTGCGTCTTCCAAACATTGCCTTTATTATTAAATGGCGTGTAGACAGGTGCTGACTTTATCTGTGACTGCTTTTATTTATTATTGTGCTGTTGTCTTTGGTTTTCAGTCTGAAGGAGGATCAGCAAACATGTTCTACACCTGTGGTCCTAACGAGGCTATGGTGGTGTCAGGTGAAATTATGGCCTGTTTTAAATATTTATTAAAAGATACAACACCTCAATCAAGAGTAGGCCTATGTAATTGTTTTTATTTATATAAATATATATACAAATACAAATAGATCGATTTAAAACATGATGCTTATTGTTTCTTATACTAGATTGTTAACTTTATTCCTAGTGTTTCATTGTAAAATGGCATTCAGAGTAAAAGATAACAGAATAATTTGACAGTTAAGGGAAACTTGTTCTTAACTGTGCATATGTCAATAAATGCTTTGATGCTCTGATCTGAGGCTCTGCTCGGTCTCTCATCTCCAGGTTGCTGTCGTTCTCCTCCGCTGATGATAGCCGGAGGCAGGGTGTTCGTCATCCCGTGCATTCAGCAGATACAGAGGTAAGATAGATTAGTCTGACAGCCATAAAATACACATAATCCTGCTTAACCTAAAGATCGTTATCACATACATTTAAAAACCGTAGAGAATAAATCCCACAATTACATTTTCTTTGTGATCCTCTAAAGAGGCAAAGGTGCCAAGTCAAGCAAGAGTGAAGGGTGCAATACAACATCCTTTTAATCACAGGCTAAGACACTTTGAGCTTCAGATGCACATGCTGCTCCTCCTGCGTTCAGTTCAGTCCATCGTATGGCATCAGGCCTCGCTCCTGTACCTGTAATAGCCTCCACTCAGTGCTTGCAACTCAATATTCATACAAACAGGAAATGACTACACTTTAATGCATACCATCAGAGCAGCGGCTAATCAATCAGAAATCACTTTCCTTTATGCATCTTACCCTGCCTCTCTGCAGGATTTCCCTAAACACTCTGACTCTGAATGTGAAGAGCGACAAAGTCTACACTCGTCACGGGGTGCCCATCTCCGTGACCGGGATCGCCCAGGTCAGTGTGCAGCAAGCATCAGTCACCGACTAAACACTGATAAACTGTATAATATAGACGGAGCTGGAAGGCTGTGTATCGTCTTTTGACCTGTCATGCCTCCTCCACATTGACCGCTAGTGATTTTTCATATTCACACATGCAGCTACATTCAGGAACACATCTGTCTAGTTGCAACAGATGGGGCAGGTGACAGTCCAGTAGATGGCAGTAATGCAACACTTAAAGGCAGAGGTATCTGTGACGTCCTAAAAATAGTCTCTAAGTGAAGACAGCATGTTTCTCACTGGAAATCATATCTGTCAATATAGTAACATTGAGTGTCTCTGATTTGTCTCTGGTCCTAATAATAATAATAATAAATGAGCTGCTGTTTCCTACAGATGAAGATCCAGGGTCAGAATAAACAGATGCTGGCTGCAGCCTGCCAGATGTTCATGGGCAAGTCAGAGCCCGAAATCGCTCAGATCGCTCTGGAGACGCTGGAGGGACACCAGCGGGCAATCATCGCCCACCTCACTGTCGAGGTGAGGATCTGATGGCTTTTCACTTCTGTGTTCAATTAGCTTTATGTCACATTGCTTTCCTGACTGCGAAGGCACATAAAGACACGTGTCCTACATGAAACACTGATGCTTAAAACGTATTTAACTTGTGCAGTAATGATTCTGCCACATGACAGTAAACGTCTTCCTCTTACAGGAGATCTACAAGGACCGAAAGAAGTTCTCCGAGCAGGTTTTTAAGGTGGCTTCCTCTGACCTGGTCAACATGGGCATCAGTGTGGTCAGCTACACGCTCAAAGATGTTCACGACGACCAGGTAACCACATATCTATGAAGTACAGAAGGGAATTTCTGAAGAAATTGTGGTGGCTGGCTTTAAAAGTTGAATAATACCAATAACATACATATAAAAGATAAAAGATGTAGAATATTTGAAGGTTTATTGAAAAGCTGACACCAAATTGAATTACTTACTTCAAATGATATAAAGTAGCAGCTGAAGGAGCATGAATAGTCAGAAATGTGGGAAAAGGATGAAAGATGTAAAATATACAATGATCTGGGAGATAAATTGCATTGCTGGCTTGAGTTTGCATCGAGTAGGAACTATTTTTCTTTCAACTGTATCACTGCAGGCCATCAAGATGCACATCGCTTATTTCTGTATTTTTCTATTTTCCTGTTGACAACAGAAAGGGTTGCAACTTCATTATGGCACAAAAATAAAGCCTGAGTAAAGAACGCACATCTAACTTTTCTATCTCTTCCTCGTATGCAGGATTATCTGCATTCGCTGGGGAAAGCTCGAACGGCCCAGGTTCAGAAAGACGCTCGCATTGGAGAAGCCAAGAACAAGCGAGATGCTGTGATCAGGGTGAGATATGTCAAGTCATCTCCGTCCTCTAGGATACTGTTAAGACTGATATTGACTGTGGCATGTGATAGAAGCTAGAGTAAAAAGGAGCAGTCATTTTCTTTTTCTTTTCCTTTTGCTCTGTGCAAACTTTTCTCTGTATTTTTGGTCTATTCATCCGATTTCCAAGAGTTATTCCCACTGATCCCAACTTCCCCGCTCATTTCTTTGTTCCTTTCTCTCTCTCTGTCTGCAGGAGGCCCATGCGATGCAGGAGAAAGTGTCGGCTCAGTACAAGAATGAGATCGACATGGCAAAGGCCCAGAGGGACTATGAGCTGAAGAAGGCAGCTTATGACATCGAGGTCAACACTAAGAAGGCTGAGTCAGAGATGGCCTACCAGCTGCAGGTACACAAGAGGGAATAACAACTGGGTGATGTTATTATTCGACCAGTGAACTGAATGTTTGTATACAAAAGTGACTTGCACATGCGCACTAGTATGTAAAATATTATATGTGCTGTATCTTCCTTTGCTAGGTAGCGAAGACCAAGCAGCGTATCGAGGAGGAGAAGATGCAGGTCCAGGTGGTCGAGCGGTCGCAGCAGATCATGCTGCAGGAGCAGGAGATCACCCGCAGGGAGATGGAGCTGGAGGCCAAGGTGAAGAAACCTGCAGACGCTGAGAGATACCGCCTGGAGAAACTGGCTGAGGCTCAGCGGTGAGTCATAACGCCTTGTTGTTTTGTAGCTGCTCTTCCAAAACAACAGGGCGGTGTTGTGAGTAGGCAGGTAGTCTTTCAGTTTCAGTACCAGAGTCTAAGGCCCCGGTGTTTGTTTTCTCTGTTGATGTGTCGCTAAGCAAGTTAATAAATCCCTGCTGGTCCGCAGATGACCTGACCTGTGTGGAGCGTTGCAGAAAATGTTTCAGTCAAGTAAATTTTAAAGTTTCAAATAAAGATTAGGCTTGTTGGTGTTTTACTGTTTGTAGAATTAGATTCCAGTGGTGGGTTGTTTCCAACTTATGTGATTGTGAGTGTTGTAGTGTCGTCCATATTTGTTATCCTTTTAAAAACAATAGTGTCAGGCAGTCAAAACTATTATATGCTGGTCTAGCAGCAAACTAACAGTACAGCTCTTTATCTTCCTCTCTCCCCTTCCAGTATTAAGTTGATCATGGAGGCAGAGGCCGAAGCCGAGTCCATCAGGGTGAGTCACAGATCGCTGCAGCAGAATGGCGTCTCAGCTTACTGTAGATTTAAATAGTTTAAACTGGAAATCATGTTAGGGATTTTATGCCTACAAGCTTTCTTGTGATGTGTCAGGCTCACTGTAAAGTATCTCAGATGTGAGTTGCTCTTTACAGTAAAGTAAGCCCGTCTTCTTGTCTCCTTCAGATTAAAGGCGAGGCCGAGGCGTTTGCACTGGAGGCCAAGGGTCGCGCCGAGGCAGAGCAGATGACGAAGAAGGCCGAGGCCTTCCAGCAGTACAAGGATGGAGCCATGGTGGACATGTTGCTGGAGCAACTGCCTCTGGTGAGAAACAACATACTGTACAGTCCATAACAGCTGATGTGTTTCTTTTCTGAATCTCTGCTGGATGTGGCTGGTTTGTGCTTTGGTTACAAATCCCTCCCTGGGTTCAATACAATGCACAACAAAAATACAAATTAAAATGACAATAAAATAACATGTTGAATAATGTATTTTAAGTATTTCAAATATGCAAATACACTCTCTACACTCTCTCTTCAAATACATGTAATTGAGGTACTGTCCATCTCTGCTGCATATAACGGAGTGTAGGTTTGATTAAGGTTTTAACATTTCGTAACATCTGTTTTCCACCAGATGGCCGAAGAGATCAGCAAGCCGCTGTGTGGAGCCAACAAGGTTACCATGGTGTCCAGTGGAAACGGCGAGGTGGGCGCAGCCAAGCTGTCGGGAGAGGTGTTGGAAATCATGACCCGCCTCCCTCAGGCGGTGGAAAAACTGACTGGAGTCTCCATCTCCCAGGTAACACGTTCGTATGTGCACTTTCTCCGTACGCTATCTAAGTGGCCCTTCTCTGTTCTGATACATGTGGTGTCACACTTATTATAATAAATAATAAAGTAAAAACTCTTTTTCTTTCTTCACTCTTTCCCTCCACTCTTCAGGTGACCTCTCAGACAGGCTGAACAGAGCCAACCAGTGTGGTGTCCAGGCAGGCAGATCCCCTCTCCCACTGTTTGATCAGCTGCCTGGACTCTTTGCATGAGTCCACTAACACTTACAGCCTCTTTCCTCCCATTCCTGTCTTACATCATCGTTATAGCTTTCCCTCTTGTAGCTCTGTCGATGTCTCTGTGTTGTGAAAATGGTGTCCACTTTCTTTTTGGTCACTGGTGCGCAGCTCTAACTGGGCTCAGTTGTTGTGCTCCTCAGGCTACGGTTACTGTTGTTAATTCAAGTTATTTGTTTCAACAAAAGTAACAGTAGCCTCCACGTATCCTATCTCACGACCTTCCCTACTTTTTTCTCTGTCACATTTTGTGTGTCTCCGTCCCACTGATGAGAAAGTCTGTGTCTCCTTGTGTCTGTGTCTCTCCCCCACTGTTTGTGTTGACCTGTAATGTCTCCTCTGTAACTGCCTTGCTGCCAAACCTTAAGTGCAACTTAACATGAACATTGAATACAAACACACATTCAAAACCTTCATTTACTAACATTTCATAGTTCATCAGTAGTCTAAAACCACAGCCAGTGGTTTAAGCCTCAAGGGTCACATTTACTGCAAAGTTTATCTAACATGTTGAATCCGTATGTATAAAACACACAAGTTGGTCAGTCTTGATATTCAAGAATAATCACTTTGAAATGCATTACTTTAATGTATTATACCTGAATAAACATCATTTTTACTTTATATTTTAACTTAACTATAGGTTATAATTGAATCATAAATTAAATTTAAGCTGTGAATATATAGTTTATTTAAAGCAGCTACAGGGAACTTAAATGTTTTGTTGAGTCTGGCGCCCCCTGTGGACGGAAGTGGTCGTGTATCCACCGCCTCCTGTAGTAAAGATCTTGATCTGCTGCTGGATTCTGACCTGGAAACAGACTTTTAGAATAACTTCAAAGAAATCGTAAATAATCAGGTAAAAATTCCTGGAAGTGCGTTTGATTTATTCACACTGACTCAACATGACAGAAGGGTTCGAGTTAAATTTAACTTTGCATTAATGTGACCCTTCACATTGAACTTGTGCAACAGAATTAGATGGAAAATTGACATGTATTAATTATTAATTTATCAATGGAGTCTTGAGTAACAATTTTATCACTCCTCAACTCCTTAAAGGTGTTATAGATAGTTGAAAACTAACAGCTCGTCATCATTGTGATACCATCTGTGAATCTGTACGGCATTACAATGTAGTATATTTTTTAAATCTGTCATTGTTTTCTTTGTGTGGTCTCCACGCTGTGTTTACTGATGTCCTGTCCTGCTTAATCACCGTTATCAATTTAAGGGATATTAAGAAAATGTTTATTGAGGACCCTTTACTTAAGGAATACCAGTTTAATATAGTTCAAATCATTAGAAACCAGGAGCCGTACATCACACTTTAATCTTCTGGCTCAGGTTCCTTGAGGTTTGCCACCCTGCAGTCCAGTAATTCATACATACTCGATGTATACCTTAAGTAAAGTGGTCCCATTTGTGTATTTATGGCCTGTTATGTAGCAGCTTTCATAAAGGTGGAGGTTGTGGAACTGAAGGTAAATATTGTGTAAAGTATAGCTTTATCGTAGCGTTGGGAATACCACAGTTTAATTATGAGATAATTGTACTGAAATGCTGAACTTTATATCGTTATTGATGTTTTTAATGAACGCCTCATGAGATGAGATATGAATGAGATGCTAAACAATCAGTCAGATGAGTTGTGTCAGTTTGTACTTCAGGGAAACGGAACCAAACATTGGAGGGAAATCCTGTGTGATGTTTGTAAGTAATGTCTCATCTTCGATGTGTTTGTCACCCAGAATGATGATAATCTGAAGCGTCAGTCCCTAGAAAATATTCAGACTTGCCTTACAGCTTCACCCCATCACACTGTCCCCCTCTACCTCACCATAACCTCTGGCTGGGTATTCAACACATGTTTTATGTTGGCACTTCATATTTTTTTGTATCTGCGTACATTTCAGGCATCAAGAACTACTTAAAATCTTACAATCACTACACGACTGCGATCACTACATTTACCAAGAATACTCACTATTTGTGTCTGTGATTGTGTTCTTTGCACTGCTGCTTACGGTACAGCCAAATGTATTGAAATGGCTTTCTGAACGTTATTTTACTTATTTAAAAAATGAGTAATACTGCTGTTATGGACGCATTAACACCTGTCACACTTTAAGTGTAATTTAATCCTGCAAATGCATATGTTTTCAGTCAGGACACTGTGTGCTACTTTACTGTGGACTTACCAAAGTAGAAGGAGACGAGTTATAGAAAAGGAAGTGTGATGTTTGTTCTTCTGTCATGGAGTGTATTAAGTGTAATGATGATGGATATAGATATAGATGTATTTATACAGTATATATTTGATACAGTAGCACTGTTTGCTTCACAAGTCACCATTAAAAACTCTACTTACTCTTACTAACAGTGTTTCATGCTAATATATTTAAGCTACAGTCAGTTTAGTAGAGTTTTAAAGCAACATTATGTAGAAATTGGCCTTTTGTGCGATTTGGCGCCCCCCACAGTTTAATGCAACACCTCTGTTGTAAATTAAAAGTCCCCGGTCTGTAACAATCTGTCAGATGTGATGTAGGTGCTAACTAGAAATAAAACTCATTATGTCATAACAATGTTATGTACTGAAAACTTTGTACCTTGAAGTAAACACGATGTAACGCTGTGATCCCACCGCCCCTCTGAAGTTACATATGAAACAAGTGACACCGATTGATTTTGAAGCTCTTATTTTAAGGTTAAAAAGTTACATAATGTTGCTTTAAGTGTTATTTCAGCTCCTGCTGTAGTGTGCGGGTGACCCTCTGCCAAAATTGACTATTTTTGCATTTTATTTACCGTCTTGTGTTGTTAGGAAAATGTTATTCTAGAAACCTGTACACAATAAACTCGCAAAAGGGAAACCATGTATGTCCTTTGCTGTTTCTGAAAGCAGAATATATTCTGTATCTACTGCTGTGTTACTGTCTTACTTTATATTCGTTTACACATCTGATGTGTGCACGTTTTTTTACTCTGTAAATTTGTCCCATTTTTCATTTTTTACTTTTATCAAGTTGTGTTGCTTGTGAATTGTAACTGCATAATGTTTTTATAAGGGGCCCCATGAAGAACGGCCCTGTCACATGCATGATCGGGTCCCAATAAAGTTGTTTTCCTAAATATTTTTAAGGTTTTCCTTTTATTGATCTGTCAGTGAATCTTTATGTTAATGGTTCACATTTCCTTACATCCCTGGGAGCTGCAGGTTTCTGCTGTTTGTACTGAGCAGGTCATTGCAGCTACAGTGCCTTGCCCAAGAGTAACTTGGGATGCAGTTGTAGCCTCTGCATCTTAATTTATTTATTTATTTTCCAGGGATTCAAACCAGAAAGTCTGTAACCACAGCCATGTGTCACCCCCTGATGCTAAAGCCATGATGTTTCTGTTAAAGTCTATATGTTATATATGAATATGTTGGTGTCTACAGAAGCACTGCAGCAATGATGACGTTTTTAAAGTGGAAGTTTAGGCTAATTAAAAATATAAAATACATAATTAAATGACTGTTACACTTAAGAATAAAGCTGAAGCGTCCGAGATGCACACAGAGGCTGACGGTGACGGTCTGAGCCGCGCACACTGACGGGACAATTAACACACCGGAAGACACTGAATGGAGGCTGGCTGCTCTGTCAAGCTAGCCAGAGATAGCTAATGTGGTACAGGAAGTAAGATGGTTTAGCCTTTCAAATTAAAACCAACAAAATTCAGAACTCGAGTGGAATCAATTTATAACAAATGGAGAGCGGTGTTTACAACCAAATATACAGTCAATATATTAATTTGAGAAACGTTTTGAAGAAAAGGAGAACTGTGAATTGTTTTATTTTTTAATATTAATTTGTGAAAGTTCAAATTCTGAGTTTGAATTTCGTCTCCAAAACGACATAGTGTCCCTTTAAAACATTTAAAAACAAAAATGGACAAGCATTATCATAAGAATGTGAGGAAATAACAATTTTGACGTTTTGTCAAAGAGATAACTGGCAGCGAGGTTGAAGGAGTCTGTTGCTGAAGCTGCTCTTAAGCTTGTCCAGAGTTTTGTGGAGGGGTGAGAGGTGTTGTCCATGATCGCCAGCAGATCTGCCAGCATCTGTCCTCCACCACCTCCTCCAGCCTTCTTTAAGATATCTCAACCATTGAGCCTGAACATTAGTATTAGCTTACAATGGAGTCAGTTCAGCAGTTACAGCAAGTCCACAGGTGGTAAAGATAATGCGTCTATATATTTAATTATAGGCTGCCAAATCTTTTTTAAAAAATCATCACATCTGTTTCTCAGGACAAAGGTGATCTTCTCTGCGGGCATACACATTTAAATTTCTGATATGCATTTTAATATTGTCTTATATTGATTTAGTTTTAAATGTGTAACATTGGTATTATTCTCATAAAGACACAAGGGATATTGATCAATGTGTGTTTTATTTTGAAATACGTGACCGGAAAGGGCAGCCATTCGTCTGTCGGACTTGACTCTGCTGAGGTGAGCTGGAGGGAAAAAAAGGAAAAAAACTCGAAGAAAAAAAAGGCTCATCTGAGGGTTTGAGGGGCGGATTTGGACAAAGTTTCCCAACTGTCCCGACCCGAGGAAGCTCCGGGGGGGTTGACGGGGAATCGATTTCACCGGTAATTAACACAGGAGTTATTTGTCGGTTATTAATTATCTGTTATTTTCAGTGTGTCTGAGAGCACTGTCGTCCCAACCACCGGAAGTCTGCATGAAAGCTGCGTCTCCCACAGAGGCAACGGCGTCGACGTTTTTTTTTTCTCCCCGTCTTCGTTTTTTTTTTATTCGAGACTTTTTTTTTTTCTCTTTTTTTATTTTCACTCAGCGAGATGAGCAGGGAGTGAGGAATGGAGGCGTAGGCAGCGAGGATGTTTGTGTTTACCAAGCGACAAGCTAGTTGAGCACATGAAAACACGGGCCTCCTTGTAGCTAGAGCAAGCCAGCGAACAAAAGGAGAAAATTAATGGAGGCAAGTTAGCTAGCTTCCCTTGTCTTGTTGCGTTAACCAGCTAACGCTAGCCATGTTTGTTTACAACTCAGATATCTCATTAAGCGCTTGGCGGCATGTTTGGGTGCAGAGCAACACATACAGGCTGAGTGGGGGTGTTTGGGTTTTTTTTGCAAGGGGCACACTGATATAAATGATTTCTGACAAATTTTAGTTTTTGCAAGATTTCATCAATCAGCGCTAACGTCAGCCCGCAGCTAGCACCGCCACAGTTCAGGAGCCAGCTTGTGCCCCTCGTCAGAAAAATGGCTCTCGCAGCACTGAGACATTGACTTGGTGTCACACATGATCGGCCCCTAAGTTGTCTGCTAGCTGCACTCTGTGGGAAATTAATGAATTTGCCTCAGAAGGTTGCCACATTATTTATTAACGGCTTGTGCAAGTACAGAGGGGAGACGAGGCTCATGAAAAACAAGTGAAACATGCCTCGAGTTGTGCATTGCCAGTGTTTTGCATGAAATATATCGTTACCTCAGAGTTGATCTTGTTAGTGTGCTGACCTTATTATGTTAAAGTTTATTTTTCATGGGTCTCTTTTCCCCTCACAGTGATCAGTTATGTCAGATATCAGTTCAGCTTCACTAACTTGTGATTAAACGCATGCTTTTCCTGGTATCGGAGCAATATGGCTGTGCATGGTATTCACTATCTGCACATGCATACAGAAAAGCAAACCTCAAAACTTATCAGATATTATTCTTATGTGGGAAATAAAGTGCAAGTGCATGCCGAAGTAGATCAATGAAACTATGAACCTTCCTTTCTTGTGCTACAGAAAACATGTTGCCTATGTGTCAGTGGGAGATGATCAGGAAACAGAAGATGAGAGGTTTGATAATGAAAAGATAGTACAGTAGTCTTTTTTTTTTAAACAGTGAGTGTTGTCTTCTGCAAACCATACGCACTCTTAGGAAGGATGTCCTTCTCAACACATACTCTCTGAGCATCTCGTTTGGGAGAACCTCGGTGCAATGAATAGTTTTGACATAGTTTTGTTTTCAAAACTAGACTGATTAACATAACGAGACAGATCAGCCGCTCGAAGGTTGTGTAGTTTGTTAATAGCGACACATACTGTGTAAGGTAGTGTTGAGGAAGTGCATGGTCTGTTCAACAAAACATTATCAAAAGCCTCAAAGACTGATTATTATTATTATTATTATTATTATTATTATTATTAGTGTGTCAGCTCTTGCCTCTTCTGTGCTCCTGTAGATGTGTTTTATGTCCATCCCTCACAGGATTTAACATCTTGACCTGATTCCTTTCCCATCCTCTTCTCTATGAATCTGATCATCTGATCAAATATTTTAAAACTGATAATCCTAACAGCAGTTTTGTCCAATGGGATCCCTCAAAACTCCCCAAAAATATTTCATTGAGGCTGTTAACCAGCCAAAGCTAAAAATAGGTAGTACTCCACACTGATGCTGAAACTTGACACGTTCGGTGTGCGAGCTGATGGAGGAGAGGAAACACGGAAAGGAAGCAAACTGAGATGATTGAAACGCAGCCGTGCATGGTCTCGTTTCACATGACAGAAACAGAAAAAGAAGAGCATAGTAAGAAAGAGGAGGAGGAGGACAGGTGTTTTCTAAGTGTGTTGCTTTTTAATT
Source organism: Pagrus pagrus (assembly GCF_965226575.1). Classification (NCBI taxonomy): domain Eukaryota; kingdom Metazoa; phylum Chordata; class Actinopteri; order Spariformes; family Sparidae; genus Pagrus; species Pagrus pagrus. The sequence goes on along the minus strand of NC_140201.1, from coordinate 4,440,204 downwards.
ACAGAAATAATGGACGATTCCCATTTCAACTCATCATACTTTTGGTCTCCCGTCCCCACTGTACAAGGACAGGTAGAGACATACTTATTGTTGGAATTGTCTTGAAATACACATGGTGTGGTGGTATGTGCTGTGTCAAAAGATACCCAGAAAGGGTTATCACTTTGACTGTTGATGGAAAATACTTAAAACACAACATAACACCAACGAATAATGCTGGCATAGTCTGTGAACTTTAACCTGACATTGAAGATGTTTGAATGTGAGTTCTTGACATGACGAGAGTTCACGTGATCACTCCTGTCCCTCTCCTGTCTCATCTCTTCAACCTCTCGTTGACCCCTTTTTCGTTTACTTTTTGCATCTCACTGTGCCTTCGTTCTCTGTTCTCTCCCATTGCCTTCTTCTCCTCTTCTTCTCTTGTCTCACTACCTGCCTTCTTTGTCATCATCCTTTTCCTCACCTCTATTCACACCCCACCTGTCTTCCTCATCTCTTGGGGCCTCTCTCCTCGTGTCATTCACCCTTCACCCTCTCTTCATCATCCCGTCCTCACCTTGCCATCCTTGTGAAATCCCCCAATATTGTACCCTCACCCATCCTATGCTCCTTTCCTCTTTTACTTCCTCCTTTCCTTCCTCTCACCACCAACCCGCCCCTCTACTCATCCATATCTAGATCGAGAACGCCATGTTCCTGAACAAGACCAAGGAGCAGCTAGGTCAAGAGAAGGCCAACGCGCCCTCCTTCCCTCACTCTTCCGCGTCTTCCACCGCCTCCCCGCACTACCCCACGGCTGTACTTGCCATCCCCGGCTCAGTGGACGCAGGGGGTGGGCTACGGGTGATCCCCAAGCAGGAAGGAGGTGGGGTGACCGTGGGAGGAGGTGGTGTTGGCAACAGTGGCGGCGGACCTTTAAGCGTGGTCGGCGGACACCTGCACCAGTCACACACATCCCAGAACATCACCGTTGTGCCTGTTCCCTCTACGGGTATCATGACTGCAGGTGAGTGCGCTGCTGCTTCCTTTTTCCTGCCTGAATCACGACATCCCAACTCCATCTGCCATTTCTGTATCGTCTTGCTTGAATTTGTTTGTTGGTGTCACTTTAAAATGTTTGCATGAGAGTCAGGAACACCATAGATATCCAACTGTAGCTGCTACAGATATCAATCCGATCAATTTTCCTTGTATCCATAAAAGTCTCTTTGTAAACAATATCAGCATTAACAGGTTATATGCAGCAGTTTTAAAGGGACAGTTAAACATTTAATATATCTGCCTTATGTCAAACATTATGGAGCTACATGGCATTTAGCTTGTGGTGCTCAAAGCAACTCAACAGTAACGTCTCTCCCCAGAAATCATGACCCGGTTACTAAAAATGATGTACAGACCTCGTTGTGAGCCGTTTCATGTAGGAACTATTTTCTCTTTCTACTGAACTACACCTGACAACTGTGTCACTGCGCAGAAGAGAGCGGGACTCTACTTGTAGATGAAAGGCTAGCTAACTAAGCTAGCCAACTGTTGCTTTAAAGAATATTGATCCATAAAAGATGAGAAAAGAAAATTAGCATTGTGAAAACTGTTCTGTGGCTTTGACAAAGTATTTTTGTGGCAGCGTCTGTAGTAAAGGTTATTCACATATTGCGCATTTTGTTAGTAACTCTCTGTAGGAATAGTAGCCTAGAATGTAAAATGTTTGTTTTGACCGAATGGACAGCCAGATCACAGTTTCTCTTTTCCTCTTAGCGGGGTTAGTGATCACCACCCCTCAAGGCACACTGGTCCCCACTGCCTCCACGCAGTCATTTGTAACTGGACCCCACACTGCCACCACCATGATAGTGTCTGCACTGCACCCCTCAAATACAGGTAAACACAGGCACTTGGGTCCTTTCAACATGTCAATGCAAACTGCAGTTTGTTGGGTAATGGTAGAAGTTTATGCTTATTATTTTTAGACATTTATTTGTCAAAAGAATTTGAATTAGATTTTTCAGGAGTGTCTTACGTTACAATTCACACAGTAAAACAACTGAAACCTGCCCACTGTAAATACTGCTGGCCAGTAAGCAGCTCTAATGGAGCAGGTGGGAGTGACACAAACTTTTAGATGATTCGTTATTAGTTTGGTTAGTTAGTTAAACCTTTTTTCTCAAGATTTTTAATTCTTAAAACATTTCATCTCCTGAGGTGAGATCAGACACACGTGAGAGTCCTGTTTTCTACCCACCATTTATTTACCTCAGCATTTGTTTTGTTGTTACATCCGAACACATGCAAGTATAAACACACATGTGTTTGTCCATACTCTTTCATGAGATGTGGTGTGGCTGCTGACCGAGGCAGCACGTCTCTCTGCGTTGTAACTCATGTAGGTGATGTGTGGCTGATTACGTCACATTTTTCCATCTCCTATAGATGCTGTCTTCACACAACTCTCCCTTTCCTCCCTCTCTTTTGTCTTTCGTTTCTTTTTACTTTTCTCTTGTTACCAGACAAGAAGGAAGACATTTCAATCCCTCCTGCAGTTGTCATGCCGACGCCATCAAAGCGAGGCAGGAAGAGCAAACAGGGGATGGGAAGATTAGCTGGAGTGGGTGGGGTCCTTCCTCCAGGTAGCGATGCATTAATTTTGGCGCACCTCGCTGCTGGAGGACAGGTGAGGGTCTCCTGTGTTCCTTCTCTTGCAGTCTTTTGTCAGACTTTTGGTAAAACTGTTATTGATTTTCTACACAGCATTAATTATCAGTGCTTGTGCCTTCTTCATTACTGATTTATTGTTATTTTGTTACAGCACCCCACTGCTGACCCATATGACCTGTCAAATGATGAGGATGATCATACCAACAAAGATGGCCCCAAATCCTACAGGTAGTGGAAAGACAAATCAGAGAAAAGAATTCGGATCATTCCGACACCAATAGCAGTATCAGACTTTAATCCATTACAGCCTAAAATGCTGGATCAGTTTGGCTAGTATGCTAGTTTGTGGACCGATCCGATACCACGTAATGTATTAGCCTAAAACGGGACCCTGTTACTTTCCAGCAGTGTCACATACACCTGTATACAATGCACAGATCTTTTACTGTAAGGTAGTCAATATCTATAAATAGCGAGCGCTTTGTGTGACTTCAAGCACATTAGCATTATCTGTTTTTTAACACACCAGTATCTGATCGCTACTCAGTGTCATCAGATATACAAGTTGAGGTACTGGAATCGGTATCGGTAAGGAAAAAATGGTATAGGAACATTATTGTGTTGTTGTTGTAACATCACAGATTTTAATTGTACATTATTAAAAGGTCACCTGCCTGCTGGTGTTGTCACAATACATGGATTTCTTCTTTCGATACAATACCTTGAAAAATATCAATATTCAATACTATAAGCGATACCACAGGGAAAAACTGAGGGCATAAAATGTGTACTGTGTGTTCAGCATGACAGCATCTAAGCTAATTTACTCCTGACCATAGAAGAGTGGGATAAGACGGGCCTGTGTGGGCACTGCGGCGGTGCATGTGTCAGCTTACTATTGTAGAGAAATCGTAGCAGGTGTATTGATTCTGTGGAAAATGAGAAGAGTTTCAAATATTCAGAATCGATATGTTGGTATTTTTGACAACACTACTGACTACTTTGTTTACCGTAAAGGTTTTCTTCTCTCTTTCACTCCTCACTTGCCAAGGTGTCGGATGTGTGCAGTGACGTTCTTCAGCAAGTCAGACATGCAGATCCACGCCAAGTCCCACACTGAGGCCAAGCCCCACAAGTGCCCCCACTGCTCCAAGTCGTTTGCCAACTCCAGCTACCTGTCCCAGCACATCCGCATCCACAGCGGGGCCAAGCCCTACACCTGCACCTACTGCCAGAAAACATTCAGGCAGCTCAGTCACTTACAGCAGCACACACGGTACTGGGCTGACTGGTTTGTGTGGTCCTGTGAGTGTGTGCGTCTGCTTGTTCATGTGGTTTCTGTTGTTAAACCATGTGTGTGGGCCTGTGTGTGGTGACTGATGAAGGGGGGAAGGGGTGGTCAGTTTAGGATATGCCAGGGGAGAGTGTTGACAGTGTAAAGCTCTTTTTGCAGAGTCTAAAGCCGCGTTTCCACCCAAAATACCCAGAGTCAGCCAGTTGTGGTCTGTTGTCTAGAGACCGCTGATGTATACAAAAACACACTCAACTATACAACAAGAACTGATCAATTATAGGAGTCGGTTAATCTGTCGTTTGCTTTCTTCTGTAATTCTACGTTAATGTGTCAACAGACCATACGCTACGCTACACCACCCTAGGCGGTTACTCAATTGTTGTATTGGTTAAATGTTTGTCTGTATGGAGATTAATAGACAGTGATAATGGATTTTGCATGTTAACACATTGAAGACCATTAAGTGAGCAATATATGCTCCATCAAAGACAAGAGGAGGACTAGTAAGTGCTGCTACAGCAAGCGCATCAATTACAGTATAAGCCCGACTATGCAGCCCTTCAGTGGATTTTCGTTTACGATACACATTTAAATGACATATTGACATAATTTGCACTGGATGTCCTGTCTTCCATGTCAAAGTATCCATTACTAATGTTAACAATGACAGGTAACTGTTGTGGCTAAGATGTTTTTCAGGTTTTAAAATCGCTCCTTAAGTATTTTCTGAGTATTTTCTTTTAAACTCGTGGCCTTGTCTAAGTATAAACTTGCGTTTAGTCGTCAGGAAATTTAATTGTCAAGAACATCAATAATGGAAAGAGTTTGTCAAAGCTTCCCTGGGGAAAGTTCCTGCGGTGGAAACGCGGCTTAAGCATCACGTTTGGAGGTGCAGCACTTACTCACCAAACTTTTGATTAAATCATCGTTGCATGTTACTTTTATGTCTTTGTAAGTGAAAATTAACTGAATTATCAGGACAGGAAGTCAGCATCATCATTAAATTTAACAATTGCTTTGGTCACTTACGAGCGATATTATGTTTTGTGATGCTACATTGAGTCTCAAAACAGCTGCATCGACGTTTTAAAGTTTAGTTTTATTTATTTATTTTCACTGATACAGGCTAATGATCAGATTACACAGGTTATGATGTTGGATGAAACAGCGTCTGTCATAAATACCAATGCAGATCTGACTTTTCGTATTGCATAAAAAAAGTTAACTTTAATTAACTCTGATTTTATTCATATGTGTGCTCTATATACTGACAGTTTTCAGAAAATCAGATTTAAAATATTATATATATCCGTGCGTCAGTACCACAATATTTTGCAATATATTGAATCGTATCATCAGATTCTTGCTAATACACAGCCCTAGTAGACGTCAAGTTACAGAACCAGTTAGCACCAAAATACACCTTCATTTAGCAGGTGGTTGGTTTTAACTTCCTCATCCTGCTCACGACACTATAACACACTGGAAACTGCATGCATGTTGCTTTATCTTAGTTATTCTCTTTTCTTTGAATCCATCTCTGCTTTCACACTTCTAACATCCCCTCTGTGGTTCAAAGCACCTTCTTGTGGCCTTTCGCTGTCATTGGAGTCACTTGTGATGTTAAAACACTCCCTTCTCATTTTTTAATTTCCTTTCAAGCAGAAAAGGCTGTGAAAAAAGATCACATGGCAATCCTTTTAAATGACAAAGCTGATGATTAGTTAGTTAACATGTGTCAGCTGGAGGGACAGTGTGTTCTTTTAATCACACACGTCTGAGTACTCTGTACAATAATTTACCCGTTAAACCAAAACAGACTCCTTGTTGCTTTCACCACTCTTTGAGTCTGCCTGCATGTTGTACACACGCTCATGATTATATTTCCTAAACAGATAAAGCCACTAATCAAACTTTTAGAGTAGTTTCACCTCGATTACATGTTACTCTGTGTGACCGTGTCAGTGATGAAAGCACCTGTCTCCCATTCATACCGCCATGACTTTTATGTTTGACCTTATCTTTCACCTTCTTCGAGTTTTCATTTCCCTTATTGCCATGCACTAGACTTTCTTTGTAGGATTCAGGCCATTAATTTTAAACAGGAAGATGTGCTCCACTGGCCTGCCACTCATCCTGAATGTATATTTCCATTTGACTGCAGCAGAGTCAGACATTCATAGACACTCACACTCCACTCAAAGCAGGGCACACCAAATGGAGAGACTGCAAGAGAGAGAGAGAGAGAGAAAGAGAAAAGCGTGACTGTGCTTGCTGTATGTTTTTGTTCTGTGTTTTCACAACTCAGACACAGCACAAAGAGCACACTGTCAAACTTAATGATCTATGATCAAAGCAGTTGATCGCAGATCCTGTTAGCTTATCGCATGATTTGGTCCTCGGTTCATCGTGAAGTTTGGTCATGCTGTAGCTTAAAAATCTCTCGCTGTTTCTCTCTCTGTTTCTCTCTCTCCATCTCCTCACCCCTCCAATCCCGGCTTCCCGTGTTAGAAACCACACTGAGGCCAAGCCCCACAAGTGTCCCCACTGCTCCAAGTCGTTTGCCAACTCCAGCTACCTGTCCCAGCACATCCGCATCCACACCGGGGCCAAGCCCTACAGCTGCTCCTACTGCCAGAAAACATTCAGGCAGCTCAGTCACCTACAGCAGCACACACGGTACTGGGCTGGGCTGGGCTGTGTTTGAATGGCTGGATGTGTTTTTCTGTGTGCATGTATGGGAGCTGGTGAGTGGAGAGTTATGGCATTGTGATTGTTTGCATCTTTTACACTAAGTCTTTGGTGCCATTCAAGTTTGGGAGGCAGGCTGTGTTGTCAGAGGGTCTGTCACAATGTCTTCTTTAAATAATTAAATCCGAGTTCCCAAAGACATTAGCTGTTATCACTCGGATAACTTTTTCCTCACATTGATAACAGGTTACCTGTCAGTCACAGCCACGACCTGGCTTATGGTAATTTCCAGCCTTGGGTGGCTTAAAGGTAGAGAAGGCGATTCTGAAGAGAGATAGTTGGTTGGCTGCAGCCGAGAATCTGACAGCAGTTTAGGCTAACACTTGCTACTGATTTGATGCTGTTAGATCAAGTGCTATTGCAAGATGTCCCTCTTAACACTTTTTAAACAAAAAGTTTATCTTGAAAACTGACAACAGCCAGTGGACAGCGAAGTGCCTGTTTATCTTACTAGTGAATGGAGGAAAAAGCCTGTGTGTTTGATCTGCAATGAAACAGAAAGGGACATTTCCAGGCTCAGTACTCAAACGTTGAAACATATGTTCCAGCATCGAGGTTTAGGATGTTCGCTGGCATTGTTTTCACGTGATTAAATTCCTAGCTTTACAGGTTAGACATAGGATATGTAAATGTCCAGCTCCTCTTGCACTACACAGTGGATTGAATAGGCTGCAGGATAAAGTTTCTAAAAGCTTTGCAGTGGTACCAAAAAAACACAAAAAACGTCCCAACTAAAAGGAGGAGCAGAAGAAAAGAAAATATGAGAAATTACAGCCTGATCTACACAGGTCCTAATCTTAATGCCATTAAAATACACTTAATATATTCAGTGTTATTTATTTGTTTATATGGTTAATGATATACAGTATGTCTGAGCATTTTGATTGGCATAACACTGCTGTATGTACAATATGTTGCAACATACGAAATACTCCCAATAATGATCATCACTCTAATGTTTATTTTCATTTTGCAAATGTAGTAAAAAAGTCATTTATAGAGTGTAATAAACTAACGGTGTGCCTCATTTATTTTTCAGGATTCACACCGGTGACCGACCGTACAAGTGCAACCATCCTGGCTGTGAAAAATCTTTCACTCAGTTGTCAAACCTACAGGTGAATTAATTTACAGGTTGTATCCTTGTTTGTTCAAAGTGAAAAAGATCTTTAAGACATTTTTGTGATTTTGGAGCACTGTGTATTTGGAAAACATAACTTATTGGGTGTTTATCCAAACCCTCCTCTGTATCATTCTTTCTTTTCCCCACAGTCTCACCGTCGGCAGCACAACAAAGATAAGCCGTACAAGTGCCACAACTGTAACCGTGGTTACACAGACGCTGCCAGCCTGGAGGTGCACTTGTCCACACACACCGTCAAACACGCCAAGCTGTTCTCCTGTGGCCTCTGTAACAGATCATATACCTCGGTAGGTACCGTTAAACATCAAACCTTAAATTTACATGTGATTCTCATCTAAATGTGACAAAAAACATACATATGAAGAGAGTTGCAGGCTTAGAGAATGTATGTCTTGGTAATAAATATAGTCTCCTCAATACTCAATGATATACAGTATATTTATATTTATGATTAGCGTGTTTCGATTTAAAGAATGTCTTGAGTTCTGTCCTCAGGTATTTTTTACAAAGATTGTACTTTACTACGCGGAGATTAATGGCTTGCATCGCCACTTAATGTCAACAATTTTTCATGGTTGACTTTGGTTACACAAATGTTTTAAGGTACCAATTCCTTTAAACACAAAGATGATTGCATCCATTTTATACACTGCTGCAAAAACAGCTGTGTTTAACACATATGTAGAGCATGTTCAGCTACCGCCAGCCTGCCTTTAATCAACCCATCTGCCAGAATTAATGTGTCAACATTTACTCTGACGTTGGTTTGTGGTAAGATTAGGAAAGTCATGATTGAAGACGCTGGCAGATAAATTCTCCAAATCTTTTCTTACTGGCCAAATCAGTCAAGCAACCCACATGAAACACATTTACTACACATTTACTTTAATATATTTTTGTATGTACAGGGTCGAAAAGTGTTCCATGAAACTTGCATTGGACAGATCCCTTCCTTCTGTGTTTTTTTTCTTTGGTGCCATCATGTTTTCTACTTCTCTTTCCCCAACTCCAGGAGACATATCTAATGAAACACATGAGGAAGCACAACCCCGACCCGCTAACAGTGGCAGCAACGGTAGCTGCTCAGCAGGCCCAGGGCCTTACGCCAGGCGGAGCAGGCAGAGGCCGAGGACGTGGCCGAGGGAGAGGAGGCGGGGGCAGAGGAGGTCAGCTCCAAGCCCAAACCAACCCTAACAACCAGAACCCTGGACCCCCCGGCAGCTACCAGTCACACCAACAGCCCACGGAAGCTGTGGTTCAATGCCCGTTTGACCTGCACCAGTACAAGACAGTGTCAGCCAGTGAGATCCAGTACAAACCAGTCACTGTGGCAGATGTGCCAGTGACCCACAAAGACCTCTGCCTCACCGTCTCCACATCGGCCATTCAGGTGGAGCATATGAACTCATAGGCTGCGTCTTCCCACTCTGTTTGAGGAATTACTAATTGTGTCTGCAGTGTAAAAAGGTCCATGTGAACAAGTAATTTAACTGTATTCAGTGTTGTACTCTTCGCAAGCAAGAAAAACGGCTGTGGTGGAAAGTTTTACTATCTTTTTAGACATATGCAAATTATCTGGTTTACTGACACTTGACTGAATTTGAAAATGTAACTAGACACAAGTGCAGGGGTTTTCAAGAACTGTGGTCTTCCCTCAGACAAAGCTTGGAAAAAGGCACCGACCACCTCACCTCACTTAGCCTGTGGGATCATGATTATGTTGTTTGATCCCACAGACACTCAATAATTGAGCCAAAACAGCCTGATTATGGTGTTTAATATACCTTCAGACTGCAGCAAATAGAACTTTCTTTATAAATGAGTTCTGTCCAAAGGCATTTATTAGTTTCTGACTCTGGGAAAGTAGGAAAAACACCAACACCACAAAACTGCTGCATTACTAAACTATCTCTTTACATCAATTCACACACATTAAGGCTTTTCTGTTGATAACTAAGGTAATAATTGATGTGATAATTTCTCACTTCCATTTACTGAGCCTCCCCTGAAACTGTATGGGGCTTCCTGGGGGTGCCCTCCTCCCACTTTGAAACCTCTGCACTAGTGGAATCAGTTTAGACCCACTTTCCTTTGGCTTTGAGTGAAATTATTTTCAAAGGGGTTGAGTGGGTCATTTTCAAAGATAACGGTAAAATTGAATCCACACAATGCCAGTTTTCCCTTTATTTTAAGAAGTTTTAATGCTGAGTACAACAGTAAATTACTTGTTAGAACACAGATATTTTACAATGTGCTTCTCGATTCCTGAGCCCACTTGTGCGAGTATCTCTCAGTAGAAATGCTGGTCTAGGACACTGATATATTATATGTAGTTCATTCTTCAGCCTGAAAACACATTCTTCCAGTTTGTGAAGACTATTGAAAACTAATCAGAGATCAGTTTTGGCTTTTATATCATTATAATCTAGGACACGATAAAATCTGGTCCTGAATTTCTCAAAGCATCTTTAGTCTGATTTCACATTTAATCAGCCATAAGTTGATGGACCGGACAACAACTTAAAATACAGTTAATACGCTGATCCTAAACCAGCAGTCCTCCTCTGAGAATCTTGAGCAAAGAGGCTCGTTGGTGTCCCTTCTCTTTTGTTTTTTTGTATTGCGTTGTTTGCAATAGGCATCAAAGGAGGATGAAGGTGTAAAATATCTGTAAAATAATATTTACACTATTTTCTGCACATCTATGGTCCAGAGAATAATGTAATGTTTGAACACATTCAGATCACATTAATCTGAACATTCTCCATTATTTAGTTTAAGCCAAAACAAAGGAATCAGTGATGAAAGACAAGAGAATTATTATAGAAACTGAGATGGAAGAGCAGTGGTACTGACCCGAAAAATGAGGAAGACCTGGGTTGATAAATTTAAATTGCTTTTGAACAACACTGCTGAGGTACCGCAGACAGAAGAGGTTGGATCACAAAGACTGAATTGAAAATACCACAAAAGAAGAGGGGCAGCAGAAAGGAAAGAATGTGGTGTAGTCCAGGATCAGGCTAAAGCCTGGGGCTGAATCTCAACGCGTGCATTTCACAAATCATGATGTCCTTATTTACACTCAACCTCCCATCGGGCAGCGAGGAGTTGAGGAACCATTTCTTTTTCGGAACCCAAAGTATTGAACAAACGAGACGGACCTGTGCACTAAATGTGAGGAATCTGCAGCAGAGCGAGACGGAAACATGAGAGAATAAAGGGGTTGGGGGGGTGGGAGGGGTCATAAAGAAAGCACTTGATGAAGCTTGTACTTCATGCCTATGTTTGTCATCATTGTACTTTTTTTTAATATATCATATGTATGTATTTTTCTACCAATAGAGGAACGTGTGAACAAACTCAGAGAGAAAGCAAAGTGATTGCATGAATGCAAAGGGAACAGAGAGAAAAGTCCTTTAAGAGTGATTTTTTCCCCATTTTTTGTAACTATTCAGATTAAGGCAGTTTGCTATCCTCCAATGAGTTAAGACGGCCCAACTCGACATTGACAGGGCAATTGTTGGGGAAATGACTGTGTGATAAAAATGGCTGACAGGTACTGTTATCAATCTTTTTTTAAAGAACTTTTCATACATATTATTACTACTTTCATTATAATTGTATTGCAAATGTTATACACATTATTATCAATCCGAGGCATTATTGTATTGCAGTATGCTGTACATAAAATAGATAGAAAATACTTTTTTCAACTGTAAAAGGGAAGTATGTCCTGTATAAAGCATATATGGAAACTAAAGGAACTCAAATTAACAAGTACCAAATCATTGGCCGTATCCCAGGTCACCTTTAGTTCTGATGGACCAGAGCATCCATCCCCAGCAAAGTCTGCAAAATAATGATAAACTCCAGGCCTGAAAACTTTGGGGATTGCCCAAAAAGTTGGTTAAACTATGGTAAAATCATTTTCTCTTTCTGTAATGTGTGACTACGCAACATTTTTTGCAGTTTCAACCACCCTCGCCCTTTGCACCTGATTCAGTCTAATCATGATGTAACCTGAAATGGTTTGGCCAAGTTAACTGAAAGTTTAGTTTGTCGCCAAGATGGTTGTGGCCCACTGCAACCTGAAAATCAGTTCTTAATATTGATCACTCATGAGAATTTCTTCATGAACATTTCTACAAATCAACTGAGAGTATATCTGAAACAATTAAAATAAATTAAATGGGGCTGTGGTGTAGGTGACCTGGGACACTGTTGCCATGTTTTTGTGCACAAGCTACCCAATCAAAATGTTCAAGCAGCCTGTACAACAGGTTGACTGTCTTCATGTATACTCCTCCTTGTATTTCATTGTGTCCTTTTATGAAAAATAACACATTCTCGATATTCTTGTTAATATTATTACTGATGCTCCTGATAATAATACAGTTATTAATGACCCTCTTATGCTACACTCTTGCATACTGTATGCACAGTTACACCTCTTGCTCATCTGAACAGACTGTTTCTTCCCTTACGGAGAATAAAGTTCGAAAACAGTTTATGATGAAAAAACGTAATTGTCTGATTTCTTTATTAAAATCCAGACTGCGTGGTACCTTCAAGAATGTATTTTTTGACTAATTTGATCAAATCTGAGACCCAAGTTAGGTCTGTTTCTGCATAGGTTTCTTATATTTGTCGAAAAAGCTCCATAACCAACATCACAGTGGAGAAAATAGTGCTCATACATTGATTTGTAGTCCAATGATTCTGAATGGTTGCTGTGTGTGTAACACAAATTAATCAGCCTCCTGATGTGGAAATTGCAACAGTGGGTCAAGAGTGGTATATTTGTTCAGTGGTGGTAAACAACTTCTTGGAAAGCAGTTCAAAGTGTGTAAAAGGGAGTAAAGTGAGAGTGTCCAAGACTCCCACATTGTAGTTACTGTGTGGACAAATGAAATTGTGCTGTATAAAGAAATAAATCTTTATTTTTAATACCTACTAATAGTTTGTCAAGGGAGTGATACGATACAATGTGTCTCAGTTTATCAAAAACATTGTGTGATTTAGAAAAACAGTAAATAAAAGTTACCTCATATGTTTGACTTTGTAAGGTAATCGCGATTGATTTGAATTTCTTTGGCGACTGTGAGGAAAGCGGTAAAACAACATCGGTGTATCCCGCCCGAGTGGGACACTCCGTACGACGTAACAAACATACAAGAAGATGGAGGCGGGGCTACGCTGGCTCAGCCAATCACGGCAGCTTGTCCGAAGCGCCCACCAAAACAGTTCGATTTGAAATTCAAACGGCCGGAGGCGGCGGATCGGACGGAGCTGTGGTGAATTTTAACTTTACCCAAGGTAACTGTTTCTATAAATTGAAGCTATTTAAACCTTTATTTCAACTCAAAGTTTAGAGGGGGCAATACTTGCTTAGAAACGATACACAAACAATTGGTCTTGTGTTTTTACGTAGCTATTTAGCTTTAGTGCTCAGGCTAACGGACGGCAAGTATGTGAACAGCTAACGTTAGCAATAACATGAACGTTGGTTAACTACTAAGTAGGTTTTACGTGATTAACGTTGACAAAATCGACTACTTAACCTAACCTACTTAACCATTTAACGCTCCAATATTGTTCTTCTTATGTTAGGACCTATATAGATTAACTAGGTGTGGTTTTGTATTATGGATAACTTAGCTCTCGCTCTTGTAACGTTATCATGCAGTCTAGTTATTTAGTTTTAGCTCTGAAGTTAAGCTAACGTTAGCTGTGGGGAGACCTGATCCTGTCACCTAAATGGCAAACTTTATGTCTGATTATTGGCGTTCAAAGAAACTCCATATGAATTTACTATATGCTATCTCTAGCTCTCTCTCTCTCTCGCTATGTGTTATAACGTTACAATGAATCGTGCTTAGGCCCAGTCTATGCCTCTCATTACTTGCCATTGAGTCACAGAGCTAAGCATTTATTACCCCCAAAAGAAATACTACGATCTTGAACAAAACCAGAAGGCACTCTTGTTTCATAATCCAAACAAAGATGGTACCCAACCCAACCCATCCGGATAGTTTGAAGAGTTTCTGTGGATTTTGGAAATGTCTTCAGAATGGCAGTATGTGTTGTGACCTTTTCAAAACATGGCTGGTATTTATATATCAGATAAAGAGATACTTATCTTTTACAACTCAAATGGTAATACAAGATAGGCACAGACAGCTATGCCCCTGGTTGATATTAGAATGACAGAGATGTGTAAATGCTTAAGATGTTCTGTATGTTTGACCGTAATTTACCTCTTAACCTCCAGCAGAATATGTCCCGCTTGCCAGTTATGTCAAGCAAAAGGGTCCTTACGAGCAGCAACAGCAGCTCAGAGAACGCCCAAGACTTTGCGCCTGCTCAGGTTTGTACTACAAAATCACCCACTTCTTTCATTTAATTGGCATTAGCAGTTATTATCTGTGTCAGTTTAATTTTGCTGATGTACATCAAGCTGCTTCTCATCTAAAATGAAAAGTAATACCGCTCCAGCTCTAGCTCCAGCTCTAATCCAGTTCTTGTTGGTGGTGCTGTATCAGATCGGATTTATGTTGTTGCATCTACCTGTAATATTTCACAAAGTAATAATTGGTTTGTTCCAGAGAGTAGATTTGTCAAACATTTGTGTCCCTAAAATGATCACGGGTAAGGTGTGCAAGAAAAAGTAGATTATTGTTATAGCTCAAAATGTTGACTCATCGCTCTTGCGTCTTGCAGAAAAGGATTCGTAAGGACCCAGAGCATGTCAAACCACAGGCAGCCGCTACTATCATTGGTGGCAAGCGGCCTGCTGTTGCAGCATCCAGAGCACCTATTTGTAAGTTATTCACAAGAACCGAAATTTTAGGATCACTGTTTTTCATCAGTGTCGGACGCTGCATAGTAAATAAGATCTCTGGATGTTGTGTCATTGACCATACTTTTAACATGTCAGTATGCAACAAGACTGTGTATGAAATATTGTAATATATATTATTCTTGTCTCACTTTGTCCCTCACACAGCTAAGCCAGTCAGAGGTATGGGAGCTGCCACTGTGGCTGTGGGTCCTTCCAGAGGTAAGATGAGCAGCCTACTGGGTTGATAGAAGACCGTGCATGAGCTGGGATGTGTTTTATATGTCAGGATTACAAGCCTCATGCTCATAAACATCATCATCATACAAAGTCTTGACAGTTTGGGAAATGCTTATTTTAAAGTGATTGCCTACCTTCTTCCAGATTGTCGATCTGGAAGAAGGCATGAGGGCTGAAATGTCATCAGAATAATAGAGAAATGCAGTCTTTTTAAAAAAAAACAACTTTTTTCTATAAATGCTTAGTTTTAATAGTTATGTCTTCATAGTTAGGAATATGCCTGAATTCAAATGTACTCCTTGTAAAATACCTAATTTTTCAACATAATCATAAGCACAAAGTGTTATCAAGATAATAGAGTCTAGTGTTACATGTGTGACGTTGACATGATTTTTCATGAATTGTTCTTGCTTGTTTCATCAGGTGTCCTGAAACAATCAGTAGCTTCAACTGCAGCAAAGGGCGGAAACGTTAAACAATCTGTTGCACCCAATGGCACAAAAGCTGGTGAGTAATTCAGCTTGTATCTTGTTCTTTAGTTAATTATATCAATGATTAGCCTCTATGAAATGTTAAAAACTGGAATTGGTTGTTTCAAGTTCTTCCAACAAGGATAAGGTGCAAGGGGTAAAAAGTTAATTATTGCAGCAATATATTAGCATATAGCTTGAGGGGGTCTCTAAATACACGATCTGATTTCATGGCTCTAGACTGACTTTTCTTGTAGCAGCACTTTTTAATGCCTGAAATTAAATTCTCACTGCCTGCCACTGTTTCAGGTAGGTGTTTTATTTGTCTGCTACTCAGACATGTTACCTGCCAAAATTTTAACTCGCACACACACTGTTCTATTCAAATGCCCCAGTGAGCTGTGACCGTAAGATAGCATGCACAGTACCAGAACCCTGAAACGGATGAAGTTAAATAGAATCCAGCCATCCTCAACTTTATTCTCTACACCTGTGCTTAATTTCCTACTGTGACGGTTGGAGATGTCTTCTGCCTGAAAGGAAAACTAGTCAATAATCTTGAATTCTGAATCATGCTGTGTTGTGTAGGTGGGGGTGGGACCTCCAGGAGGCATGCATGGGACCTGAAGGGCAAGGTCAGCGACATGGAGGGCAAGGTCCGTAACTACCAGACAAAGTTCAAATCTATCAACCAGGAGAATGAGACTCTGAGAGACACGATGGTCCAGAGCCAATCAAGAGTGGTTGAAATGGAGAAAGAGCTCAAGAAGCAGAAGAGCCAGATCAGGTGCAAGACCCTCTTCATTTTGAAGATGTTTTAAATTAAATACTGTCATCACATCGTAGTTTTACTAATATGTCCTCTATTTTCTGTGATTTTAAGTGACTATGAGGAGGAGCTGCAGGCCTTGTCAGGAGTCCGGGATGAGTTGGAGAAAGTCTCTAGTGATAAGAGCACTCTTCAAAAGGAGCTGTCCAACTTGGAGGGCAAATACAAGGTTATGGAGACTCTCCGAGACAGCCAAGAGACAGAGCTGCAAACTCTCAAGGTATAAAGTCTGCTGCTGGATAGGCACTATTTCTGCTTACATCGGCTGTGTATTATCGTTACATAAATATGCAATTGGCAAATCTGGCCTGCCTAAAGCACCTCGCCCTACGGCTGTCTTTAGGCCATTTATTCCAGCAAACAACTGGGCATTCAACAACCAAGAAAGGACCTGTTTTCCTGAAATCCATCAATGAAGTTTTGATACTTTTAAAACGGAAAATATAATTTTCAGATGTTGGAAAAGACGGTATTTTTATTTTATTTGTGTCTGTGTTTCCACACCAGATGAAGTTGTCAGTGCAGGAGTCAACTCTGGCTCGGCTACAGGGGACCCTCAGAGACACAGAGGAAGAGGTCCGCTCCCTCAAAGAGACTGTGGCCCAGCAGAAGGACGAGCTTCATGCTGGTGAGATGGAGCGCAGGCGGCTTCACAATACCATCCAGGAGCTCAAGGCAAGTTACAGTGTGGGGTGACCTCCCAACGCACCATAGCAACGTCGCCTTCAAAGGCTGATTTACGGGCTGGGTTACCTTGCTAGGGAAATTTTGGTTTTCTTTTTTTTAAATTTCTTTTTGATTACTTTTGTACTTTGTAGGGATGTGAGTCCTTAACCAAAGAGTCTTCCGGCTAATCTCTAAGACTAACATGTCACTCTTGTCATACAGGGAAACATCCGGGTCTTTTGCAGAGTGCGCCCATTGGTGGATGGAAGCCTCAGCAAACACATCCAGCTCCCAGCCAGTGACATCAAGACGATAACACTCGCCAAAACAGAGGAGGTAAGAATCCTGTCAGCATACCAGATTATTAAAAAACCTGTTTGTTGGTGAAGATATCTGAGTTTCCATGGTGAATTTACTGTAAAAGAAGTTACAGAATAAAACAAAACTCTGCTTTGCAGTCTCACACAGGCAAAACTGCAGAGACTCAGAAGAATTACAACTTCAGTTTTGACCGGGTGTTTGGCCCCGTGGCTTCACAACAGGAGGTAAACTATAAATGCATGTGTCATAATATATAATTTACAAAATAATCTTCAAGTATCATGAATAAATACCACCTGTGATTTAAGGTACATGGATATTTTGTGGCTGTGTACCACCAGGCCAGAAAATTCATTGTGATTTTGTCACTTTGTTTTCAGGTCTTTGAAGAGATTTCGCTGCTGGTGCAGTCAGCATTGGATGGCTACAACGTCTGCTGCTTTGCCTACGGCCAGACTGGAAGTGGAAAGACCTACACCATGGAGGGGAATGAATACGACCAGACCAGAGGCGTCATTCCCAGAGCGGTGCAGCAAATCTTCAGAGCAGCAGAGAAACTGGCGACACAAGGCTGGGAGGTTAGTGTGTAATATCATGCATGTGAATACATGCAAGGAAGGAGGAGTCATATTCAAACATAAATTCAAATGTCCCATTTTATTATCCCAGATGTTCTCAACATTGTTCAAACCCAGAGAAAAACAGGATTTTATTCATGCTAACGGTGTGTTTCACTATGTCGGTATAACTTCTGGGGAACATCAGATGATACATCAGAGTGAAGAAAAATGTGGCTAAACATAACATGAATAAAACTTTACCTTGTCATATTTCTTAATTTTTTAACAGCATAAGCAGTTAAAAATTAAGATGAAAACGACTCCCATGATCCCGTGCTACTTAATGAGAACCTCAAACTATGTCTTCTGATATTGTTTTCATTGAGAGGCCTCTAGTGGCAGAGGAGTGTGCTTAGATTCCCGCATTAAAATTTTTGATGAATCATGCCGACAATAACTGCAGCTAAATGTCATTTTATTATATTTCTATTAATTTTGATTAGGATTTTGTTTTGAAATGTGCACAAGAGTGTCAGTTACCAAAATTACTTTTTGATGCTTATTGATGACGTATCACAAAACACAAGAGTATTAAAAGCAGCAAATGTTTGTTTTTAATTTACTTGACAAATACCAATTTAAAAAATTGGAAAGAGTAATTTTCCTGTTGATCCATCTTTAAATAGTTTTCAGCACTACTGCAAGCACCAACTCTATTTAATCACTATAACAAAATGCTCAGAACTTTGATTTTACAGTGAGTCGGATGTATATGGTTAAATACTAAATTAAGAAGGGACATTCTGATACATATTTAGGGAACAACACAATGTCACAGTGCAGTGAGAGGCAGATGCGCAGGCTGCAGCATTGGGAGAATTTTCACACTTGTGTGATTTCTCTGCAAAAAGAAAATGCAAATAACAGCAGCCGCATTTAATGACCACATAAAATTATCAAGTCAGTGAGTACAAACAGGCTGGAGGACAGCCTGACCGCTAAGGCCAGACTGTGTTGGTCTAAAAAACATAATTTACCGATATCACTAGATGCACTTTGCCTTACAGGGAACTGAAGCTGCCTTAATGTTCAGCCCATTGTCCTGCCATGCTGGCAATGTCACTTTTTGCTAGTGTGAAACCAGTGTACATACATGTGTGTGCCGCTGCCACCAAAACAAACTAACTACGTGCAGTCTGTATGTTTCACACAGCCAACGTATTTCTCCTGTTTGCACGCAGAGACTGTGGCATACAGCATGTTTATGTCTGTGGAGCAGATGGAGTAGAATAATGGACTTTTATTAATTGTCGAAACCGTTTCTGTGTTCCTAGTTCACCTTCACAGCGAGCTTTGTTGAAATTTACAACGAGACCCTGCGAGACCTCCTCTACACCGGGAAGGCCAGCAAGAGGCCAGAGCATGAGATCCGAAAGTCGACCAACAATGAGGTGACGATCACCAACCTCACCTATGAAAAGGTCTCCAACGAAGATCAGGTACGGCAGGAAGATATCTCGGTAGCTTATGTTTCATGACAGTGAAGCAGCACAGTGTGCATGTTAAAGAATATATATAACCCAATGTTAAAGATTGCAGTCATTCACAGCAGGGTTGAGGCAAATCATTTTTTAACCTTTTCAGTAAATAATCTATATGATCTCCTCCTCCCGTCAGGTTCTCGGCCTGATCGCGCTGGCCAATCAGAATCGCTCCACAGCCCAAACAGCCCAGAATGACCGCTCCTCTCGCTCCCATTCAGTCTTCCAGCTGGATATTGAGGGAGCGAATGTTGGCAGGGATGTCAAATGCAAGTGTGAGTATAATCCCACTGACTATGGCATTGTCAGAAAATTGGTTTCACTTGTGTATTTAGAATAATAAAACTGTGTGGTATTTGCCGTTAGTCCTGCGAGCAATGGACAAGCTTCTCATTTACTGACTCCACATTAATGTCATTGTGCCTCTTATCACAGTTACAGGAGATATCTGACTTGTATACATTTGGTCTGATTTAACTGTTTACCTGATATTTTGTTTAACCTGCAGATGTTTTTAATGAAGATGTTTTTGTTTGTTTTATGTGCATATAGCCACTCTGTGTCTGGTGGACTTGGCTGGTAGTGAGCGAATGCTGAAGAGTCAGTCTCAGGGTGAGCGCTTCAAAGAGATGACTGCCATCAACGGCTCCCTGTCCAACCTGGGCATCGTCATCAGTGCGCTGGCCAACAAGGTCTGTAAACAGGAGCCTGGATGAAAACAACAGTGCTGAGTTCAGCCTCTGAGTCTGTGAAGCCTTAGATATGTAGTTTATTTACACAAAAATCGGTTTTGTTTGTGTTCCAGGAGAGCTACATACCGTACAGGAACTCCAAGCTGACCTACCTTCTGCAGAGCTGCTTGGGGGGAAACAGCAAAACGTGAGTTTATCACATCAAAATAGCTTCAAGATGTCAGTGGTCTCCTCTAACAGATGCTGTGTAGTTATGTGTTGTCACGTCAGCTGAAGGGAGTAAACTTCAGTCATTTGTCCTGAATAAGTCGTTTCATCTCAAATTCAGCAGCTAATTTGACTGCTAGTTTCTCAGCCTCCATATTGTAGCTTGTTACATAGATCAGGGAAGACAAATAATGACATTAACATCTTTTTGCTGGTTTAAATTCTCACCCAGGGAAACATTAAGGGAGATGGGTCATATTGTTTTTTTTAATGTACCTTTTATGTATGTTGATTTCGGTTTTCTCATCACAGCCTGATGTTTGTGAACATCGCCCCGGAGCCAGACAGCTTTGGGGAAACGCTCAACTCCTTGAGGTTTGCCAGCAAGGTCAGTGGTTGTTCAGTGACTTTTTCTTGACAAGACGCCTGCTAAGATGACATGAGTCCATTAATCATATGATGTGAACCTGGAGATGAAGTGAACTTCAATATAAAGTTAAATGGACCTGTATTTGAGAAATGGGCTGAGAAACTTTTCCCAGCAACAGTAGTTCCTGTGTGAATTGTGACTTTTTAAAAATGCTCTGTGACTGTGACTTGGATTTTCTACATGTAATGTTTGGTTTGTTCTCTTTACAGGTGAACGACTGTGTCATTGGGACCGCAAGTGCCAACAGGAAGTAGAGCAAAGTGCGTTAAAAACTCGGTTATTACTATTTTTTACCATTATGGTCACAACATGAAATGTTCGGTGTGATTGTTTCCCATCCCTGTTACTTACACATTGTGCTATTGTAAGAACCAAAAACTAAAATCTTTCTGTATATTCTCAGGGCCTTGGTTAGTGATCACTAATGCAGCCTTTTCAACATGTTGATGCTGATATGTAAATCAAGTGGATGTGTACATATGCATATTTCTAGTCAGTTTTTTTTAACACATACAGCCCTCAAGGGTTCTTAACTAGTGATTGTATTTGAGGCATTTAATCTCATATTTTAATAAAAGGACCCATATTACTCAATGCTGTTTCCACTTCAGTTTCAGTGAGTGACATATAACTTGCACCGCAATCGCAAATAAATGTTGTGTAATTAAACTGATACTGTCATCTTTGTTTTCCTTGATCTGTGGTAGTTAGGAGGTCATTGTTTTGTTATTTTTCTATCTGTACTCTCTCTCAACATGGTGTGATAATAAAGACAGTAGATGGGCTACTTGATGTATATTTCCTATGTTGCCTCATGTTTATTCTAAACAAATGATCTCTAATACTTTCATAAACATAACACATATTGTCAGGTCTCATAACATTACTGAACCATTTTACAAACGCAACTATGTGTTTTGCGTTTACCTTGTTTTGTTCTGCTGTCCAGGCAAATGAGTTCAGCGTCATTTGACTATATGGAGATCAACTTTCAGATATTTGTTTACAAAGTCTAGTTTATTTTAGCTTTTATTTTGGGTCTTATTTTCCAAGGCTGGCAAACTTCGTTACAATTCTTATACATCAACCCAGAGGCATAAACAAGGTTAAAAGAGGTTGATTTTATAGACTGGTGCACTTAATTTCTTATACTTTGTATTAAAATGACACAGGATGGATGTTAATTGTTAAACCAGAATTAAAGTTGTTTGTCAGTGATTGCTTGGATCTTACACTGGACATGATGCACTCTGCTTTTCAGCATCATAATCATTTTTTCTTTCTTTCTAGTATATTTTTTCTGTATATTCCATCTGTTTGTAATATTTTTAACAAACATGCAGTAAATCTCATTTTTGTGAGATGATTGTGAATAAAGACAGATTGTGCTGCAGTTTTATCACTTCGCACCATTTTTAAAATCAATCTCATGTTTTATAACCATCACCAACATTAGAAACATCCGCGCTGTGTTTAAATATGCTAATTTGTATTATTTAATTTATTTTGTGTCGGCCAAAGTCTGGCTCGTCTGTCTGGGATCGTTTTAAAGGCGACGCGTCGCTGTCTGCTGCTGCAGGAGAGATCAGATGGGCAGAAGAACATTTTCAAAAGATGTCCCTGAAACTTCAGGGCCTGGACACACCGGCGGGACTCGCTGCCGTCAGCTCGGACAGGGACTGCACCTTTGAAGGCTGCACTGTCAACTGAAACGGTGAGTTTAATGTCCGCAGCGGGCGGCTCGGGCTGCCTGTAGCCAGCCGTCTGAGCTAAGCTAGCAGCGGGCTAACGTCACATCTGTAACGGTGTGTGATCAGAGGCTGTGACGGTCTGTGACTGTGTCTGTCTGCTGTCTGCGAGGACGAGGCTGCCGCCAGCAAAGCATGTCCACAACAGTGCGGGACATGATCCGCAATCCGCAGCTTTGCTCTCGTAGCATGTCAACTAAAAGTGTGTTTGTGATCCAGCTGTTGATTTTGCCCGTGCACTAATAACAGCAACAAAGTGCTCTGCTCATGACTGTGACCGAGATGTAACGTGCTGTGTGCTTTCTGTGCAAAATGACACTGTTGATCTGAGCTTTTCATGACTGTCTGTGTGTTGTTAAAGTGTAATCAGTTCAGATCTGCCTTGGTGCCAGTCTGGTTTGATGCATGTGATGCATGACACACACAATAGATATTAAATGCATATAACTAAACACCACATATAGAGGATGTGCAGCTTGTTGTCTCTGCATTCACACAGAGGGACACACAGCAGGGGCCGGCTGCAGGGAGACAGGCTGAGAGCCAACACAAAGAGTTTAAACAGACACTTAAAGGGTGACACCACCTATTTTACACATTAAAGTGTGTCTACAGGTCCTGAGGAGTACTGCTGCATATGTGGAAAAAGTAGTATAAAGCTTTTTGTGGCTCCAGAGGAAGCTGTGTGTAATCTGATAAATTCCTCCAGTGATGTCACTCAGTGGTGAAGTTGCATTGTGGGTACTGTAGGCACCTGGTCCAGCCTTGTGTTGATTATCAACAGTTTGACAGCAAAAGATCAAAATATTTATTCCACACATTTTTTTTTTCCTTTTTAAAACCTGCCGCCTACATTACCCACAATGCAACCTAGCCACTGAGTGACATCACTGGAGGCTATTTTTTACATCACATACACCTTCATGTCTCAGTTGGACAAGACAGTCCACTGCTAGAGAGAAAGTTAACAACATGGCCAAGTAACAAAAGTAGTTTTCTGGCAATAAATATCATTAAGTATTAAAAGTACAAGTAAAAGTAAGTTATACATATATTTACCTGTATGTTAATACTTTTATACTATGGGTCGACTGATCCACATCGCCAATTTTCAGACCTGATACTCAGCATTTTTCTGATTAGTGGAATAAATGTTTTGTTTTCATCCGATTGCAAATAAAATAAATAAATTAAAAATGGAAATAGACAGCTTTCTGACTTCCCCTCTCCTAGTGTTTCCCAGTGGTATAACTGTCAGCGCCACTTACACAAAGACAGATTTAACAACATGGCCACCATGTTCAGGCTGTAGTTTTGTCTCTGTAATATCATTTTAAACTAAATATCTTTGGTTAGATGGATAAAACAAGATATTTGAAAATGTTGCCTTCAATTCTGGGAAACTGAGTTTTTTCTTTATATTCTTTTTCATTTTAGGGAAAACAAAAACTGACCTTTAGCTAAATCATCTTATTAAGATGAGTTTGGGCACTAAATATGTATCTCACTGGAGGTTTGGTCTTTTAAATACCTTCAATTGATAATTTTGCCTGTATTATCACTAAAAAGATTAATTTCTGAATGATTAACATATTCATGTTAAGTGTTTCCTCCATACCTTATCAGATATGAGTATGTGCAATATTTTGATATCAGACCAGTTTTCTGAAATCTTACATTAAACCCGACTGTGGCCCAGACAGCACACATTGCACAAATTCATTTAACTGTGAAGTCCTGAACGTTTTTCTGTCCCCCAGATGCAGTCGCTGCCCATGGAAGTGGGAAGCAGCAGCAGTTCAGCCCCCAGCGACACATCTGGCTCTGTGGTGCAGGTGTGCTTCCCCAGCGCTCAGGCCTCGGTGCTGGACAGTCTTAACCGGCAGAGAGAAGACGGCCGGCTCTGTGACCTCTCCATCCACGTCCAGGGACATGTGTTCAAAGCCCACCGCTGCGTCCTGGCCGCCTCCTCGCCCTACTTTCATGACCAGGTGTGCTGTCACGCCACTGTTAGGGAACAGCCTTAAAAAGCATAAAAGCTACATGGAGATTTATTCATCTATTTCTGATCACACCAGATTCAGAGGTGTTAAATAAATTGATAATATTTTTACTGTGATAAATCGTTCCCAGGTACTACTGAAGAACATGTCCACAGTCTCCATCCCGGCAGTGATGGACCCGCTTGCGTTTGAGAGCGTTCTGAGCTGCGCCTACACCGGTCAGCTCCAGATGCTGCGCGATGACATCGTTAACTACCTCACGGTGGGCAGCGTCCTGCAGATGTGGCACATCGTGGACAAGTGCACAGAGCTGCTGAAGGAGGGCCGGGCAGGAGGAGGGAGCAGTGGAGGAGGCGTCGTGCAGGACGGAGCCAGCGGAGGAGGAGGCGGGGGGTCAGCTAACCTCGGGTGTAGCAGCAGCAATGGTGACGGCAGTGCCGGTGGTGGAAATGGAGCTGGTAGTGATGGTGGTGTTAGTCAAGCCCACGTCGTAGAGTCCAACGAGCCCCAGCGTGCCTCTCAGCCTCCCAGTCGGCCGTCAGTGAGCGAGAGCCAGTCTCCCAGCAGCACCAACTACTTCAGCCCCAGAGACGGGAGCAGTTTTGGGGGAGGCGGTGCGGCCACAGCTGGGGCGTCTGTGGACGGAGGCGGGGCAAGTAACACCCCCAGCTACTGCACCCCATCGGGAGGAGAGGAGACCTTCCTTAATGAGGAAGAGGAGGAGGAAGTAGAGGAGGAAGAGGAGGAGGTGTTGTACCACCAGAGGAAGAGAGGAAGAGGAGGGGGCAGCGGGAGGAGGAAGAAAATGAGCTCAGTGTCGGAGCAGGAGGTCGGGGTCAGCGACAGCTTTGGCGTGTCGTCCTATCAGGTGAGCAACCAACACTGATGCACCTTCAAAATATATTATGTTTAACTCACATTATCGCAAATGTTTCCAACAATGTTCAAACCAGATTTTGATAATACAAAAAATTAAAACGTTTTTACAAAGACCATAAACTGTATTATAACTCAATTGAAAGGATGGCGATGACTCGGCGTTGACACTGCAGAAGCGTCCCACCTACAGCCAGCCCAGCATCATGCCCCGTAAACAGTGGGTGGTCGTGAAAACCGAACGCATGGAGGACGACGACCTCATCGTAGTGTCCGGGGAGGAGGGAGGAGAAGACGAGGAGGACGAGGATGAGAGGGAGATGGAGCTGGCCAGAGAGAGGGAGAGAAGCGACTTCAACATCTCCAACGTTAGGAGCCTTTCAGCAGAGCTGGCGAGCAGAGCTGAGAATGACATGGACTCACAGGTGAGCTGGGACTCACTTTAAAGATGCCATGCGTAGAGTTTTCATGTTATTAAAGCGTCTTTCTAAATATTCAATAGCACAAGTTTTTGTGTGTGGAGAAAGAAGTCAGACCTCGTGAAACTAGGTGCACCACGAGGGCACCAAAGCTGCACATTTCAAATTATTACAGAACTTCTGCTTTATTTTTACAGTTCCATTGTTTTTGCTTTTGCTTTGCTTTGTTTAGAGTCGTGCTAAGTTACCGTTAACAAAACCCGACATTTCTTTTGTTTTTTGTTTTTTTATTTTGAAGAATTTATAGGAAAAGAAACATGTTTATAAGAAGAGCTTTGTTAGCGGTGATTCTTAGATAATACAGCAGGGAGGAAGAGTGTTTACAGCCGCTCCTTTGACAAGACAAGTGCACCATTAGATTAAGACAAACTTTCAGGCAGATAGCCTTGTTGTGATGGAAATGCAGAGCCCTGCCACGCTGGGCTGATGTGCCCAGTCAAAACGAGTCAAGCTGAGCCAGTGCATGTGTAATATAAATTGTCTGTCCCACGTGCAGGCACTGCGGATTGTGCAGTATATAAAGAAGTATGTCTAAAACCACTAAAAAGTGTAGTAATAGTATAATATAGTAATTTTTAAAATTATCCTAATGCAACAAAGGAGAGGATTTATTTTTTTTGCATTCATTACAGATCTAAACATAAAAACCTTCCCTGTCTGTCTCCAGGTGGACTACTGCCAGTCTTCAGAAGACTACCTCAAGTTTGAAGGCAGTTTAATGGACCAGACTTTAGCTCAGCACCTTCACGACAGCGCAGCAGGTCAGAGCCAGAGCGCTAACCGTGCCGTTTCAGCGCTGCTGGGGCAGGTTCAGTCTGCGGCCTCGGCCCGGGCCCAGCTCTTCCCCCTGGACATGCAGGGGAACCAGATCCTCCTCTACAGCCAGGCCTCCGGACTCTCTCTGGACGCTGCCGCCCCTCCCCTGGGGATGGCAGGAGGTATGATCGGAGGAGCCTCGTTCAAAGGTCCCAGTCTGGAGCACAGTGCGGTCCACCTGTCGGTGCAGGGCGGGATGGGAGTTGATGGCATGGACGGTGGGGGGATCGGAGGTGGAAGTGGCGGCAGTAACAGCAGCGCAGGGGGTTCAGGGAAAGTGTTTATGTGCCACTGTGGTAAGACCTTCACCCACAAGAGCATGAGGGACCGCCACATTAACATGCACCTGGACCTGAGGCCCTTCCACTGCCCCGTCTGTGCCAAGAAGTTCAAGATGAAGCATCACCTCACGGAGCACATGAAGACGCACACAGGCCTCAAGCCGTACGACTGCCTCGGCTGCGGCAAGAAGTTCATGTGGCGCGACAGCTTCATGAGGCACCGCTCGCACTGCGAGAGGCGCAGCGGGCTGGGAGAGAGCGGCGAAGGCGGGAGTAGTGGCGAGGGAGGGAGAAGAGGAGGAGGTGAGGACGGGCCAGATTTGATTTCCTCCCCTCACCTCCTCCTGTCTGCAGGTGAGGGAGGACAGGGCGGTATCCTGGGAGGAGGAGTTAGAGGAGGAGTGTCGGTTTCTTCTCCACATCTTTCCGGCTCTGTTCTGTCGCCGCAGCACACGGGCGTCTCAGCTACAGGAAGCAGCAGCAGCAACAACAACAACAACAGCAGTGCTGCTCTGAGCAACAACATGGCCGCCATCTCTCAGAGTCAGGGTCAGGGATCAGGGATGTTTGGTGGTCTAGGGTTGGGTCGAAGTGTGTGTGATGAAGACGTGTGCGAAGTCGGTGCCAATGATAGTAGCGTGACTTAAACCAAAATTGTGCGTCATGTCCAACGGGTGCCTCAGCGAACAGTCACGCTTCTCGTTCCTGCTGCTGTTTTTACAAAAAGGTGACTTGGAAGAAGCTTCTGAAACCCTTTTAACTGCCAACACTCAGCTTTTCTAGCAGGAAGGACGTTCTTCGTCACGAGTGGGGGAACAAGGCGAGGCTCCCGTTGGACACACAACCTGAACCCGTAAGTGTTTATAGAAAAATGGAACTGTGAGATTCCAGTCGACTGTCGTGCCGTGAAGTTTCTGAAATAGACTTGTGGTCGTGCTGATACCATCTTAAATTATCCTCAATTCTCGTACCGCAAAGACTTTCGGGAAAACTTGCCTCCGAAAAAAGTGGCCTCATTAAAAATGGACCTTGTGTCTCAGTGAGTAAGCTATTTGTTTTGAATATGTTACTAAAGTTTATTTTTTTGGGGTTGTGTGGAAGAACGCTGTGCGTGTGGAGAGGAAACCAAAAATGAGAAGACAGTGCTTCACTAATTGCTACCTTCTGTGGCAACATAATAGTATCAGTAGAGTAGAAAAATGACTGTTCTGAATTGCTGTGATTTTCTGCAGTATTGTATAGTAATGTATCTACATCATATGATTTAAAATTTTAAAATTACACAAATCTGCAGGATAAAGACGCACTCAACACGAGTTGAAGCTGCAGATTTGTGTTTTTTTTCCCCCTTACAGCAGCGGTGGTACATTTTTTCTTCAGTGTCTCCATGTAACAGACTAACTGTCAGCACTGCCATGTGTTTTTTTAGACGATACTTCAGTGCTGCTTTGCTTTGATTACAGTAAAAGGTACAATAATTTAACCTCATCACAAGGGAACTGGTGCACAGGGACGGATATTTACCAGACAGGAACAGTTTTGTCTTTTTGTGCAGCCGGTACGCTCGAAGCTCACTCTGATTTTATTTTTTAAAACGTAACGTCTGGTTGTTGAACGAGCGAAAGTCTCTTTTCCAAGGTGGTCCAGCCCTACGTAAACACAAACACTACCTGTAACTGATGAAGCAGTAGAAGCTCCTGTTGCTTTAAATTTTGCTGCTGTAACCTGCTTTCACTTTCTCGTTGTTCACAGAGTTCTCGTGCTTTGAGAAGTATATTATCACTGTAAATATATAGAAATATATCATTGTTTACTCATCAGACCTGGAACTAATACTTACTTGTGATACTGATGTGTTTGCTGCTGTCTGGTCGACTTTGGACGGAGTTAATCAGGTGTAGAGAAATATTTCAAAGTTTTCTGCACTGGGTTCCCCAAAAATAACCGCCGTGCATCGAAAAACGAGCAATTTCTGGTGATGAAGTCCAATCTAAAGTGTTTACTCTCCTGTGTTTATGACTTAACAACTGGTGAAAAAGAAGTTTTTGACAGGATAATCTTTATAAGTTTTTCCTGGATCATTTGTTTAAGTTGCCCTCTGATTGGTCGCCCTCGTTGTTAGATTGAGGCATGAGGAGTGAGACCAGGTTAGGGTGATAATATCAGGGTAAACCAGCCAGAGTCTTGCTAAGAGGTGGGATCCATAATAATTAAGTGGTTCCCCCTCTTGTGGCCAATATGTGTATTACAACAACAACAAACTCTAATGCCCTGATCAGACCTGGTCGTGGTCTGACACACCAGATAAAGACTGTTATCAGCTATCTGCCCATCACTACACTACAAAACTGTTGACAGGACACCACAAACTGCAAACAAATTAGATTATGACTCTTTCTATTTGGAGTTTTTAATCCAGATGCAGAAAACTTCCATTAAGCTGAGAAAAGCGATTTCAAAATTTGCCATGTCATCTCAATTTAAAGTCTATCAGCCAAGCGGGAACTCACGTGCGGGGGGTCAGCGGGGAAACTACTGCACATATTCACATATTCACTCATAACCAGGAAGTAAACGCAGAAGTCAGAAAACTTATTTGGCGTAAGCGCTAGGCGAGCAGTTCTCATTGGCATCTGGTATCTAGTTCTTCTATATAAATCTACGGACTAACCTGGTAGTAACATCCGTCCTGAGTGACGTCCTCAGTTTCCTGATTGAAACGCAGGTGAACCTGTTTACTCTGAACCTCATAGAAACATGACCTCATGTTCTCTCCTGGGCCCTGCTGGGGTCAAAACACACCATTAGTTCTGTGCTGTATCTTTACTGGGACCATACAGAACATGAACCGGTACAACTACTGATGAGAACACTAACAGGGCCGTTACACTGCAGATGATGCACAGTATGAAATCTGTCTGCCTTTGTTTTTTTTTCCATTAAAACACTGAGTTGGTTATTTTTGTAAGCAAGGTTGTAGTTCTGAAATAGGTTCAGGTGCCTTATCAGCACGTTAATTTACTTATTCAGCATTAATTAGTTCTGTTTGTAATCTTTTAATTACAAAACATGTCGTCGTTACATAAATGTGTATATATAAAACCATTTTTGTGTTGAAAAGTAGATTTGTACTATGGAGTTTATCATAAATTAGGCTGACAGTTTAACCACCATTATACAGTATATATGTTATTACATGACATTACCAGGTAACACTAACAAAAAGAAACATGGAAGATATTTTAATCATCGCCCGCCTTGTCTTTTTTTAATCTAAGTGGCCAAAGTACAAACATTATAATACATTCCAGTTTATCTTTATAGAGAACGTTTCAGACTCGTTAGTAGAAAGCAAACACTTTACCTCCACATGGTTAATTATTATAAGCTGTTGAATCACCTCATGGAGCTGCTTGAAACTCAAAAATTCAGTAACTTATTCACGTTTAGCAGGCTGCAGTCCACGCGCTGTTGTAAGACCGGATCCACATACAGCCTCGACCTGTTCCACATGGAGGAAACAACAAATTCATTATAGCAATTCGACCTTTTTGTTTGGGGATCAGGACAACACATGGTGCATTGTTGCTTACTTAAATATTTTTGATCATATTACTTTTAACAATATGTTGTGTGTCTCAATCAGATGTAACCAGACTGTAAAAAGAAATGACCTGTTGTCATTATTTGTAATTAAAATGAGTCAGACGGCCTTTAAAGGAACAGTTCACCCAAAATAGAAAAATTCAGTCATTATCTGCTCACCACTGAATTGATAGAAAGTCAAGTGAAGTTCGTAGCCCACAAAACATTTGTGGAGCTTCACATCAAAACAGCGATGCAGCATTCTCCGAAACAACTGAAGTATACGGGGACGTGTTTTACACAGTAAAAATTCATAAAACAGCGTCATACAGATCGTTCGGCGTCAGTCTCTGGAAGCCCAAATTGATTTGAAAAGACTTTAGCAGCGTACCTTAAAATGTCAGCGGCACCCTGTCTGAGGTGCACTCACAAGCGATCATGTGTCAAGACTTTGATGACACCCTTTCAAATTAATTTGGGAACTCAGGGCTTCCAGAGTCTTGGATTACTCCAGACAAGCTTTTATTTTTTAAGGTATTAAGTCTTAGCTACTTCAGTTGATGTGGACTACAAAACCTCAACCTGGTTTTAATGAGGCTAACTAGATAATGGTGAATTTTTGGGTGACCTGTTCCTTTAATGTAATGTTTCTTTATTCAGTATTTCAAAGAGGTGTTGCCCCCTTGTGGCCGCCGGTGGTACTGTGATTAAGAGATTACAATAATGTGATGATAACCACATGTGTTTCTGGTAATATGTAGCTGTGTTATTGTTTCACTCTTGTGTCTAACAAATCAAACTGTGTGGGAAACAGTCTGCAGTGTGTCGGCGCGGCTGCAGCACAGCACCGTTAGTGGTGGAGAGAAATATCACACACGACCTCATAAACATTTTGCATGCCTTCAGAGATGTTTTAGATTTCCAGTTATGCGGAGAAAAGAGATGCAGGATCTGAATGTTTTACCTTCTGTGAAGGCCGGGTTCAGATATTTTTATATGCAGGTTTGGAGCTCAGACGCAGTGAGAGGACTGTTGGTGTTCGTATGTGTTCAGAGATCTGTGACCTCCAGTGTTTCCTCTGTGACTCTGCTGCAGGTGTGTTCGTGGGTGATTTTGGTTTCACATTTTGCTCCTGTTGGTTTACTCCGCTGCTGAACAGCCACAGAGAAAACACCTGATTGTAAGAGCAGAATGTGTGAGAATGTGAACTGGTGATCTAATGCTTATCTTAACATGTTTGAAGTGTGATGACTCTCTGTAGAGTTTAAACAAGCGTATAGAAAACCTAAACTGAGTGAATGTATGTGAACAAGATGAGCAGATTTATTTGTATGTTTTCATCCCTCAACAAACCAAACACATGAAGAGACAGGTGTGTGTGTTTGTGTTCAGACAGGACTCAATTAAAAATATGTGGATTCAGACGTTTCTCCTTAAGTCAGTAACAGCCCTGATGTTTCAGTCTGTGAGGCCTGGAAACTACTTGTTCCTTGTGTCATGTAAACTGACACAAGATAAAACCTGGGTTCAAGTGGAAGACCAGCAGCTACAGTTAACTTTGTGATGTGCGAATCTGCACTGCAAGAATTTAGTATTTATGACAATTACAATCCCTCAAATAATCAATAAAACCTCAACATGTGGTCTGTACAGTGTTGATTATGGCTGTCCTACATTGAGAAGTGTATCTTAAAAATACTTAAAGGGACAGTTCACCCATAAACGCACCTCGTCTGAAGTGGGTGCACAAGCTCGACCACGTTTCACGGGTGTAAATGACGTCTTTTCAAATATTTTTGGATCTCTGGGCCTCTGGAGACTTGGATTACAGTCCCAGTCTACTTCACTTGTTTAGGAGAATGCTGCGACGCTGTTTTGCTGTGAAGCTCCAGAAATGTTTTGTGGACTACGAAACTCCCCTTGACTTTCCACGTTTTTTGTTTTTATTATTTGTTTAAAGGTCCCCTGGTGGCTGAGGAGCCCTAAACAGCCTGTTACTTCACTGCTTTTATGGCATCCCCCTAAATCCCAGATTGAAATGATGGCTCTGTGGTTTCTTGTTGTGTCTCCAGCAGCTCTGCAGCTTCATCTGCTGCTGCACCAACACACAACTAAAAAAAAAACTACAACCACACGTCTTCTCTTGCACCGCGTCTTATTTGAATGAGTGATAGAGGAGCTGAACCATCCTTCATCAGGAGAAGGTAAAGATGTGACGGTAGAAGTGTTGAGAGCTTAATGTTGCTGCTGAAAACTAGACTGAGGTATTTTAATTATTTTTGTACATTCCACAAGTGACACAACTTCTTACATGTCTTCTGATTGACCAGTTGATTGTTGAACAGAACATTTTATGTAAATCCTGAGTGGTACTAATAATGTAATAAACTACAGTACATCAATATTCACCTCTGCCCTGTATCAAAATAATGGATTAATAAATTATTTGGTGCGAATAATATCTGTCTTTAATCTGTGTGAGTCTCAAAAGATTCTTGAGCTTTTTTTCTTTATGCTCACTGAAAATCTGATTTGAAGAGTTGTCAGAATACATTAGGTGTGATGTGGAAAGCTGAAGCCTCCAGTGCACAGGCACCGAGGACGGACTGTACAGTGAAGAAGTAGAATTTAAACTTGTGAAATGAAAAATATTTGCAACAGTGACATCTCAGACTAACTGCTGGTTTTGGTTAAACTGGTGAAAGTATGCACTGTGAAATATCATCCTGAAAAATGTATATGCAAGATAACACATGATGCAGGGAAGTTTTTTTTACAGTATCTGCACGTCTGCTTTGGTCAAGAAGGTGTGGACTTTTGCCACCTTGAACATTGTTTTTGAAGACAAAAAAAAAGTTAAATCACCACTAAAGTAAAGAACTGATTCAACTTTTTAACTCGTATCCTTCTGAAAGACATTTCTACCAGCCATTTCTGGTCAAAACTAACTGAAGCTCACCTCATATTAATATAATTTAAAGACTATTAAAGTTAAAGGTAGAATCAGTAGGATTTGTCCCAGTTGTTCCTAAACGGACCACAAAGATAGTTGAGAAATAAATACTTAAGTACAGATACCTGAAACATCTACTGAAGTACAGAATTATTTATTTCAAGTACTTTTTTGGCCTTTATATGGCTTTATTGATAGAACAGGCTCAAGGTAGACAGGAAACAGGATGAGACAGAGGGGGAGTGACACGCAGTAAAGAGCCCCAGCCCGGGACTCAAGCCCAGGGGCGCTGCAGCGACGACAAAGCCTCTGTACATGGGACGCCTGCTCTACCAACTGAGCTAAATGGCCCCAGTGTTTGTACTTTTTAGACATTTTCTTTATATGCCTTCATACATGAGTGGAGGGGATGTGTAACACTGCAATATGTTAAAGATGCTGCAACTACAGATGCAACGATACAACTTTTTCTCTCCAGATAGCACAACTCAGCAAATCTGTATATCAGTTCAAGAAATGAAAATCCAAATCAGCAACTCAGAGACCGCATATAAAAAATTAGCATTTATTTTATTATCAAAAATGAAAAAGAAAAGAATTCACAGTGACAATGGATCACTCCTCTGCATAAATGAGGCCGACAGGTTGTAGCAACGATTCCACGTCTACATTCTAGTAACTTTGAAAAGACTGTTTACCCAAAAATATCATTTCACCCGTGTCGTTAAATCCTCGGGAGGAAAAAACAAACAAAAAAAGGGGCTTGGTATCGGGATAAAAAAGAGAAATTTCCCATCAAAATACTAGTGCTCTATTACATAGGGACCCGCCGGACAACTTG
The DNA here is from genome assembly GCF_965226575.1 of Pagrus pagrus. Lineage (NCBI taxonomy): Eukaryota > Metazoa > Chordata > Actinopteri > Spariformes > Sparidae > Pagrus > Pagrus pagrus. The sequence goes on along the minus strand of NC_140201.1, from coordinate 4,405,987 downwards.
TAGATTTAATTAAGGACATGAACACACGGATCATCAAATATCTCAAGTGCCACACTGTCCAACACTGCCTACAAGAACTAGAAGAAATAAACTGTACTCTAAATACAGAAGGGATGTAGAAACTGAATATCTGAATATCCAGGGAACAAAAATGTAAAAGCAGTGCTAACGACTCTAAATTGTGATTATTTGCATGAAAGAGATTCATCGCACGTGTCAGAATAAAACTGGATTTCCTTCTGACATTATTTAAGAAAATTCAGAATTTTTGAGGACTTTGGTCAGATTCAACTGGGCCAGGTTGGGTTGAAGTAAAAAAGGAAAAATTGGCTTTTATGTCCACAGAATTTGGATTTGTAGAAGGTTTTGATGTGGGCTTTGCGTGTAGTTATCGGTGCTGGACAGAGGCACGGGTACAATTCATCATCGTCAAGGTGACACCCTGTTTGAGACGCATTAAAGGAAAAACTTAATCTTAACTTCCCTTTCTTTGCTTTGAGACGTGTCACACTTTTGTCACATAAACTTTTTTTGTTCTGTAGGCTACTTAAAGGATAAGGCTGTTATTGCTCTATAGTTTCCATAATATCAACAAATCCCATACAAATACCTAAACAAACAATGACGTCCCTCACAACTTTCGCACCGTCTTACCCTGCGCTCAGATCTGAGCCTGTTGGTTTTTACTGTAGACGTAAAACTTTTTAAAAAATGGGTCACAAATGTAGTTTTGCTTTAAAAGGAAAAGTTCACCCAAAAAGGAGAATTCAGTCATTATCTACTCACACCCGTGCTGACTGAAACTAACTTTTCTAGTTTTAAAACAAGGCTCCATCTACTTCAGTTGTTGAGGAGAATGCTGCAATGCTGTAAACCTGACTTTCCATCAGCACAGGATTGTGTAGATAATGACTCAATTTCAATTCTTGGGTGAACTGTTCCTTTAAAAAAAAGGAACCTGCGTATTATTACTCACTTGAGGAACATTTGTGTTTTCAATGGTTTGTGGACAACAATGTGCTCCATGGCACGGATGAATAAGAAATTTTAAGTTTTGGACACTTTACTAATTTTACAGATTGAAGTGTGTTTGCAGGTCTCGGGGAGTACGACTGCATATGTGAAAAAAGTAGTATAAAGTCTTTTGTGGCTCAAGGGGTCTGATAAATTGACTAGTGATGTCATCCAGTGGCTACGTAGCATTGTGGGTAATGTAGGCAGCAGGTTTTGAAGAATGCATGGAGTAAAAAAGGCTTTTGATCATTTGCTACTAAATTGCCTGTAATGAGTCCAACAGTTAACAGAATTATACAGCCTACATTACCCACAATGCAATTTAGCCACTGAGTGACATCACTGAACCCAATTTATCAGATCACATGCAGCTTCCTCTGCAATCATTTTTTTACAAATGCAGTAGTATCCCCCAAGACCTGTAAACACACTTTAATGTGTTTAAAATTAGTGAAGTTGCCTTTTAAGTAACAATTCATTAATTATTTTGGTCTTTTGATGGGATTTGATGACAGTAAGTAAAATATAGACATTGCCATCCTTATTATATTGACATTTGTGTAATAGTTTGTCACGATTCATTATTCAAACCATCTATCTGGAAACTATTCAGCTAACCTTGCAGCAGACATCGACCTGAATAAAAACCTAATAATAATAAAAAAAATAGAAACATAAGAGGGGAAAAAACTGTTTCATTGTTTTCCATAAGCAACGCTGCAGTCCACATGTCCTGCTAACAGAGTACAGACCACCACACAGCTCTCTAATTCAATGCATAAATAGCAACAGCAAATAAAACAATGTCACTTCAAAATTCCTTCTATACAATCCACCACTTCCCTGTTTTTGGAAAAAAAAATGCAATTGAAATATAAAAATGTAAACAAACTGGCGGTGAGCAAGCGCAGCCCTCGCCAGTCGAGTGTCTGTGAAAACAAAACTCCTTGTCTGGGCCGCGCCGCCTGCGCAGTTCATGTTTTCAGGCACTGATTTCTTTCAAAAACCACACTAACAAAAGTTCAAGTCAGGGGACAATCAGCCCATGAGAAGAGTTTTTAGCTGTTTTCAGAGCAGCAAAAAAACGTATTTCAATGCTACAACCAACTGGACGTCAGCCGCCGTTAGTCGTGTTGCACTGAAAGGCAGGGGCAAAAAGGGCGAGAAGACAGTCGGCGTCAACATCAGCCTGTTTCTCTGCTTAGAGAAAATGGCAGCAGTACCCTGTGGTGCACACAGCTGTAGAAGAAGAAGGCTCCCAAAACCTTGATTATCCAGAAAAAATGTCCGGTTTAAGCAGCTTAATTTTTAATGATAGAGGACAATTTTATTAAAGTCCTTTACAAAAACACCTGGGCTTTTGTTTTGATCAACTGACATGAGGTACCAAATTAATAGTTTTCCCTGTCTGCCACACCTGTAAGTGGCTGTTCTGTAAAAACTTGATACTGACAGTTCGGATCACATTAATTTCAGCAACAATTGAAAAAAATCGGGGAGAAAATGATTTTAACAAGCCAGCAGACAAGGACGGCCCTCAGAAAGGAGTGCTTTCAGGAAATCCCAGAATATAGGAGACAGGTGGATCAATCTGCAGCACAGAGAGAGGTCGAAGGTCATTCAGAGTCTGACAGGACGATGATCTCGTCTGGGTCACACTGGGTGGCCACGTTGACCTGGAAGTACAAGCAGTGGAGGGTGAGGATGTGAAAAAATGAAAGTGAAAAAATCCGAATTCATCAAAGAAATTTTACAGAATTCCTTCATACCCACAACAATCCACATATCTTGTCCCATGATGTCACCACATTGAGTTTGATTTTATGTTTTGACCACAATTATTAAATGATGTTCATTTCCAGATGAAGGGATCAACAGAGGACTAAAGAGCTATGACAAAATGAACACAAGAAAATAACTGAACCTTATTTCCCCAAATATTGAATGACTGTTGCTTGTGTAGATGAAACGCCAGATTTACTGTTGAAAACAAGCATTTTTAAGGAGTATATTCAAATCCATGCATATTCCAAACCTTGAAAATATAAAAGTTAAAATCAAGCGTTGACCAAACTTATACAACTGTTCGAACCCACAGCACGAGAAAACACCTGTCGAACATACTGTATGAACAATCAGAGAAATAAAAGATGATTTAAATCTTTTAGCTTGACATACGGCTGTAAAATACATCACATTGAAGACACCCTAAATTCTCATTTACCACCTCTGTGATGTGCACCCACCTTGTTTCTCTTGGGAGGCGGCGTCGACTGCGAGCTGCTGACTATTTCCTGGGTTGGTGTGTCTGCTCGTGTTGACTCTGCCGGCTGCGGAGAATTGCAGCTATAAACACGCATCTCCAGTGGGATCTCTATCTCACTGAGGAGGGGACGATGGACGGATGTAGCGTGGGGTGAGGGGAGAAGGAGGGGAGCAGAGGAATAAAGAGGGAGAAGAAAATCAACAAAAAGCAAAAACATAAAAGATGGTTGAACAACTTTTCCTAATAAAGTAACTCAGACTCAAATATTACTATCAATTGAAGCGTGCAAAGAGTACAACTCACATCTATATGAGCCTTGATGTTGAGAATAATTACACGGTTTAAAAGTGGAATTTAACACAACTTTTTCTTGACACTTCATTAGTATGGGGACCCAGCAAAAGCCTAAAGGTGCTGATAAAAGCAAAAACTAGGGCTGGTCAATTTATAGATTTTATTATTATATGTTATCGTGTTAAAGACGATATATCATCTTAGATATTGTGAAATCATGATATGACTTAAGTGTTGTCTTTTCCTGGTTTTAAAAGCTGCATTACAGTAAAGTAAAGGACTTTTCTGAACTTACTGTTCTACTTGTTCCAGTTCTTGCCTTATATTCACAATACTGATTAATATTTTACAAAACTCTCATTATGGTAGTGTATTGTGAAAGAACAAATGTTGATGATTGCCCTAGGATTTATAAAAGCCATATTTTAGACCAAATAACTCGGTGTAGACAGACATAGTGACAATATTGTAGATAGGACTATTGGTACTTTCACAAAATATTAACACCATGACATTTCTGATAATTAATCATCAGTAATGTGGATAGTACGACTAAGTGGGTAAAGGCAAGTGTAAGAACAAGTTGAACAGTCTGTTAAGTAAAAAAAAATTACATCACTTCCCTGTAATGCAGCTTTTAAAACCAGGAAAAGAAGAGGGCCATAATCACGATATAACAAAATCTAAGACGGTATCTAGTCTCATCACAATAAAGATATAATATCAATATATCGCCCACTAATATATTATATGAGTCACATTTGAACAATATATGAATTCCTGAGATTTGTAAAGTGATCCACTGATAAAAATCTTCTGACATATTTTCTTCATGTCATGGCAACAAAGCCTAAGGTACCTGTCACAGGTGTTTATGCACTTTGTATTTCGGGAGTTCCCTGATGATTCCTCTCTCTTCCTCTTCGACCTGGTTGTTCTGGGGCTGGGAGGCGGCGATGTACCGTTGGTCGTCGTCTGTGTGTGACATTTTTCTATTATGACTGCTGGTGAGAGGGGCTGAGGCACCCTACTGGCTACTACAGTGGAGACCTCATTGGGGTCCTTGGTGACTTTGCTGGTGCTTACCAGCACAACTGAAACATGATTGGAGGAATCCACAGGCTCCTCTAATCCTGCAAGGTTGCCATTAGATAACTGCGTGTGGTTGTCAATCTGCATTGGCTCTGATTGGCTTGGGCTGTGTCTAGGGGAGGGCACGTCAGACAGCGGTGATATTATGGATTTGCTATCATCAGAAAGAGGACTGAGTCCACTTGAGATCGGTTCCTCGTCCTCATCTTTGACACTTTCCCCTGCAGAAACGCTTCCTGACACCTCGTCTGTCTGATCCTCCTTGTTGGTGCCATTCGCCTCGTTACTGTCGTCTTGCCCGTTCTCATTATCATCTAGAAAAAAATAAAAAATAAGAGCAATGAAATCTTTTCTCCTCCCGCTGTGCCACCCTTGTCTGATAACAGCATTTATGATACAGGTCCTGGTGGTCAATACTAACTTTAAACTAACTTTAACTCTACTCCAACTGTGTCCAACTGGTAACGATCAAACTAAATTTCAACTATTATTATAATGAACGAGCCGCAGTGTTATATCAAAGGCAGATAATTTGATGAGTAAGCCAGTTGTTTAAATTGTCATCTAGTAACATCAAAAGTAAAATCAAATCAAATCGTGGAAATGGAGAATGGTGACATCCTTTGGATTAACCATAACATTTTTAGAATTAAAAATATGTATATATGAAATTATGAATTAATATCTCTGCTCAAACCTGGTCCATCCTGCTGAGTGCTGGCCTGGATTTCTTCCTCAATGTCTGGGTCAGACGATTCATCCTCTTCATCATCATCCTCATCCTCCTCCACCTCTTCTTCTTCCTCCTCTACCACTCCGTTCACCTCTTTATTTTCTTCTTCCTTTTCTGATTTGTGGCCCTGAAAGTAAGACATGTGAAGATCAGACAAGACCAGATAGCCAGGAACAAGAAAAAGTAAAAGGCAACAACAGAACCGTCAGAAACAGGACCTGGTGTTGGACTCATAAATAAGGATTAATGCTTAGACTTTCTTGCTTGGAAACAAAAGTGTTATGGTGGCTGTGTTATTAGTACTTACTTTCCCAAAAAATATCACTGTTCTGTGTGCTGATAGGAAGATCCATCATCCAAGAAATTACTCTAACATATAAATATTAAACCAAAAGACCCCTGTGATGATTTCCCTCCTGCCCCAGATGCTCTCATACCTCCTTCTCCTTGCTGTTTTTCCCCAGTCGTTTGGTCCTCTCCTGCTCCTCTGTGTCCTCTTGCCTGACGGCATACTTGGTGATGACCTCCTCCAGACGTGACAGACCCAATTCTCTGTTCGACCGCAGCTTCCGAAGCAGCGAGTGGTCCATCAGAGCCGGGTCTGTGGCTTTGGAGGGCAGCGGAGAAAAGAGAGAAAGTGGGGACGTGAGGGGAATGATGAAAAAGTATTTAAATTACTCAACTTGCTCATGTAGACTAAGTAACATGGTAAACACAGTTCTTTTGTAACCGATTTCATTTCACCTACCAGCTTTGTAGGTGTCAGTGAGGTGCGAGCCGAAGTTGTACACCAGGTCCAGGTGACGTCTTTCCTGCATGCGGCTCCCGGTCTCCCTGAAAGCCTCCTGGGCGATCTGGTTCAGCTGTTTTCTGCTCAGGCACAGGTTGTGGCGCTCATTTGCACGCAGCACCTGCTGGAGGATGTCGTGGTAATCTGGAGGGTTCCTGTGCGCCTCAGGACTGTTGATGAACCGCTCAATCTGACATGAGGAAAGTACGTACAGTCCGGGATCAGAAGCATATCTGATACAGAAATACCAAAGAAACCACAGTCCATATCCCGACACCAGACACATTTTTATATCTTTGGCTTAGTGTCACGTGTAACTTTGTTTCTGTCAGACTTTTATATTTTAGGGATATGCACAAATAAACTGACAAAGCCCGACAACTTCTGCCACTGTCTGTATAGGAGATGTCACATATGATGAGGGTGTCTTTAACATCAATATCTGATCCAGCTTAGTGCTTAGTAATGTATCTGTACTCATGATTCGTAATGGTAGATGGTAGGGACAGGGTGCACCCAGTCACACTAATAACAAGCAGTATTTTACTCAGTTTTACTCGGCTTGTTTCTTTCCAGGACACCTCAAAAAACATTTAAAACAATAACAACCAGCTCACCTTCTTGTTGATCTCCGGATAACGCGTGCTGTTGTAGGGGATCCTCTGCTCAATGACTCGGCCTGTTAGTGTGTTGCAGCCCTTTAGTTCACACAGCTTTTCATAAATCTTCATCATCTGGAACATAAGAAGAGGACAGACAGAAGAGGTGTGACTAGCTGTTACAAAACCTGGTATAACGGTTCTTTTATCGCAGCCCCACACTACATCAAACTCCAGCCTGACCTTGCGTTTCAGCTTGTGCTCTTGGATGTATAAAGATTCTTCAGATCCTAGGTCGTCTAAACTGAGCTCGGACTGCTGCAGGCGGCAGATCTCGTCGTTGTAGACCTTCAGTAGGTTCTCCAGGTACGCTAGCTGAGAGGAATTAAGAACAGACACAAAGATACTGTCACAGATATTTAAGAACTGCAGAACTGGCCTGTTCAAAGGGCATACATGCTCTTCGAGACTCACAGACAACCTGACATTGGCTGACAACAAACTGTCGGCCTGATTCGTCAGGGCCCTCTGAAATCATCCGAACAAAATTCTAGCAACTACAATCAGCAGCTGATTTTTTTCATTATGAGGTCATCATCAACCAAAAATGATTCAGTAACACCCACTAGTGTTCAACACTAACCTGTTTCCTGGATGCTCTCTTTGCCTTTTTCTCTGCTTCCTGCTCCTCCTTGTTCTCCTCCACGCCCTCCTGCAGCCCTGAGGTGGATGGTTGCTTATCCTCTGCTGCTGATTTCACCCTGTCCTCCTCCGTATCCATCTTAGCTTTAGACTTGTCTTTACTTTTGAGTGTAACAGAGGTAGATGTTATAGAACTTGATGTTGAGGTACAAGGCCCAGGATCAACTTTGGTGACGATCTGCCTCTTCTTGGTTGCATGCTGCTTGAGTACAGTGCACAGTTCATTGATGTAGACAAAGGTTTTGGAGCGGTTTGCCTGGGCACGAGTCAAACAGTGTCCCAAGGTGTTCCTGAACTCCACGGATGACAGATACTCGGGGGAGGCCTTGGAATGCTTCGTTTGGAGGAAGGTCAAGACCTCGGGGCAGTCCTGGGTGAGAGCTGAGCAGTGCTCCACAAACTGTAAGGATGGAAAAAAGAAAACAGGAAGGAAGAGAAGGCAAGGTAACCGAGGAAGCGCACAGAGTGAGGAAGGAAGAAGAAAATAATAGGAACACAAACAGCAACAGCACATTAGTATCAAGTTTTTCCAGTCCACAACCAGTGTATTGTCAATGTAATTATAATCACAACAACAAAACACTGTTAGAAATGATCAGCCACTTGAGATAAAAACCTGTGTGTAAACTCACCTCAGTGAACAACCTCTGATTCTCTGCCTGAAGAACATGTGCGTCTTTCTTCGCTGAGGCGAAAGGTGACTGGGTAATGTGGGTAGGGACAGGCTGCTGAGCTTTGAGCGGCAAGACATTTTTTGCTTGCTTCTTAGAGGACGACTTGGAGGCAGAACAGGAGGGCTGAGGACTCTCCTCTTCATCATCATCATCAAGGACTATGATCTTATCTGCCATCGAGGCGGGAGCCACCGCCATCCAAAATGTTGGTTATTCTGCTTTCAGAAAACACAAAAAGTATGAATATTGATCAGGTCAACGTCATAATGAAATTGACACTGTTCTGGTGGAATGTGAGGAGGGACAATATTTTTGTTTGCCCATCAAGGAAGGTAAGCAGTGGCAAAACAGTACGAATATGGTGTGATATGTTCAATACAAACAGCAATATGGTTCAAATAACTAAGTGAACCTGCTGTTGTTTGCTAAACCTGATCAAGATGCAGATGCTTAGCTTTTGAAGCATGCGTCTCTGCATTATTACAGTACCAGTGACTGGAGCAGCAAAAAAAGGATAAAAGACTTGCAATACAAAAATAACTCTCACATGATAATACACATCAAGATTCAGTGAAGTCTGACCGTCACCAAATGTCATTTCAATTTGAAAGGTTTCCACAATACAAAAAAAATATGTATTTTAATCAACATGTTACCTTGAGAGGTTTGTTGAAAGATTATATGGAATCCTGTTCAGGACAAACCTGACTTTAATCGTGTGAAATTTAAAGTTATTTTACCGTACAGTGATTTGAAAAAATTCAAGGTGAAGTCAGCTCAAATTACATGATGATAACAGTCATAAAGTTCTCTTATTATCATAAAAACAAATGCGGAAGTTTGTTGAAATTTCCAACGGGAACCTGTTCAGATTGACCCCGACGCTGTCAGTCATGATACTGTACTGTTTTGACACAATCAAAGCACAAGTTAAAGATCAAATTACACGACAACATTAAACATTTTCTCATATTTAACCGTAGTCTGCCTCAACACACAGAAACACGGCGATATATTCGCGAATTTTGCCATCGTGCTCTAACATTGATCCTTCATTCACGGGCAAGCGAAGCTGCCATTAAACATGAGCATCATATTCACGGATTAAGAAATAAAACAGTCAGTCAGGCAGTAATCCCGCTTCCGAACACTTTAACTGAAGCTGAACAGACGTGATCGGAGCTTGTTCACACAGTAAGCTACATGACACATGGAAATGACACAAAAGCTCGCGTATAAACACACAACTTTTAACTGTCACACATTCACACATACCGACCTCTTGTTTACGGGCTTTGTGACGTGACAACAGCAGATGATAATGATCCACCACGACGCATATTTACAAATCTGTGTCCGAGTTAGCTAACATTAGCATTGGGCAGAAGGAAGCTAGTTAGCTTTGTGATTAGTAAGTGAGCTAAGTAAAAAATAACGAGCCCGCAGAAAAGCCCGCATGCTGTTTTTTTGGTTACATTACTTGCTAGACAAACGCGACCAAGTTGAAACCCGTATTTTTAATCCCACAGACTTTCTGTTTAGCAAAACAATGCTCGTCAACTTGGCTATAATGTCGAGTCGAGATCGAAAGTGTACCCGCTCAAGTCGTGTCAACATCACTGCCTCTGATTGGTTCATAGATGTTGTAGGGTTAGTAATGTCGTTAGCCATTGGTTGACTGTTGACTCGCTTCTTCTTCTTCTTCTTCTTCTTCTTCTTCGTCTTCTTCTTCTTCTTCTTCTTCTTCTTCCAAAATCAACGTTAAAGTTGTTTTTCTATACATCGATTTCACAATTCAGGGATTAAATTGAAACCTAACATTTTTAATTACATAAATAAACAAATGTATGAAACGCCGATTTCACGCAGTTCATGATATAAGCAAAAAATGTTTGAAATGTAGCAATTAATCACGAATATATGGTGTGTGGATGGGTAAAAACACTACGGCTTTATGTAACATTTTATTAATTTGTATTATCTATTAGGAATCTAGGTCTTAATAACATTCAAACACAAAACTGCGCAAGCGCCATGTACTTTTATTCTGAAAAAGACAACGGAAGTCACACGTTCTCATTGATGTCTTGTTTTTTTGGTTAGATAATCAGATACTACTTAAATGTTTACACTAGTGTAGTCAGTTTGTATTTTAGCAGTTAGACTTTGCAGTATTATGAAGGCCATTATGCATCATGCACATGTAAACAATGTGGCACACCAGCATGTTAAAGGAGAGTCGACCATCTATAAACAGGAGACCGGGAGCAGCATGTTTTAAGAAATGTGTTTATTACACTTCAAATGCAGACTTCACTTATGAATTATGATGATGCACTTTTTGTGCCCCGTTTGTACCATTTCCTTCACATTTCTATGTAAGTTTAATTTTGCATTAGCCCAGGCTGTTGGAGCGTCATACTGCTATAAAAAAATCACAAAAAGTCAAAATATACACACATTATAGTCTCTGTATTTACAAAAAAATCAGTTTGTGGGTTTGGACTTTAGTTTCATGCTAACTTTACTTTCCTCAGTTATTTACACAAAATGTGTATATAAACACATGGGCGCATCATATAGACGCATTAATGTCTCATATCATTTTAACATTCCTCCAAGTTCCTGACTCTTTTCCAGTGTAAGTAACAAGACACAGTATTCAAACAGTGGGAGGCCAATATGATATAACAGTTATATCGCTTTAAAGTGGGAGATTAAAGAAATATGACAACACACATGTTTAGACTGAGCAGAAACCCTTTTCAGAAAATTATCGCTGGTACCCAAGCACAACAGTATGTCTATCCCCAAACATTATTAATGGATGTGCAACATAGTAAAAATTAACAACTGACACAGCATTGAATAGCCAAAGCAAGCTTTTCTCTCAATCTTTAAAAAAAAACAAAAAAAAACACAGGTTTTAAAAATGACAAAGCTGTCTGAATGAATAGATGGACAACCGCTCTTGAACCCCATCCAAGATATCAAAACAGAAAGGTTTGTTGGATCAGTATCGCACTTCTATCGCAGTTGACTTCATTCTTCCTTACTTGTCTTTCTGTAAGTGGAAGAAGTGGAAAGTTAATAGTGAGAGGAGACATGCAAAACAACCAGGAGCAGCTCCAAGGTTGTAACATACGAGAGGACAAGTAGTGCACTTATGTAAAGACAATCAGGATTATACATTTTGTGTATTAGTGTTTGAAAAAGTAACCTTACCTTGTTTTGTTTATCAGCCTCATCCGAGCCTATGTACAGCAACATAAAAGACAAAAGGTCATAAACAGAAATCAAATTAAAATATATTGCCGCATCTTCTTTCAACAACATTCATCCCATACTCTGTATTGTAAACTGTATAATTTTAACTTTGAATTACATTTTGCCAAATCTATTTCAGTTTGTTTTAGTTTTGTTCTATCAAGATAGCACCAAGTCTTTGTGTATCTTCAAATTATTGAACTGGTGCAACAAAGTAAATTATTATTATTACTGTCAGTTTACAATGTTCCTGGAATATTTGCTACCTGAGCTGGTGATGGTCCAAGAGACGAACTTGATAAGTCCGTAGAGCACTAGTGCCACACCGACCATCGCCATTGAGTCCTCAATGGAGGGAGCGCTGAATCCTGAAAAAAACAGAAGACATAATTCAAGTCTTGATTGATTCTCATTTATCTGACAAGCGTATCTGTTGTCAAGCTTAACGGAAATAAATATTTTAACCTTGAAGTCCATTTTTACTGTCCAATAGAAAACAATTATCAATATCTAGCTCAATGAGAACCAGTCACTTCACAGCAAATGTCACAATCTTAAATGATGACTTGAAATGATGATATTGAGGTCGTGACTGCTTGTGTCATGTATTGTAAGCAGCTCAAGTATCATATGTAGCTAAATGCAGGCAGCAGTGACATGATCTCTGCAAAGAGTTTACATAATTGGATATACAGGTCGAGACCATCCCAGGAAAACAAAGTTCAGTATCTCTTAAGGCTGCAAAGTTTGATAGAGTTTTGCTCTAATTATAAAGTGTAATCACATTAAAATACAACTTCCTTTTAGTATTGTCGCCAAAAGGATTTGTTAAAAAACAATAAAATTACCTATGACATTGAGGGACACGCTGGCCCGTCGTGTGCCTCCAAGATGGGCAGCCACACAGGTGACCTCCCCTCCTCTGCCCAGGTCCAGGGTGGTTGTGTCGAGCTCCAGCCGGGTGGTCTGGCTAAAGGTCCCATCCCAGGCCTGTTTGTGGCCGCTAATGCTGCCTGATCCTAGAGGCCTGGACTTCCCATCAGCGCCTTTAAACTCCCAGCTCAGCTCCAGGGAGAGGGGGGCGAAGCCGGACGCCTCACACTGGATGGTCAAAGTCTGGCCGGGAACAGCGAGGGGCAGAGGGGACGGGTAGATGGAGAGGGATGGAGGCTCTGGGTAGAAGGAGCAAAGAAAAGAGGGAGATGATGAGGGAGAGTTAATAATCTGGTGCCCGATAAAATCTTACAATGTGCTCTTGATTTTCTAACTGAGAGGACACACTGCTTTTAAGTACATGTCCAAGGTTAGAAACAGAATTGTGCAGCTACTGTTTTAAAGCAGGTTTTTCTATAATCACACAACAAGAAGTACAAGCTTTTTCTCCTACCAACAATCTCCAGCTCCATCGCCACCTGAGCCACAAGGTACGGCAGATACGTCGTACAAATATACAGCCCGGAGTGACGCACTTTGGCCTCCTGCAGGACCAAGGATGCATTTCCCTTCTCGTGCAGACTCTCAATGTCCAGCATGGCCCCTTTCTCCTGTGTGTCAGCCAAGCGGTCTGTCTTGCCGTCATAAGCCAGAACCAATCGGCCGTCGCCTCTAAACTGATAGCGCCACTCTACGGCAAAACCCGACCCGGATAGAGGTGTGGTGGGGTCAACCCAGAAGTTGCAGTCTAGCAGCACTGGCTCACCGAGTCTGGCTTGTACCGAGACCGTTTTACTGGTCACACTCAGGATCACTGAGGAAACAGAGAAGAGAGTCAAACAACCACAGACTGAGTTCAGACATAATTCGTTCAAAAAGGTCATCGATTCAACTGGTTTTCTGTGACATCAGTCATTACCATCGTGCTCCTTGGATGCCTTGGGAGCGCGTGTGATACTGGAAACCGTCAGCTGTTTGTTGAGGCCCTGATAGGAAGTTGAAAACCAATCAGCTTGCAGGTATATGGGACTTAGGGCAGAGTCTGTGAGTGGAGCAGCCCATTTGAGGCTGGAGGGCTGTGGCAGGAAGGGGTTGATCTCACACTGGGGCTTCTCGATGGATCCCCTGGGAGGGTTCAGAGAGCTATGGCAGAGAGTCGCGGCTGGGTCTGAGGAAAGAGGAGTCAGGAGGGTAACGTGCAAACATTGTCACTGACAAAGGAAAGAGAGCTCAATCTAGTGAGGGTAAGGATGCAATAACATAATATAGATCTGTCTAAGAGGAAAAGAAACGTTCCCAAAACATTTTTTACAGAACACAATGCATAAAAAGTGCCTGGGGTAATTTATAATTATTTTATTTCCAGTGACAAATGTGTGTTTATGTAAATTTTCTGTGTATAAAAGAACACATATATTGATATTGGAATGTTTTTACATCCCAATATTTGTATTGGCATCTGCCCCAAAAATACAGTAGTGGTCTGATTTTGAATATCTGTTTTAGACATTTTCTGTGTGTGTAGCATGGAGGGAGCTACTACTGGTTTTCAATGTACAATCCATTCATATGATGAAAATAAAACTGAGCCTTGCACCTTGTATTGGTAACAAAGTTGCGACACTAACTGTATCTACACATAATGAACAGCAGAGAGCATAGACCTACACACATGCATGCGTACAAAATGATATCCTGTATATACAGGACGCTCCATGCACACTCACCATCAGGCACACCTAAATAAACATGTGGTTAAACACGCTGTTCAGTGTGTCATTTTGAACTAACCTGTAACGAAGTAGACTCTGTCAGGGTTGATGTCAGATGGGACCTTCTGGGAATCTGCACTGTGGCTGTGTGCGTCTGTTCTGATGTGAAGCAGGGATTTCTCCTGGCTGGTAGCTGCAGTTAAACCTCCTCCTCGACCCGCCTTCTCCTGCACAAACCAGCACTCCAACACTGGACAGCTGCTGCTGCAGGCTTTAGACAACCGAGAGAACAATTAAATTACAATAAAACAAAAATACAGTGTTATTACACTACGTTCTTGTATTATAGTCCGCAGCAATTCACTATTCTTCAGTGGAGACCCGCAAAAAGTCCAATAATATTTACCAATTAATCTTAATTTTGATACAGAGTGTGTCTAGTGTACTTCCAAACCCTAGTACAGAATTAATCTCATAAATGCAAAATAAATTATGACTCGCATCAAGTCTAACATGCCACATAAGGCCTTGAAGCAATTAAACCTTGACAGTTGGACTAGAAATAATATTTAAACTTTTGGTTTATATTCAGAGAACCAATTAAGTTGTGACTGACTGTTTCTCTCAGTCAGGGGCGGACTTACCATTAGGCAAAACTAGGCGGTTGCCTAGGGCCCCAAGTTCCTGAGGGCCCCATAAAAATCCTCATACACTTATGGTTAATACAGTTATTACTTATTTGCGCACATTAATTATGTTTTTGATTAAAATCCTCTCGCTAAAATGCCAGCAGAATGTTAATCGTATTATGTGTGTCGGGGCCCCCCTTCAGTCTCCACTACATTGGATCAGTCCATCTTACTGCGCATGTGCAGAACGGATCCAGGAAGACAGCAGCAAAATGAAAACAAACGGCGCGAAGTGGCGAGAGAAGAAGAGGAGAGTATAGAAGAGAAAAGTAAAGAAAAGAGACAGATGAGAAGAAGCTACCCCAGCCGTGCTGAAAAGAGGAGACAGACGGAGGACAACAGAAAGCTGATCTCCAAGTTACAAAAAGTGACTACTGTCTTCACTGCGGCAGCGGCGGCGGCAGCGGCGGCAGCAGTAGCAGCGGCAGCAGCAACAAAATGTTATCAATTGATGCATGTCCCTGAATACATGTTTTGTAGTAAGAGCTAACAGAGAGGAAACTTTTTCTATCTTGCTAGGTGTTGACATAACTCTCTGTGTCTTCCTGTTTCCGTTAGTGTGACTAGCTGAAATCCATGCAGGATGCAATCATTGTATCCTGCATGGATGTTGCACTGTATCCTTAACAAGTTCATTTTAATTTCATTTAGATTTGAAAACGGTTCCTAAAATTGAACAGTGTATCTCCATCTTGGGGGTTGATCTGAAAATGGTGATGATGAATGAGTATTTGTAATTAATGAAAACATTGGTTATTCACTGGTTTGTTGCAAATGTGTGTGATAGTCTCTGGACACGAGGGACCTGAATTTGTTAGCAAATATTAGCAATTTTAGCAAATATTAGCATTTTAGCTCAATAGCTCTCAGGTCATGTGATCAATTGACTCAACATCAGTGTGGGATCATGTAACTACACTGGCTGCATGAGATACGCCTCTTGTTTTTACATTTTACATCTCTAAATATTTTTCAGTAATTTTTATTATTTTTTATACATTTTTATATGTAAATATTAGCATGTTAGCTCAATAGCTTCCAGGTCATTTGATCAATTGACTCAAAATCAGTGTGGGATCATGTAACTACACCGGCTGCATGAGATACACCTCTTGTTTTTACGTTTTACATCTTTTCATAATTTTTATTAATTTTTATTAGCAAATATTAGCATTTTTAGCAAATATTAGCATTTTAGCTCAATAGCTTCCAGGTCATGTGATCAATTGACTCAAAATCAGTGTGGGATCATGTAACTACACTGGCTGCATGAGATACGCCTCTTGTTTTTACGTTTTACATCTCTAAATATTTTTTAGTAATTTTTATTATTTTTTATATGTAAATATTAGCATGTTAGCTCAATAGCTTCTCAATAGCTTTAAACACAGTATCTCTGCTTTAAATATCCCACATTTTTATTTTGAAAACAGGAAGTCGGTACACGCTGTAGCCGTCTTCTCCGTGTGTTTACTGTAAAGTCTGCAATACAGGTGCACTTGAAATGTTGGAGTGGCTGCGAATGTCGAATATCCAACTTAAAACTAACTTCACTGAAGTCTTGTCATGATGTATTTTCCAGCTGGCCCAAGACGATTTTTTGAAGAGTTTTGGCTTAAGAAGTCACCCCACAAAGGAAGACTCCTTCAGTTTATCACAAATATTAGCATTAAATCATCATTTTAAGGGTACATGGTTTTCACTGGGCAGGAAGGGTTTGAAATATGTAACCAGCAACGTAAATGATGTGGAGTAGAAAGTGCAGTATTTGCCTCTGAGATACAGCGGAGCAGACAAAATTGAAGTTGCATGAAATCCTAATATGTCTAGTCAGCACTTGAGTAAATATACTTGCACTTCACCACTGGGTACGAGCCTTATACTGTGTTTTGTGTGTGTTTGTTTTCAGAATGAGGGAAAGAGACAACGTGAAAAAGGGACAGGAAGAGAGGCACAAAAGGTAAAACAAATAATACATGTGTATTCTGTTAAATGTATGTATCTGTATAATTGACCTGTTGTTTTGTGTGCTGTCTTCTCATTTCAGAGGGCCCCATGCCTGCCTTTGCCTTGGGCCCCAAATTTCTTAAATCCGCCACTGCACTCAGTGTTTCAGAGTATTTCAGTTTATTCTCATTCTTTCTCATGACATGACTTTGAACAAGTATTCTGACAAACTGGACGGCTTTTATCGGAGGAAACCTCAGCCTACTCTTTCCCTTTTGTTTTCACTCGCTGTATTATTACGTTGTTGGATTTAAGATGTCTCAATCGTATCAATAATCGACTTGAAGACGACATGAATTGTTTCCACTGATGCTCTTTAGAGCCACTAGGTGTAACAGTTTCAGCCACGAGAGGGCGCTAGTGCAGAGCGCTTCACACCAAACTCCGTTTAGAAATATACCGTAATTTAAAGTAATCTATGTTAAACTTACATAAAAGTGATTATTAGGAAGTTAATTTCGACATTTTATTAATTGGCTGGCTTTTGTGCTGAATTCGGCGTATATACTTTAACTTAACTTTAAAAGCCCTGAATTTTACAGTTTAACTGGGAGTCGTTTTGCACACTAACAGTACATTGTCAAGTTATGGCAGACAGCATACCGCCAATGACTTGTTGGTATGTGCAGATGGTCTCTCAAGTAATATACTCTATATACTATACAAGAGAAAACACGCATCCAGCCATACAAACATACTGCATAAGCATGAGTAGCCTACTATTAATTCGTGTATTCGGCCAGGACGACGCCACAGCAGACATGAACGACAGACATCTTTTTAAAAATCGACAGATAAAACTCTGACGTTACCGTGAATGAGGCCGATAACTGCCACCAGGGACAGTTTGTAGATCGTAGAGAAGTCAGTCATGATTGTGTGTCTTCTCCCTGCTGTCAGATGTGACTTTTAGCTGTTATCTCTCGGACAAAGACGAGTTTAGCTTGCTGGTTTTCCCCTTCGTCTCCCTGCTCATTTTACTTTCACTTTTACGCACACCGAGCTCTCCAAGTGAGCCAGACACTAAATAAAATATCCGGCCATAATTTCAAAATAAAACCGCCACAACTAACGCTGCGCGACGTCAAACACAAAAATATGATGTTATAATTAAAACTGGCTGGAAACTTAAAGGCAAATCCTTCAGCAGAGGCTGAAATCGTCCCAAGTGTTGGATGAGAAGTTGTCACGTTTTACAGGTAGATGGCGCCCTCTGACAAGAAATAATCCCCTTTCTACTCTCAGGCCTGTGTCCTTTCTTTGCCTCCTCGGGCTGTTAACCGGAAATAAAAATATCCTGCAACTGACATTTTATTGTAACTAGGTGTGGTTAGAGTATGTGCACAGCTGGTTAGTGTGCAGCTTCACTCCTTTTACGCAGAAAAGGGAAATTGGTGAGAAGCAAGTGGACATGTGAGGCTGCAAGTCTGTACAGTGACAGAGGTCACATGAGGACACGAGAGACGGAAACTATTAATAGACCTGCACAAATAAACCAATGACCCTCATATCCAGATCTTGGCAGCTGGTTTTGTGTGTTTTTAACACGCAGGTTTAGTTTTTATGATATCTAATATCTGCAGTGTGCACACTTTATGACTGACATTTTTTGGTGTTTTCACTGATGCTCATCTTTGATTATCTTTTCTGCAGAAGATATTTTCATCAGCACCAGAAGAATGTGGCAAAACGAGGAGGACAAGAACATTAGAGACAGATCACTGAACAACGTCTTCTTCCTGCTGTGCGTGCCATAAAGCCAGATAATGCCAGATCTCCTGAGTCACAAACACCGAAACGAAACCTAACAGACTCACCATGTGATTTCCCAGAAACAGCAGCGATGGGCTGTGTGTGTCTCTGACCAGTGGAGGAGCTCTTACTCTACATTAGACTCCTGAAAAGGCAGATATCATCACTGCTGAGGCGTTTACAGCCACGCAGTTTATACCAGATACACTTTGTTAACCTCAGACCAGAAACAGGAGCAGCAGGTTTTGGCAGAGACAGAGAAACAGTTTATCAAGTTGCATTCTGGGAGGTTTCAGTGTGACTTGCTGCTTCTGCCTGTTTACAATAAATAACGCATGCTGTTATCTGGACATTTTTGTGTGGCTATAATAGCCACAAATGAAAACATATATCTTCTGACATTTTTCCAACTTCTATACTTTACATTTCTATTTGGTGATGAGAATGTTCTGTGTGTTAGGAAGCACAGGGTTCAGGATACGTGGGAGCCAACAGGAACTGAGCTCCCATAAGATAGAAATAATAGTGAACAATATATATATATATTTTAATGAATTATTCAATGTGATGATATAGCTAAGCAGGTTAAAACTTACTGGTATTGCAGAGAAAATACGCACCACATTCTCTCTGAATGACATTGACCGTGTAAGTCTCTCTCTCTCTCTCTCTCTCTCTCTCTGTTTGTCAGACCTTTTCATAATTATATTAAATAACTGTTGTTGTGATCTACTCTACACAATTGTTGCAATAAGTGGGCTGCTGTGACTCAGTAGCCTAATGAAGTGAAGTCACTAGTAACGGAAACATCCCAGACTCCCTCACAAATAGCGTGATTTTAAGAATTGTTGCATCATGAGGAGAAACTTGACCGACTTTGTGAAAAAGCTACGGCAAAGTCTAAGTAATTGGTGCCATCTTGTAAAATCGGCATTGAATACAAACCATTATGATGTTTCCTTCCTTGCAATATATCACTGCAAAAGCCTGTGTGTTTCCGTGTCTGAAGTGCGACGTACCTCCCAGCAGCTGTTTGAAAACTGTTTCGACTGACTTCCTCATTTACACAACATTTATAAAGTAGAGTATAACCTGTAACAAACCCAGTAAACGGTAACTAACTTCAGTTACTCCTTTGGAGAACGAAGTGGAAAAATTCACCAGACTCCCTTAATAACGCTCAATTTTGACACTTGTTGCGGAAGAAGAAGCTGTGTAAACTAAGTAAAACACTGTATACAATATATTCTGAACTATTTAGTCCTTCTTGTTCATTCGGCAAATGTTTGTCTATTATTTATATATCTCCGCCCTAACATTAGAGAAGGGTTGTTATTTTAGAGACACAGAAAGCTCAGTTTGTTACTCGAACCACAGCAGACTCCCAATTTGCACTGCAGTGACTTCCACTTCAGAGAAATAACAAAGAGAAACAAACATGGCAGCACACTGTTGTCCTCACAGTGAAGGCTGTGGCCAACTGATAGCTTGCACTGAATTGTATTTGCATGGATGACGTCATACTGTTTGAATATTAGCCCATGAATAGTACACAACTACACAGCAGTAAGTCTTGCAGAGCTTTTCTGATTTTCAGTGCAACAAAGGAATCCTTTCTAATATATATAAAAAATATTTTTGCTGACAATGCAGTCAAAACGTAATGCCCTATTCTGCTGGGAGAAAATGAAGTGACATGGGAACCTTAATTGGTAAATTAACAGATTTAAAGACCAAATGACTGTGAGAATGACATGAGATTTTATAAATATTGAGAGAGACTTAATTACATCACATCAGTTAAGCTTGCTGCCGTTGCACATTTGGGAGCACACTCAGTGCTGCGGATTTTACTATCCCAGATTTCCAGATCTAGTGTAGATTTTAGTATAAATCCAATGCCAGGGAGCTGATAATGTTCTCTATCTAACATACTGGTGGATGAAACTCTACTCTTATATCACTATAATGTTATAGAGTGCAAGTCCTGTTCACTGAGTTTATGTAAGTAACACCAAAATAGTATCATTTTAATTGTATATGCTCCACAAATATTTTGTATTTTCATGCTGTAGTCCAGTTATGTTTGTGTGAATTATTTTTTAATTTCCACCACAGCACTGAAAAAGGTCAGAGCAGCTACTTATCTGCTTTAAAATAACGTTTTTAATCTTGTTTCAAACTTCCAAACGTCTAATTTTTGGTGCAAATCCAGATCAAGGGACATATGTACTTATTATCTCTCACTTTCTTCATCATTACAAAAGGCCGTTTTCCAACATTTTTGTTAATATCACAGGGAATCTTGGTTTTAAAAAAATCAGGCTTGTTTACAGTAGGTGGCTGGTATCTGTGTACAATTTGATGCAACTACGCTCAGCAGCTGAATGTTCTGCAAAGGTTTTAACTCCCGTACCTTTTGAGACCTGCGTTCACAAAACTTCTGGTTGCTGAATGCAGCCCTGATGTTGAAATACTGTTTATTACTACTACTATATTTGGACATAGTAGATAACACAAACATGTGATGTTATTTTAATGTAATATAAAATCTGCTGTAAGTTATATTAAAACTAAAGTAAGAGTGGAAGATCCTCCTGTTCTGATACCTGCAACGTTGTAGGTACCAGAAGCTGTTATACGGTTATACTATCAAACAGGCCAAGGGATGAAAAACGCTTGAAGAAAAGAAAAAGGGCAAAGAAAGCTGCCTGAAAAACAGAGGCTTCTGACCCTTAACATCCCTGACCGGATGGTCTCAGATCATCCAACCAGTATTAAGTATAAAGTTTATTATTAGTAGTATCATTATCAACAGTGGTGTTACATTTCTGTGGTTGGAGCAGTTTTCAGCGTCCACAGCTCCAAATCAGTTCAGAGGCGTTGAGGCTGAAGGACAGAGCTGACCTGATCTGATGTTTGTGCTGAAGAAGCTCTCTGACTCTCTTTCTGCTTTGGTTTCATTTCTTTGCTTCTTGTTTTCATTTCAGAGTAAAACACTGAGGTCAAATATTGTTTCATCACATCTCTCATGTGTTTTATTATATTGTCTGTCCTGGTTGTAATTTAGTGAGTAGGTCTGAACTGAGACACACTAACACATGAATAAAATAACTTGTTATGTGTACAGTCCACTCACTATAACATCGATGAACCTGACTTTAATTAGTTGTTTGTTGTTGATATTTTGATCAGGACTGTTTTCAGTCCCAGGGCAGCCACACAGAACAAAAGGACAATAAGACACTACTGCATCCACACAGACTCCAGAGTATCTGACCTGTAGCTGACAGTGACCTCTGACCTCCCACAACATTCACACATTTCTGCACATGACATCACATGAAGCTACAAAACATGACACAAGATCTGAGCAGCAGGAGGTTTAATGCTCCTTTCATATGCGAACAAAGCTGAGACACTCAAATAAAACCCCGCATGTCTCCTCATCCTCTCACACAGGCTACAATAAGATCACTTTACTTTCACTTTACAACCTGAGTGGGTCAGTTTTACCCAGTTACAAGTGACGTTGAATTGTCATTGGCTCACATGGAGGTTGATGTTAACGCCTCTGTTTTCCTCATTTCACCACTGGATCTTGAAGAGGACGGAGCAGTCTCAGTCTGTCTGAGGATAAAAAATAATATAATTGTGATCAAAGCTTCAGAAACGACAGTTCACCATGAAGATGTTGTTTCTTCTGGCTCTCCTGGGAACAGGTCTACATGATGCGGCGGCAGGTCAGTTCACATTAGTTTACGATGTTCAGCTCATGATTTCCTGGTAGATAGGAGTTTCAGTGAGTAGGCCCTATCAAACCCATGACGTTAATCTTGAAGTTCACTTTAGTATTCTGTCTGTGAATCGTATTGATTTCTAATACCATATGATGCTAATACTATCCTCTAGTTACTATTAGAAGAAACGCTTAGGATATTTCTGAAAATGGGTGTTAGTGTATTTGTCTCTTCTTTCCCACTATTTGGGTCATTATATTAATGTATTTATAGTTTAACTTATTTGTGTCATTTTAACTTATTACAGATATGTTGGTATCTGTGTGGATGTGGCTGATAAGTGACAAGAAACTGAAAACAGAAATGTTAAACTGGGTTTGAGCTCATTTAGAAACAGAGTCTTCATTACAGAGTTTGTCCACCAGAGAGCATGAAGAGTTTATTTATAACTGAAATGTCCTGATCAGTTTGTGTCTTGGTCACTAAAACAAACTCTTCTTGTTTCTGTTTCTGTATAGTAAATATACGTCCACAGATCAAATGTCATATTTGTCATATTACTATAATTTTCTTCAAGTTGTAAAAGTATCAGTATCAACATTAGTCTCATAAATCCAGCATCGGTTCTGCAATACTGTTTAAATATTTGACCTTTTAACAGGGAACAGAAAAAAACTAGATTAAACTTTCTCATCAGATCCTGATGGAGGGAATGTTGGAATATAACTTACTTAATAAAATAATCTGCTTTTCTTCCAGTATATAACTGATACTTATAGACACTGTACAGAATAACTACATGAGAAATAAAAGTATTACATAAGAGACATTTTTTATACAACGAGCTGAGTCTGTTAACATTTTTACGATTGTCCTAAAATACATCCGATTTGTTTTTTTAATTAAATATCAGTTTTTAAAAATGTTCAGATTTACATTTAAATATAATTCTTTCGTTTACATTAATTAAGATTTGAAAGTGAGCAACAGAAGCGAACTGGGTCAGATATTTATTTTCTTGGTGGTTTTATTTAAAAATAGATATTTATACTCAAACATTTGAAATCCACAAATCCTCTGACAACAACACGAACATAGTTAAATTGATGATTACTTGACAATGAACATTACAACAAAAATAGGAGAGGGCAAAACAGCTCACTTCAAAATCGTACAAGGAGAAAACTAATAAGATAATGAGGAGTTTAAGGTATTAATGAAGCATCCTGATGAACAAATTACTTTAATTACTTTTTGGTGGAGTTTAACTTCACATTGAGATATTCAGCACAAGACAAAAACATTTTTTTTCTATTGACGAAAGAAATGAACACAACTGTATGAACTAAATATTTGACTTGTTATTTGATATTTTATTCAGAATCAATACTTTTTAAAGACAAAATCTTCAGAAATATTAAAGTAAAGCTTTTCTATTTATTGATTACACAACAGAGATCACTGTGATGTTGTGAATGTACTGTAGTTCTTATTGGTTCTTTTTGCTAGAAAATATCATTCTTCACTGAATTCATATCAATATTTTTTTCCTACAGTGACTCACTCTCTGAAGTATTTCTACACTGCGTCTTCTGGAATCCCAAACTTTCCAGAGTTTGTGTCTCTTGGGTTGGTTGATGAAGTTCCGATAAGTCACTGTGACAGTAACACCAAAAGAAACGTACCCAAACAAGACTGGATGAAGAAAGTCACAGCAGATGATCCTAAGTACTGGGAAGACCAAACTCAGATCTGTATGGGTCAACAGCTGACCTTCAAACTCAACATTGACACTGCAAAGCAGCGCTTCAACCAAACTGGAGGTTTGTTTATTTTTTACTTTCTACTGACAAAATGGTTTTTATATTTTCATTCTGTATTTTAGTAAGAAGATGTTACTACCCCCCCCCCCCCCCCCCCCCCCACACACACACACACACACACAGACACACATTAAACTGTCTGTTGGAGGCGTTTCTTGTCTAAAAACTCACAGTCAGTCTGAACAGAAACATTACTGAGACTGAGACTACTGGATGCTGCTATACTACACTGATACAGTGTTTGTGTCCATCCCATAATAACCAGCAGCGATGATTAACCCTTTATCTCCACTAGATTAGATCAGAATAACTCTACTGAAGTGGCCACAGTGAGCTGGTCCATAATAACTCTACTGTAGGAACCTGTTTATCACAACAGTCTAACAACACACAGCTGATAGAGGAACATTACTGCCTGGTTTCTTAAACTACGGAGCAGGACTGTAAATGGGACACGGGCTGCTTCTGCTGGGTCCTCATATGAGAGGAGGAGCAGCATGTTTTAATACACCTGGCTGACAGGACCACATGGTGAATGTCTCATTCAGATCAGAGGTTTAACAAGTTTAACAGAACGACTCCACTGTACTGAGCACAGTGTCCATCCCATAATATACAGGATATATAGTAGAGCTACAGATTAGTTTAGATTAACTCTACTTGAGAATTTGCTGCTTTTCTCTGTTTTATATTGTTATAAATTAAATACTGTTCAGTGTTGGTCGGACAAAAGAAGATATTTGAAGATTTCTCTTCTGGCTCTGGAAACTTGTGATGGACATTTTATAAATATATAAACGATTTATTGATTAACCAAAAAAATAGTCATTACATAATCAATAATGAGAAAAATAATTAGTTTGAATCCAAAATATGTAGTAAAAACAGATTAGACTACTTTAAATCTACTGTACTGATACACAGTCTGTCCATCCCATAATATAGAAGAAGTATTTAGAAGATTTCACCTTCGGCTCTGAGAAATTGTGATGGACTTTTTTCATAATTTTCTCACTTTTTAAAATAAGTAAATGTAAATCAATCAATCAAAAAATAATTAATAATGAAAAACAGAATTAATTTCAGTGTTAAATATAAAGTAGAACTCCAGATTAGATCAGATTAACTCGACTGTACTGACCACAGTGTGTTGGTCCGTCACATCAGCAGCATCAAACCAACATCTGCAGGTGAAACAGCTGTTGGTTGTGTTGAGTGATTGACTGATGGATGGACCAATCAGGACACACAGACTGCCTCCCAGTCTCCATAATGGTCCTGATGGTGTCTGCCTCATCCTGACCAGTTGTAGTAACACAGTGCTGAACAGGACACACTGTCCTGGCTGAGCAGGTGGAGTCTAGTGACTCATCCTGGACTGAAACTCTCCTTCAGTGAAGCTTCTAGAGCAGCTTCAGGACAGTCTAGTCTGTAGCTTCTCACAGGAAGAGGATGTTGTTGGACTGATCCACTGGCTGCAGGGTCTCAGTGGGTGTGATGTTCAGTCCAGGATCAGGTTTAATCTGCTGGTCAGGACTCCACCTCAGTGTGTGTGTGTGTGTGTGTGTGTGTGTGTGTGTGTGTGTGTGTGTGTGTGTGTGTGTGTGTTCACATGAAGCCACACCACCTTCAACAGTGGAGATAAACTGTTGGTCTCAGTGGAGTCAGTGTGTCTCTGTGGTGAAACAGAGGACATGAACCGTGTCAGGATCTCACTCTGTTTCCCAGCAGTCTCTGCCTCTCTGTCTCTCTCTAAGACGTCCACACTGTCCAGATGATGATTGGCTGTGAGCGGCTTCCATCCAGCCAATAACAGCAGGAGGTGTAGATCCTGTGTTTTGGTGTCTGTGGATCAGTGTGTCTCTGTGGTGAAGATGTGATATCAGCTGATGATAGATGACTGAGCTGTGATCTCACTCTGGTTTAATGTCCTCTCTGTTTCTGTCTCAGGTGTCCACATTTTCCAGAGGATGTACGGCTGTGAGTGGGATGATGAGACCGATGAGGTTAATGCTTTTATGCAGTATGGTTATGATGGAGAAGACTTCATAGCATTGGACCTGAAGACAGAAACATGGATCGCTCCAACACCACAGGCTCTCATCACCAAACACAAGTGGGATCATGACAAAGCTCAGACGACAATGTACAAGCAGTACTTCACCCAGATTTGTCCTGAGTGGCTGAAGAAGTATGTGGACTATGGGAGGAGCTCTCTGCTGAGAACAGGTAGAATCACATGATCTGATGTAGTTTAATGGACACAATTTTTTAAAATGACCATGTTGTTCCAATTAAACATATGTTACAGACACACACATACAGAAGCTTAAACTTAAGTAATAATAAAAGGTAATAATGTTACTTTATATTTATTATTGAGGTTCTAGTGGGTGCTGGTGTTGTCCTGGAGTGCATCGTATTGAAACTCGTTTCCACTTGTGTATGTAACTGTGGTGGACAGAATATTAGAAATT
Source organism: Pagrus pagrus (assembly GCF_965226575.1). Lineage (NCBI taxonomy): Eukaryota > Metazoa > Chordata > Actinopteri > Spariformes > Sparidae > Pagrus > Pagrus pagrus. Next base: position 4,379,423 of record NC_140201.1, on the reverse strand, counting down.
ATCTCCACTAGATTAGATCAGAATAACTCTGCTGAAGTGGCCACAGTGAGTTGGTCCATAATAAGCAGCATGTTTTAATACACCTGGCTGACAGGACCACATGGTGAATGTCTCATTCAGATCAGAGGTTTAACAAGTTTAACAGAACGACTCCACTGTACTGAGCACACTGTGTCCATCCCATAATATACAGGATATATAGTAGATCTACAGATTAGATCAGATTAACTCTACTGTACAAATTGGTAATTTGCTTGGTAACATTTTCATCAAATAATATACGAACAAGATTAGGTCAACCCTTGTATATGACTGGAGTTTGTAAAGGTGCAAAATGTGGCCAAGTTGTTACTGAGGTGGTCAGTAGTGGAGTTTACAATATGAATTCCTGGATATGAAACGTGCCTGTGCACAAAAAAAGGCAGAATTTTCCCATGTCAGCGCACGATAACTTTAGAATGAGAGAAGGTGTTAATACATTCAGTCAGATTCATAGATTTCTTTACAGTATATAAAAACTATGTATTGCTTAGGTCTGCTGATTATTTCCCCATGATTTACATAACAACATTTTAAATTTTGTTCTGAATTATACATCTCATGTTTCCCATGTCTTATTTCTATTACCATAATTTCATCTTTAAAAACACTTTCAGTTTGAGCATTTCCTTTTCTTTTCTTTTGCATTTTCAGTGTTAGTTTGTTATTTCAATTACCTTTTTAAAAAAAGTTTATTTATGACCTGATTCCAAGACATTAACTTTGAGCTCGGCAGTCTGCTCAATTCATACAAAATCCAGCATTGAGCTTCCCACACTATTCATTTATTTATTTATTTGTTTGTTTATTTATTTGGAACTTAACCGTGTGATACAAGCAATGAGCCTAAGTGCCTTTACCTAAGGCTGAGTGGGAAACGTTCCCTGGTGATGTAATAACCATTCGTGCTGATTCATTTTGAATGGCCAATGAGCAAACACTACTAGACTGCCTTGACCAATCCTGTAACTTTGTCGCTCACTCACTCAGTCACGGACAAACACGTTTGTCTGGCTGGCCCCGCTTTTGTGGTCCAACCATATACCGGCATATACTTTTTGTACCTGGTTGAGAAACCCTGACCTGGCTGAAAAAAGACATTCATTGACATTCTTCATGTTCTGATTATTGGCATCTTACTTCAATTACTTCAATCACTGGTCAATAGCTAATTTTATAGCTTAATGATGCATTGCAGAGAAAGGAGTAGATGTGACCTATGAAATGTAGTGTAACAAAAGATTTTGCACAACTGCTGAAGTGGTATTATCCCTCTCCCTCTCTCTTTACTCTCCAGAGCTTCCCTCAGTGTCTCTCCTCCAGAAGACTCCCTCCTCTCCAGTCAGCTGCCGCGCTACAGGTTTCTACCCTCACAGAGCCTCACTCTTCTGGAGGAAAGATGGAGAGGAGCTTCATGAGGAGGTGGTCCACGGAGAGATCCTCCCCAACCACGATGGGACCTTCCAGATGCGTGTTGACCTGGACCTTTCATCAGTCAAACCTGAAGACTGGAAGAAGTACGACTGTGTGTTTCAGGTCGCTGGTGTGAACGAGGACATGGTCACCAGACTGGACAAAGCAGTGATCAGGACCAACAAAGGAAAGACTGGAACCAGTGATGATGGTGAGAGACACGTTTATTTTACTGTAACAGTCCTGCAGTTCATGTGTTTATATGTGTTTTGGAAGTTTTGTTTCCTTGTATTGTTTTATTCTCAGATTAACATTTAACCAACACACATGTTCACCTCTGGACTCTTAAAACGATATCAGCAAATCTAAATGTAATTTCATAAGTACAAAATACAACTTTATTCTTTTGTGCTTTCTTTGGTTTAAGCTGATGGATGCTCAAAAACGTGTACTTTAATTTTCTTAATTTTAAAATTACATTAAAGGTTATATCGAAATTAACAATATGTCTAAATTTTGAAATCTTTTTAATTCCCTACATAAATTGACAAAATCAAATATCACAATATTTTTGACCAAATACCTCGATATCAATATTGTGACATTACTGTAGGATTGTCAGTTGGTACTTTTACACAATATTCGAAAAGTGATAATTTTGGACAAATATTCATCGCTAATGTTGACATACTGTGCAGTACAGACTATAGAGCAGCTTCCTTCCCCAAGGCGTGAGACTCCTCAATTCATTGTTCCACACTGCAAATTACTCCACAAAATAGTTGTTCTTGTTTTTGTTTTGTTTTCTCCTGTGTAGCACAAAGGAGTTAAACTAAATTTTGTTTTGCAGTTTGGTAAAATGACAAATAAATTACTTTGTTACCTTATATAATGACTAAGTATTAGAACAAGCAAAACAGTCTGGTTAGTTCAGAAAATGACATCACTTTACTGTAATGCAGCCTTTAAAACCAGAAAAAGACAACACTTGTGTCATATAATATGATATTAACTGTGCTTCATTTGTACAGGTTGTGATTTTTTTGTGTGTGTGTGTTTTGTTTTGTTATTTTCTGCTCAACAGGGAAGCCTATTGACACGACCATCATCATCATCATCGCTGCCGTGGCTGTTATGGCTCTCGTCCTCATTGCTGTCATTGGATTGGCTGCCATGGCTTACAAAATGAAGAAAGGACAAAAAGGTGAGAGAACCAAATTTCCCATTTTCAAGTTCCCCTTTGATTTTGACCATTGAGTTGATGCTTATCCAGATTGGAAAATGAAACAAGGTTAATGTGCTTTCACAGTCTGATCATTTTCCAGTTTGTCAGAGAGAACTGATCCACTGAAAAAGTCAAAGTTAAGCAGAAAGTTAGAGGGGACTTTTAAGAAATTTAACTGAACTAGAGGAGGGATCAATATCCTTGGATTGGTTTTCTTGACAACTGAAATAATCTGTCTTTTCCTTCTTTCTGTCTTTTTTTTTTCAGCAAAATGTGCTAAACCTGGTAAGTACAATTTGTTTTTCCTGTATTTTACACCCAGCAGTCTGAGATGTAAGGCTCCGCAGAGCCCTCTGCTGGTTTATTAACTAACTAGCAATGTCCCCCGATCATACAGTACAGTAGCTCTCTCAGGTAGTTATAAAGTCTGTATAATGCTAATTACATGCCCAATTTCATCACTTAATTTGTCAGATGTATTTTTCATGATAGACTTTCGTTCATCAATATGATTGATGAAAAATGGCTGCATGAGTTGTGTCAGGACTAAATCAACAAGATTGTCTGTCTGTCTGTCTGCATGTACATACTGCATATCTATCATATCTGTTTTTGTTCTTCACCTGATTGTTGTTCAAATTATTATTATTTTCTTTTTATATTCAGATGTTTCCTCAAGGAGTTCTTCTACAGGAAGCACACACACTGAATCATTGATGAAAGGTATCTAATTGTTCAGTACAGGCTCTGTCTGTCTGAAATGTAACAATATAAAGCACATTTTGAGGAGTTACAAACATTACATTTTAATCCCAGTGGTTTCAGTAGTAGAGACCACTCTACAAGTTGTTTACCAAACAACATTCTAAAACCACACCAGTTGGATTATGACATTGAACAAAACCTTCAAAAATTATTTTTTTAAAAATGATGTATAGACTAGTAACATTTGTGTAGAGAAAGTCAAGGCCCAAAGGTTTCAGTTTCTGACAGTCAACCCAGTTAAACTGCTACGGGGCCCCATGGAGGCCAACAATAATCAAGTTCATTCTAAATATGAGCAGTGATAAACTAATTGTTTAACCAAAATACTCACTTACTCAATTAGAAATTAAAACAAGAGAAACAACATTTAATTTATTGTTGCTTTAGTAAAATTTACTGATCTAAACTAACTACTTGCTAATGTTAGACTAAATTTCCTTGCTGTGCCAGAACTTAAATAAAGAAATCCAGAATCAGAAATCAGAAAGCCAGAAAAGAAAAGAGAAGAAAAAGAGGGAGGTGGAAAGAGATGTAATAATATTGTAATGATCAGCTTTTTTCAATCAGTTCAGAAAGCTGCTCTCAGTCAGGCTGAAGACACAAATGCTACAGCTAACATTACTCACCAAGAGGTAGCTAGTGTCAGTGAAGAAGCCACTAAGAGCTGTGAGAAAGAGAATGATGTGGATGACAGAGACGACGTTCATGTGTTCATGTAGGAAAGAGAGCGGGAGCTTGTCTTGATATGATTAAAGTAGATTTGGGGAGGGCCCGTTCACTGGACCTGTTCAGAGTCCCAGCAGCTGTTTCACAAGCCAGGACCACACCATCAATGGGATGTAGATGATAGTTTATTGAGGTGGAATATGAGTACGATGTTGATGAAGTGTTGAGCGGCTGCGGTGTGGGAAAGGCTTCGTTAGGGATCAACGGCAGCTCCCGGGCTGGCAGACCCCCTTTAAGAAAGAGATATAGAGAGAGAGACAAAGACAGAAGAAGGGGATCGAGGGGCACGAGAAATGAGAAAAGGCAGGCATGAAGCACGGTGAGGTTTATAAAGGCACAGGACATGAAGGTGATTGAGGTGTGGTCCTGCTCCTGAACTTCAACTTCAACTTTATCTCCATTTCTGTGGGCAGGCCTGCATAATTCTGTCTATCACGGCTATTTTTGTCCTTTACTTGACTGTTGTTCAATTGTTTCTCTCCTCAGAGTCGGACACTTTATCAACGAGTTCTGATGATTCTCCTACAGGAAGTGTCTGCAGCAGCACACAATTGATCAAAGGTAACTAATGGCTCTGTCTGTCTGAATCATCACCTGTATGATGTACAGTATGTTTACAGCAAGCATTATTTATCAACATTTTGAGCCATTACAAAGGTTTATGAAGGTTGTTTCACACCTTATTGCAATATACATCATTACCTTTTGCACTGTTGATTTATGAACTCTTATTTACTTGTCTGAACAGCTGAGTGACAGCTTGAAGAAGATGGGGAACTCCAGTCCGTAGGAAATCTGCAACTTTGGTTTCCAAGAGAAAGCTTCTGCTTTGTGAGAGAAATAAACATATTTTACTGCAGTAAAGACACAATCTGTAATCCAAACATACACAAAAGAGTCACCACACCAACAAAACAGATTGAATATCATTTACATTTATATGGTCAGAAAGTCCATTTAAGCAGTCAAACTTATTTCTATAGCAGCTTAAAAGCAAATTAAATGCAATTAAAAATACTTTATAAGCGACTGGCAAAACCAAGAATAAGCCAAAATGCAATAAAAAAGTTATATATATTTTTTTATATATTTATATAATAAAGAAAAAATTAAAGAGGTAAGATAATGAAAGATAAATAATAAAAGATAATGCAATTAAAATAACAACAAAAAGAAAATTCTGAAATACAACACAAAATAAATTGATAGAAAGACCAACTGTCAATTTTTGAATGACAGAAATGACTTTTATGACAATCCACATTTTCACAGTAGATGATTATACTTAAAATTAGTCTACTGGCAAATTTTGCTTTATCCAGACACGTGGTGGGAACACATGCTGGCCAGGTACAAGGCATATGTGGCTCAGACAAGGTTGACATGGGGCCTCCACACCATAACCTATGTTCAAATCTTTATTGAATATCAAATAATAACGTTTTAGCTCACCTTAAAGTTTTTGCCACAGTAAAGCTGCACATGCGCGCTGCCATTTGTAATGATGTTAATTAGTGTCTACAATGTTCAGACTAACTGTGTAAAAGATAAACAATTCAAATACAAGGAAGGATGGCCCCACTGTTGACAAAAAGCCTGTAAATAGAAATACGTTTGTATAAATCTATTGCATGATTGTTAAATACATATGAGATCACACACACAAGCACACGTCCTGCAGATCTACAGTTCAATATGTGAATTATTTTGAATTGGTGGAGTTCTGTAAAACAAATGCAAATGCACATATAGACTCACATTCTCATTCTCATCTCAGACACATTCACATTTGTAAATAAACATAAACTTCTACACACATTTACATTTAACAGTAAATACATCAGTAAATTAGTAAATACATCTTTAATGTGCCTTAGATACACAGTTTGTGTACAGCATCTCCTTTTTGGGTGAATTGAGTACGCATTTATTGATTTACTTGCTTTTTTTCCCCCCTTGTTTCATTTGTGAATACTTTTTTTTTTTTTCAATACAAACTTAGTATCTTTTTTATTTACTGCTGAATCTGTTGATTGCTCCACATTTTGTAAAGGTTTCTTGTGTGTGTAGAATATGGGGTGTGTGTGCTTATTTTTTTATTTTTATAAATTCATGGAGTACAGCTTTTGCAAGATCAACAGGTGAAAAATCAGGTAATGCAAATTTTGCACGCCAAAAACCCACGCAGTTGATGCAACAGCAACCGGCAACTACTGTTGTGGGAGCTGCGCACAGTGCAACACCTACAGTAAATTACCAATATCTTTTCTCGTCCTCACACAAACAAATCTTTTTCCATTAGTAGTGTCATCACGTGCGCCTCCATGCACGTTGTGTACACACTCTGGTATCCATATGCATTAATGTACGTGGGTTAAACCACTAGGAAGTTGAAGCAATGTATAAGTGACCACAAAAGTGGCATATGTAGAAATGGCCGTGATTATCCTGTTGCTGTACACTTATAGGTTGGGCTGTTCTGTCACCGAGTATTTTTTACAGACATAGCAATTGTTTATATTTCACATTGTATATTGTCTCATATATAATCGTTCACTATTTTTTGCCTAATTCTAATTCTATGTCCTTTTTATTTGTGTAGGGACAGGCTCTAGAAGATAAATTAAGTTCAAACCAATTCTTTACTAGATCTTTAGATGATTATACTTAAAATTAGTCTACTGGCAAATTTTGCTTTATTCCAGACACTGAGTAATATTAGCCCATGCTTCCCAGCGGTCTGGATGATTTACTACTTCTTAATGTGACCTCATGAGTTGGCCTGTTCTGTAATCTTTGATGAGATTTACTTTTTCGCGACAGCTCCCGCAGTGTATTTCTTTAACTTTCCCCCCATAAGTAATTCTTCATCATTTTGAGGGATGTCTGTCTGCGGTGTGGCCCGATTGGTCCACAGCCACCCACAACTTAAGACAGCCTCCCCCATTGTCTTGTAAGATAACCTGATAAAGGTCTAAGTACCGAAACATTGTTGTCATTAAACTTAATTGCAAGTGAAGTGGACAGTGTGCAGTGTTTGTTTTTTTCCCCTTTAAATGTATGCATAACATTTGAATATAAACATGTGCTTTTTTGTGTGTTAAATATTTGTTACATGATCGGCTGTCACATGATGTTGTTACTCTAGTTTTACAGTATTTCATAAGAAGTGTTGCCCTTAAATCTTCATGTATGTCCACTCATCTGTCACTGTACAGTAGCATACATACAAGCAGGGGCATGTTTAGGGCGTGGCAATGACACTACAGCAACATTTTTTTTGACTGACACAATATTTGATATGATTATGAATTATGAGCTCATACAACCACTCACTCACATGTGCACACATGTATTAAAGCACACACACTCACACAGTTTTGCCAACTGGGTGAGTTGCTCGCCAGACTCAGACCCTCTCAGCGACTTTACTTATAAAAAGCAACAAAATGAGTGAGTTTTTCAGACCATCAGTGGTGTTACATTTCTGTGGTTGGAGCAGTTTTCAGCGTCCACAGCTCCAAATCAGTTCAGAGGCGTTGAAGCTGAAGGACAGAGCTGACCTGATCTGATGTTTGTGCTGAAGAAGCTCTCTGACTCTCTTTCTGCTTTGGTTTCATTTCTTTGCTTCTTGTTTTCATTTCAGAGTAAAACACTGAGGTCAAATATTGTTTCATCACATCTCTCATGTGTTTTATTATATTGTCTGTCCTGGTTGTAATTTAGTGAGTAGGTCTGAACTGAGACACACTAACACATGAATAAAATAACTTGTTATGTGTACAGTCCGCTCACTATAACATGGATGAAACCTGACTTTAATTAGTTGTTTGTTGTTGATATTGTGATCAGGACTGTTTTCAATCCCAGGGCAGCCACACAGAACAAAAGGACAATAAGACACTACTGCATCCACACAGACTCCAGAGTATCTGACCTGTAGCTGACAGTGACCTCTGACCTCCCACAACATTCACACATTTCTGCACATGACATCACATGAAGCTACAAAACATGACACCAGATCTGAGCAGCAGGAGGTTTAATGCTGCTTTCATATGCGAACAAAGCTGAGACACTCAAATAAAACCCCGCATGTCTCCTCATCCTCTCACACAGGCTACAATAAGATCACTTTACTTTCACTTTACAACCCGAGTGGGTCACTAATAACGGGGTTAAACTACCCCGTTATTAGTGACGTCATGCTCAGGCTAAATTCCCATTGGCTCAGATGGAGGTTGACGTTAACGCCTCTGTATTCAAACTTAGGTTCTCGGAGCTGAATCGTTGTGTGTCTCTGTTTGGATAAAGAATAGTATTATTGTGATCAAAGCTTCACAAACGACAGTTCACAGTGAAGATGTTGTTTCTTCTGGCTCTCCTGGGAACAGCTCTACATGATGCGGCGGCAGGTCAGTTCACATTACAGGGGTAGACAATAAGGGAAATTTGCCACTGGCCCTTTTGAAGATCACTGGCCCCGCCACTGTAACCACCGGCCCAGGAATCGATCCCCATAATAACGAAAAAGAAACATTTGATTTAAAAACATTTATTTTAATACACTTCTGTTCGTACACTTCAACTTTTCTCTAACTTACTTGTCTGTAAACGTGGGCATTGACCTGCACAGTTCACAGTAGACTCGTCATACCCCAGTCATTTCCAGCGTCTCGCCATTGAGGCTGGGACTTTCTTGCCCTTTTCTTTTCATAATTCCTCTCACTCTCTCTCAACTCCCCCGGTGCCTTTCTTTTCTTTTCTTTTTGTTGTTTGCCCGGCGTTTGGCCGGGTACTGGGGTTTTAGAAACATTACTAGCCCGTTTTAGATAGAAAAGGCGGCACATTTGCTCCAAGGTAAGGGCGGAAATCTGCCGCCTTGTCTGTCTAAAAGGGAGGTAATATTATATAAAGTGTTATTAACCCACACAGACACAGATCAACATTTGCCTGATTTTATTGACAATTCTTCCAAAGTGTGAGAGTATTGTAACAGACTCGATTCATACTGGCTGCTATTATAATCCATTACCAGAATATGAATACATTTATATTTAAATCTCATCACGAAACATCAAGTCTCTTTATGTATAAATCATTGGCTACAGCACGACTCATGACCGCTCTTTTAGTCCATTAGATGCGTTCATCTATATGTATCTCTCGCGCGCGAGATAATAACTCGCACGCGCGAGTTAAGAAAAACCACATCCATGTCACCTCCAGGGCTCCGTAGGTATCTGTGTGGATGTGGCTGATAAGTGACAAGAAACTGAAAACAGAAATGTTAAACTGGGTTTGAGCTCATTTAGAGTCTTCATTACAGAGTTTGTCCACCAGAGAGCATGAAGAGTTTATTCATAACTGAAATGTCCTGATCAGTTTGTGTCTTGGTCACTAAAAACATGTGTTTATATTTTGTGTCTTATTATAAAAATAATATTGACATAAATATCAGATTTTACATTTCTGTAATTGTCTTAAGTTTTTAAAGTAACAGCCTCAGACTCCAGTATCTGTCGGACAATATACTGTAAAACATTATAAAAGAGGTTTTAGTGCAGTTTAGCACAGAAACATGATCTTCATGTATTCAGACAGCAGAGGACAGTGAAGGATTCTCAAATCATGGATGAATCAATTGTTAACAATTTAGATTAAGCTTTTATTTTCAGGACTAAAAGTGAATTAAAAATTAGTCCATGTTGGAGGGAATGTTCAGGTCGGTGTCAATGAAAAAAATCCAGATCCAAGATCTTTAAATTCAGTACGTAACTGATACTGATAAATAAAAAATATTCCTTGAATAAACTACATAGATATACTACACTTTCTGGAATAAACATGATTCTCAACTATTTGAAATCCCAAACCCTCTGACTGTAACATGAAAAAATAAATAAATGACCACTTGATGATGAAAAATAACAACATGGTGTTTAAAATGTTGAAGCAAAATCTTAATCTATACATTTACTTTTGTATTTATTGATTGTGTAACAGTGATTATTAGGATGTCTTGACTCTGCTGTAGTTCATTTTGCTCAGTGATTCGTAAAACTGAAATCATGACATTAAGTTTTTCTGACAGTGACTCACTCTCTGAAGTATTTCTACACTGCGTCTTCTGGAGTCTCAAACTTCCCAGAGTTTGTGAATCTTGGGATGGTTGATGACGTTCAGATAGATTACTATGACAGTAACACCAGGAAAGTAGAACCCAAACAGGACTGGATGATCAGCGCCACAGCAGATGATCCTCAGTACTGGCAGAGGGAGACTGAGCGAACTGGGGGCTCTGAGCAGGCCTTCAAAACCAACATTGACACTGCAAAGCGGCGCTTCAACCAAACTGGAGGTTTGTTTATGTTTCACTAACTACTGATAAAACTTTATTTATATTTTCATTCTGTATTTTCAGTCAGTCTGAACAGAAACATTACTGAGACTGAGTGTTTGTGTCCATCCCATAATAACCACAATCAAAAAGTCTTTTACTAAACAAAACTCACAAACATTTTCGAGTTCAAGTTTCTCAAATATGAGAATTTGCTACTTTTCTCTGTTTTATATTGTTATAAATTAAATAGTGTTCAGTGTTGGTCGGACAAAAGAAGATATTTGAAGATTTCACTTCTGGCTCTGGAAACTTGTGATGGACATTTTCACTATTTCTTGATATTTTACAGCATAAACGATGTATTGATTGACTTTGTGCTGTGATCTCACTTTGGTTTAATGTCTCTGTTTCTGTCTCAGGTGTCCACATTGCCCAGCGGATGTACGGCTGTGAGTGGGATGATGAGACCAATCAGGTGAATGGGTTTTTCCAGGATGGTTATGATGGAGAAGACTTCATTGCGTTCGATCTGAAGACAGAAACATTCGTCGCTCCAAAACCACAGGCTGTCATCACCAAACACAAGTGGGATAATGACAAGGCTTCCATAGCTCAGCAAAAAAACTACCTCACCCAGATTTGTCCTGAGTGGCTGAAGAAGTATGTGGACTCTGGGAGGAGCTCTCTGCTGAGAACAGGTACAATCACATGACCTGATGTAGTTTAATGGACACAACAGTCTTCATATTTATCTTCATATTTCTCTTGGAACAGTAACGCTACAATAATATGAACCAACACACAGAGACAGTTTGTCTCAGTTTACACACATTTCTCTTTGTTTTATTTTCTCTCTCACCTCTTCATCTCTCTGCCTCCATTTTCTCTCTTCTGTTTCTGTCCATCTCAGTCTCTCGCTGTCCTTCTCCTCCCTTTCTCATCTGTCTCAACCCATTTTCTCACCCTTCTGTCCCTCCCTTCTTGTAACGTGTTCACATATTTTGTCTTTGTTACTAAAACATTTAAAATATATTACATCAAACAGGAATGATAATATTAATAAACAGTAAATACTAATAAATAACCTATAAACTGTCTCTGTCTTTACTCTCCAGAGCTTCCCTCAGTGTCTCTCCTCCAGAAGACTCCCTCCTCTCCAGTCAGCTGCCATGCTACAGGTTTCTACCCTCACAGAGCTTCACTCTTCTGGAGGAAAGATGGAGAGGAGCTTCATGAGGAGGTGGACCACGGAGAGATCCTCCACAACCATGATGGAACCTTCCAGATGAGTGTTGAGCTGAACCTTTCATCAGTCACACCTGAAGACTGGACGAGGTACGACTGTGTGTTTCAGCTCTCTGGTGTGAAGGAGGACATCATCACCAGACTGGAGAAAGATCGTATCAGGACCAACGAAGGAAAGACTGGAGTCAGAAGTGTTGAAGGTGGGAAACACATTTATTTTACAGTAACAGTCCTGCAGTTCATGTGTTTATATGTGTGTTGGACGTTTTGTTTCCTTGTGTTGTTTTATTGTCAGTTTTTTTTCCTCAAGAAGTCTCAGATTAACATTAAACGAACACACACATAACCTCTGGCCTCTTAAAAGTGTATCAGCAAATCTAATTTTCCACTTTTTAATCTTTGACTTGGATTAATCAGCTGTTTACCACCTTGTAAATCTATTGTAGCTTATAAAAACTGTAACTGTGAGACTATTGTACTGTCAATTTATACCATTTCAGACCACGTGTAGCCATTTTAATGTGTAATCACAGCTCAGAGATTAAAGGCACTGTGTTGACTTCACTACTGGTCAGTTTTAGAAGATGAGTAGATTATTTAAAAACTGAATGAATGTAAGCATGTATCAGAAAATCATTTAGAATAAAGTTTATTGGCCGAATAGCTGACAGTAAAAAAAGTGTTTTAATATGACTGTCAGAAGTTGTCATTGTGCCAAAAACATCATATATAACACAAACCAACACAGACATACAACTAAACAAAGACAACAACACTAGATGAGGATAAACAAACAGTGTCTGTATACAGGATTGTGGTCTAGTTGGCAGACAGAGGTTCTTCTAACCTGCTTCATCTGAACAGGTTGTGACTGTTGTCTGTTGTTTTCTGCTCAACAGAGAAACTTAACATGACCGCCACCATCATCATTGCAGTGGTTGTTAGTGCTCTCGTCCTCATCGCTGCCATTGGAGTCACCGCTTACATAAAGAAGAAAGGTGAGAGGCTCACATAGAAAGACAGTTAATAAAGTTGTTTTAATTTCATCTTCAAGAGGAGTTGGAGCGAGCTGTGTGCTCAGGATAAGAAACACATGTTAAGGTTCATGTTGTGCAGCTGGTTGTGGATCCTACATTGACTTTAGCATAATGATGTAAGAAAGAAGTGACAGGAAAAGAAGTTAAGAAAGTTGGTGTTGTTGTGTTGTTGTTGCTTTCCAGCAGTTTGAAAACACTGAGAGCTAAAATGACTTGTCTTTGCTTTGTATTTCAGACAACTGCTCTTCATCCAGTGACAACGAGTCCAAGAAGTCTGAGCAGTCTGAACAGTCTGAACAGAATAAAACACTCCTACCGGCAAACTCATCAGTCTGAACACAGCGAGCTGCTTCATATGGGACATGAACTATTCACACTTGTTGTTAAAGCTTCACTAAAATATGTATAAAGGAGCTTCTGTGATTGTTTCTGTATTCATTGCGAAACTTGATTTTCCACAACAAATGTGAAACGTTTTGATATGAAGTAAACTGAGATTGTTAAGAGACAGGCAGAAACCTTCACATCAACAGGTCAGAAACATAGGAGGTAAATACTTGTTTATTATATTGTTTTCTTTTTCTATTTTCTTTTTATCTCTTCAGGTTTGCACTGGAACAATCGATGCTCTGGTCGTCTATCTGTGATACCCTTTTTTTTTTATTTTTACACTCACGTATGCCTGAACATAAATCCAGGGCTGCTCATAAGGGGGGAAAGGGGAAAGCTCTCTGGGGCCAAACTGCTGGGAGGCCCCATGGAGGCCAACAATAATCAAGTTCATCCTAAATATAAGCAAACATTTAAATAAACAATGTAGCCTGGTTCATCCTCCTGAAACTGGTCTGAGTCTTTTCCTGCGTCCCTAAACTAACTACGAGCTAATGTTGCAGTGACTTTCCTTTGCTATGCCAGAACCTGCAAATTAATCTGGAAGAAAAAGAGAGAGGTGGCAAGAGCAAAAATGTGTTGATCAACTTTAGTCAGTCAGCTCAGAAAGCTGCTCTCAGTCAGGCTGAAGATGCAAACGATAGCCAGGAGGCTAACGCTACAGCTAACATTACTCACCAAGAGGTAGATAGTGTCAGTGCAGAAGAAGAAACATGTTTTACTGCAGTAAAGACACAATCTGTAATCCAGACATACACAAAAGAGTCACCACACCAACAACACAGATTGAATATCATGTGTTTGGTCAGAAAGCTTTACAGTAAACCAACATCAGTCAGTTGACGGCTGTGTCTTCATGTGTTAACGCCTGCTGAACATAAACAACCTTCTGGTCTTTTAATTTCATAATTAATATCTTTCACTCTCGTAGATGATTAAAATAATTAAACTATATTAAAACACACTGACAGCTCCCAGTTTCATGTTATTCTGATATAAAGCAGCATCACTTCAGTCTGCTGAGGCCTCGGCTGGATCCAGTCAGATCACAATAGCAGATTCATTACATGTCGTAAACATTCAGTTTAGGTTATAAATCTGTTTCAAAGAAGCAGATTCACAAAACATTGTTGATCTGACCACTGCAGAGGTTTTTAATTACATGATTACAATAGATGAGTTTGAGTTTCACTCTGTGATGGACAATATTTTAATTAGCTTTGAATTCTGCATCTGGAATAAAGACTTATTACTGGTATTGTCAGAAAATTTAGATTAAATAGTTTAACAAATAAGTAACTTTAATTTAGTCCTTCACAAAAAGAAATTAGGCAGCCGGCATAAATGCAGACTTATTCAGAATAAAACATCCCAAAACAGAAATGAATTAAAATAAGAGCAAACTCAAAATGACACAAAGTGTTGAGCTGCTTTTTAAAGGTGTCCACAGTCTCCACAGATCTGAAGTCCAAAGTTCAGGAGCCACAACCTGAAAAGCTCAGTCTCCTTTAGCTTTCAGCCTGGATCGAGGAACATGAAACACTAGTTATCAGAAATATCAGACACGAGGCTTAAATTGATTGAATCAGTTTGCATATTAAAGATATATGAAGGTGAGGCTCTCGAGAGGTTGGATATTCATTGTGTCATCAGTTGTATTTTAATGTTTCACTTAAACATTTATAGTCCACAAACCCTCTGACACGACGCTGGAGATCATGGGTGCAGTTCCTCTTTACCACAGCTCTCCTGGATGCTGGTGTGTCTCTGTGTGCTGTCATGTCCTGTACAGCAGCTCTGGACTCTGTAACGCTGCAGAGATGATCTCCAACCTGAGCAGCTGTTTGAGTGTTCACAAGAAGTTTTTACTGACAAGAAGCTGTTTTTATGTGACGACCTGGATTTTGTTCCTCACTTAAAAATGACTCCAGTCAGTTATCATGTGTGAATAAAATATAAAGCTTGTATCATCTGTGGCTGTAAGATGTTCATTTAAGTTTCTTCCGAATGTTTCTTGTCTTAAATTTCTCTCAAAGCTTCTTTAAATGGCTCATATTTATGTCAGTTTTCTTTGAGATGTTCAATCATTACAGTTGACTATAAAGAGCGTAACACCCCCCATTTTTACAACAACTTGCACAGATGAGTGTTTCATTAATGAATAAAGTGCTTCTGAAACAGTTAAAAGTTATCTGTTTATTTGTTGTTTATTGGAGGTTCACAGTTGTTTTATAACATAAAGATTTCAGGAAGCAGTGAGGCTGTTTGTTGACACTAAATACTTTTTAATTGATTTTATTTGATTATCTTTGATCTGATGAATACTTTTGACCAGAGTCATTAATTATCAAGATGTCACGACAGACTGACACCAGCAGAAAGTCAGGTGACATCCTCAGGTGGTTTCCCATCAGCAGTTCAGAAGCAGATACATGGTTGGTCCACAGGGGGGCGCTGTCACACTGCTGACACCTCTGTACAGGTGAACTCAGGGATCAACTCAGGTATTGATCAGCAGTGATCAGGAAGAGCCTCTGTCAACCAGAGCTTAGGCCTCAATGTCACAAACAATATAAACTGTCAGATAAAAGCTGAGACACGTGTTGTTTTGTTTGTGTAATAATCATGAATAATATTGTCTCAGCTGAAGAAGTGAGAACAAAACACCTGAGTTTTATTTATTAAAGTCAATAACCTTTTGTAAAGTGCTTCAGAACAATAAACAAGCAGTGAAACAGTGTAAACGCTGCCAAAGCGAGAGCAAAATGAAAACCAGCATCAGGTGTTCAAACATCAACAGTGGTGTTACATTTCTGTGGTTGGAGCAGTTTTCAGCGTCCACAGCTCCAAATCAGTTCAGAGGCGTTGAGGCTGAAGGACAGAGCTGACCTGACCTGATGTTTGTGCTGAAGAAGCTCTCTGACTCTCTTTCTGCGTTGGTTTCATTTCTTTGCTTCTTGTTTTCATTTCAGAGTAAAACACTGAGGTCAAACATTGTTTCATCACATCTCTCATGTGTTTTATTATATTGTCTGTCCTGGTTGTAATTTAGCGAGTAGGTCTGAACTGAAACACACTAACACATGAATAAAATAATGAATATGGACTTCTAAAAGGATATAAGATGTTCCCCTCCGTCTCATTTATCTGCACACAGATGTGTTTAAAACAGCAGATAATAACAGTCTGCACTGCTGCACATCACCTGCAGGTTTGAGCCACGGGGGGGCGCTCCTCACCACATTTACTCACTATAAATAGATGAAACCTGACTTTAATTTGTTGTTTGTTGTTGATATTGTGATCAGGACTGTTTTCAGTCCCAGGGCAGCCACACAGAACAAAAGGACAATAAGACACTACTGCATCCACACAGACTCCAGAGTATCTGACCTGTAGCTGACAGTGACCTCTGACCTCCCAGGACATTCACACATTTCTGCACATGACATCACATGAAGCTACAAAACATGACACCAGATCTGAGCAGCAGGAGGTTTAATGCTCCTTTCATATGCGAACAAAGCTGAGACACTCAAATAAAACCCCGCATGTCTCCTCATCCTCTCACACTGGATACAATAAGATCATTTTACTTTCGCTTTACAACCTGAGTGGGTCATTTTTACCCAGTTATAAGTGACGTCATGCTCAGGCTAAATTCAGATTGGCTCATTGGCTCAAATGGAGGCTGATATTAACGCCTCTCTCTGTGTTTTCCCCTCATTTCACCACTGGATCCTGAAGAGGACGGAGCAGTCTGAGTCTGTCTGAGGATAAAGAATAATATTATTCTGGTCAAAGCTTCAGAAACGACAGTTCACCATGAAGATGTTGTTTCTTCTGGCTCTCCTGGGAACAGGTCTACATGATGCGGCGGCAGGTCAGTTCACATTATTTCAGCTGGTTGTAAAAGAAAAAATGTTTCGTGTCTTTATGTTCTGAAAATATGAATTGAAGGTTTGTTTGATAGTTTATGATGTTTAGCTCCAGGACTTCATTGCAGATTATAGAAATGTTTAAAACTGATAATCTTAAAGTTGACGTTAGTAAATCCTGTCTGTTCATCTCATTAATCACTGATAGTTTCTGTTAGAAGAGAAGTCTACAGTCTGTCTCTGAAGATGGATGTTAAAAAGTGTATTCGTCTATTTCGTTTTCTATATTTCGGACATTATTTTAATTCATGTGATCGATCTTGATGCTAAAATATCAGCAGACCTACGCAGCACAGAACAGTCCAACACACTCAGATACATAAAGAAAAGAGCAGAAAACATCAGAACAAGGCGTTAAAACAAAGATTGTCTGAAACTATATTTAGTGAACTGATCAGTTTTAATCTCTGAGTTGTTTATGAACGTTTGATATAAAAATCACCACTGTTTTAGAAATTATGAACATGTTTTATATTGTTTTAATTAATGAGTTATAATTAACATATTTTCTTAAAACACGTCACTACATTTCATCTGAATTTTGTACAGTTAATACAAATATGTGCACGCAGAAAAACACAAAATCAATCACAGCTATGAATAGTAATTTTAATAATAATTTAATTTAATTTAAAGTAAGCCATTTCCAGATAACGCCACAGTTTAACTCCACATACTGAAACACACATCTCCTTTAATGTAGTTCGTCCATACTGAGTTTTGTTGGTTGGGTCCAGTCATATTAAAATAAAAATAAATATTAAAGAGTTTCTGGAATTCTGTATTCATTGACTGCACAACAGAGGTTATTAGGATGTCTATAGTGTGCTGATCTTGTCGGAAATATAAGTCATTTATAAGACTGTAATTCTGAAAACAAAAATCATAGAAAAAAAACAAGTTTTGTTTGTTTTTTTCTTACAGTGACTCACTCTATGAAGTATTTCTACACTGCGTCCTCTCAAGTCCCAAACTTCCCAGAGTTTGTGGTTGTTGGGATGGTTGATGAAGTTCAGGTAAATTACTATGACAGTAACACCAGGAGAGTCAAACCCAAACAGGACTGGGTGATCAATGCAGTAGATCCACAGTTTTGGGACAGGAACACACAGGTCTTGATGAATACCGAGCCGACCTTCAAAGTCGGCATTGACATTTTGAAGCCACGCTTCAACCAAACTGGAGGTTTGTTTATTTTTCACTTTCTACTGATAAAATGTTGTTTATATTTTCATTCTGTATTTTACTAAGAAGATGTTACAACTCACAAACATTCACATGCACACACATGGACACACACACACACACACACATACACACACACACACACACACACACACACACATTAAACTGTCTGTTGGAGGCGTTTCTTGTCTAAAAACTCACAGTCAGTCTGAACAGAAACATCACTGAGACTGAGACTACTGGATGCTGCTATACTACACTGACACAGTGTCTCTGTCCATCCCATAATAACCAGCAGAGATTATTAACCCTTTATCTCCACTAGATTAGATCAGAATAACTCTGCTGAAGTGGCCACAGTGAGTTGGTCCATAATAACTCTACTGTAGGAACCTGTTTATCACAACAGTCTAACAACACACAGCTGATAGAGGAACATTACTGCCTGGTTTCTTAAACTACGGAGCAGGACTGTAAATGGGACACAGGCTGCTTCTGCTGGGTCCTCATATGAGAGGAGGAGCAGCATGTTTTAATACACCTGGCTGACAGGACCACATGGTGAATGTCTCATTCAGATCAGAGGTTTAACAAGTTTAACAGAACGACTCCACTGTACTGAGCACTGTGTCCATCCCATAATATACAGGATATATAGTAGATCTACAGATTAGATCAGATTAACTCTACTTGACCACAGTGTGTCTCTGTCATGATAAACATGTGTTGTGCTGAAGTGATTAGACAATTAATCGATTAGTTGATCAACAGGAAATTTATTGACAAACATTTTGACGATCAATTATTGATTTAAGTCTTTTACTGAACAAAACTCATAAACATTTTCTAGTTCAAGTTTCTCAAATATGAGAATTTGCTGCTTTTCTCTGTTTTATATTGTTATAAATTAAGTACTGTTCAATGTTGGTCGGACAAAAGAAGATATTTGAAGATTTCACTTCTGGCTCTGGAAACTTGTGATGGACATTTTCACTATTTCCTGATATTTTACAGCATAAACGATTTATTGATTAACAAAAAAAATAGTCATTACATAATCAATAATGAGAAAAATAATTAGTTTGATCCAAAAATATGTAGTAAAAACAGATTAGATTACTTTAAATCTACTGTACTGATACACAGTCTGTCCATCCCATAATATAGAAGAAGTATTTAGAAGATTTCACCTTTGGCTCTGAGAACTTGTGATGGACTTTTTCACCATGTTCTGACTTTTTACAGCGTAAATGATTTATTGATTAGCCGGAAAATAATCATTACATAATTGATAATGACAAGAACAATCAGTTTGAGCCCAAAATATGAAGTAAAATACAGATTATATTACATTAACTCTACTGTACTGATACACAGTCTGTCCATCCCATAATATAGAAGAAGACATTTAAAGATTTCACCTTTGGCTCTGAGAACTTGTGACGGACATTTTTCATAATTTTCGCACTTTTTAAAATAAGTAAATGTTAATCAATTAATCAAAAAATAATTAATAATGAAAAACAGAATTAATTTCAGTGTTAAATATAAAGTAGAACTCCAGATTAGATCAGATTAACTCGACTGTACTGACCACAGTGTGTTGGTCCGTCACATCAGCAGCATCAAACCAACATCTGCAGGTGAAACAGCTGTTGGTTGTGTTGAGTGATTGACTGATGGATGGACCAATCAGGACACACAGACTGCCTCCCAGTCTCCATAATGGTCCTGATGGTGTCTGCCTCATCCTGACCAGTTGTAGTAACACAGTGCTGAACAGGACACACTGTCCTGGCTGAGCAGGTGGAGTCTAGTGACTCATCCTGGACTGAAACTCTCCTTCAGTGAAGCTTCTAGAGCAGCTTCAGGACAGTCTGGTCTGTAGCTTCTCACAGGAAGAGGATGTTGTTGGACTGATCCACTGGCTGCAGGGTCTCAGTGGGTGTGATGTTCAGTCCAGGATCAGGTTTAATCTGCTGCTCAGGACTCCACCTCAGTGTGTGTGTGTGTGTGTGTGTGTGTGTGTGTGTGTGTGTGTGTGTGTGTTCACATGAAGCCACACCACCTTCAACAGTGGAGATGAACTGTTGGTCTCAGTGGAGTCAGTGTGTCTCTGTGGTGAAACAGAGGACATGAGCTGTGTCAGGATCTCACTCTGTTTCCCAGCAGTCTCTGCCTCTCTGTCTCTCTCTAAGACGTCCACACTGTCCAGATGATGATTGGCTGTGAGCGGCTTCCATCCAGCCAATAACAGCAGGAGGTGTAGATCCTGTGTTTCGGTGTCTGTGGATCAGTGTGTCTCTGTGGTGAAGATGTGATATCAGCTGATGATAGATGACTGAGCTGTGATCTCACTCTGGTTTAATGTCGTCTCTGTTTCTGTCTCAGGTGTCCACGTTTGGCAGTGGATGTACGGCTGTGAGTGGGATGATGAGACTAAAGAGGTTAATGGTTTTATGCAGTATGGTTATGATGGAGAAGACTTTGTAGCATTTGACCTGAAGACGCTGACATGGATCGCTCCAAAACCTCAGGCTGTCATCACAAAACACAAGTGGGAGAATGAAAAAGCTCAGACAGCAAGATACAAGCAGTACCTCAACCAGGAGTGTCCTGACTGGGTGAAGAAGTATGTGGACTATGGGAGGAGCTCTCTGCTGAGAACAGGTAGAATCACATGACCTGATGTTGTTTAATGGACACAACAGTCTCATATTTCTGTTCTTTTACTAACCAACAGTCACATCATCATTAATATAAACTGACATGCAGAGACACACTTTGTCTCAGTTTACACACATTTCTCTTTCTTTTATTTTCTCTTACCTCTTCATCTCTCTGCCTCCATTTTCTCTCTGCTGTGTTTCTGTCCATCTCAGTCTCTCGCTGTCCTTCTCCTCCCTTTCTCATCTGTCTCACCCCATTTTCTCACCCCTCTGTCCCTCCCTTCTTGTAACGTGTTCACATATTTAGCCTGTGTTACTAAAACATTTAAAGTGCGTGTAAAGCAGCAAAAAAAATGTGTTATGAGTTTGTCACACCACAGTAACATGTATCATTGACCACTGAGCCAAATTTAAAAGATTAAAACAATTGCTAAGTATCTAAAATTAGGTCTCAAAATCATGGAAAAACAAGCACTTCTCTCTGCTGTGAAACGCTGGGGGCGTGTCAGTTAGAGGCACTGAAACCACGCCCACGCGCGGGAGGGGAGCACTCTGTGTACTGCACAAGGACGTAGCCTAGCAACAATGGAAGCTAGTGCTAGCAGCATCTCTGAAGGACCCAGCCCTACCTGTTTGAGCCATCAGAGCCAGAACCTGACTCTGAGTCAGACACTGATAGTGCTCAGCCTCGTTCCTCACAGTCTCCATCAGAATGGTAATTTATTTCCCAGTAATTTAAACCCCAGTCTACATATAATTCCTTGTCATAGCTATATTGGTGCACATAAAATATAACCTGTGGATTATCATTGTGCTGTCAGATGGACTCGCTCAGGGAATCAGGCCAAATCATGTCATGATTAAATGCAATAACATTTGCTAACATTACATGGGCACGATGTAAAATCACTTTCAGGATTTGCACCTTCAGCAAAATGCATTTAATTAAACGAATACAATATTTATAACATAAGCACACACTTACACTGGCGGGCACGTAATGCCGGTGGCGGAGATGAGAGCACTTACTTTCGGCGGGACAGAGAGGATCGGTGGCGGGCACCCCTATGTGCCCGCCACCGATCCTCTCCGTCCCCGGCTTGCATCCTCCCGTCCCGCCGAAAGCGGCTGCTACCATCACGGCCACCGGCATTATGTGCCCGCCACCGGAGATGAGAGCACCTGCCGTCGGTGGCGGGCACGTAGTGCCGGTGGCGTGATGGTAGCAGCCGCTGTCGGCAGGACGGGAGGCTGCAAGCCGGGGACGGAGAAGATCGTGGCGGGCACGTAATGCCGGTGGCGGAGATGAGAGCACCTGCTGTCAGCGGGACAGAGAGGATCGGTGGCGGGCACATCCTCTCCGTCCGCCCGCCGACGTAATGCCGGTGGCCGTGCTGTAACTATCGGGGGTAATGTGGACACTGCAGAGACTGGTGTAGGTGGTGATTTTGAACTCTCCACAGTAGCTCCTCTTGACAACATCGATCCACCATTTCCTTACGTTGTCTCGGTAGGAGACTTAAATAGGCTAACTGAGCCGTTACCCTGGCCCGCACACTGTGGCATCCAGGAAAGATGCATGAGCTACGTGGATGAGACATGACTGGTTAGCTAGCTGCAGACTAGCATAAGCGATGCTATCCGAGACTCGAGAGCTAGCGGAAAACCACCGAAGCTAATGCACTGAACGTATTTATACTGCTTCCGCAGCAGGGCGGGGTTTATGCTAATCATAGCCGCGTTACGTAACGCGGCTATGATTTCTGACCCGCCCATTAAATCCTGAACACAGAAATGTTGAAATACAGTTTGGCAGCCTAGCTCCATAACTAAATTATAAATGGCTGAATGGCTTTTTACATGTTTTAAGGAAATACATTTATAACCTATTTAATGTGTTTAGAAGAAAATGGCTGAATTTGCTTTACACGGACTTTAAAATATATTCCATCAAACAGGAATAATCATATTAACAAACAGTAAATACTAATAAATAACCTATAAACTGTCTCTGTCTTTACTCTCCAGAGCTTCCCTCAGTGTCTCTCCTCCAGAAGACTCCCTCCTCTCCAGTCAGCTGCCACGCTACAGGTTTCTACCCTGACAGAGCCTCACTCATCTGGAGGAAAGATGGAGTGGAGCTTCATGAGGAGGTGGACCACGGAGAGATCCTCCCCAACAACGATGGAACCTTCCAGATGAGTGCTGACCTGGACCTTTCATCAGTCACACCTGAAGACTGGAAGAAGTACAACTGTGTGTTTCAACTCGCTGGTGTGAACGAGGACATCGTCACCAGACTGGACAAAGCAGTGATCAGGACCAACGAAGGAAAGACTGGAATCAGAAGTGTTGACGGTGAGAAACACATTTATTTTACTGTAACAGTCCTGCAGTTCATGTGTTTATATGTGTGTTGGACATTTTGTTTCCTTGTATTGTTTTATTTCATTTAGAAGGCTCAGATTAACATTAAACCAATGCACATGTTCACCTCTGGGCTCTTAAAAGTGTATCAGCAAATTCAATTGTCCACTTTTCCATTTTTTAATACAGAACAATGTCAATTATAGCTGCTGCGCAGCGATGGGTCGGGTCGGGGCTATTTTTGGCAAATTTAGGCAATTCTGAGCAACAAACAGGAGAATAGGAAGACAAGACAGTTGACAACAATGTTCGTTTTGGACCACTTGAGGCTTGAACCCACAACTTCTGGAACCAAAGACTGTCATCTATCTCTCTGAGCTAATTGGCAAGTGTCAATACAACAGTGGCTTCACAAATTGAGTAAGCCATTCACTGTTGTGCAGGCAGATTTGAAACCACTGTAAAAAATTCAGTTATCAAGACAAAAATCTGAAAATACACATATTGCAGCATGGAGATGTTGGTAATTTTAAAAATGATTGATTTGCTCCATAAGTGAATAACTGATGTTTAGCTATGTCATTATTGCATTGACTCCAATTGTTCACATGAAAGAAAAATTTAAAATGCTGTAAAAAAATTAAGTTTTTGAGGCTCAATTTTTGATAAATCAAAGGAGGAGAGAGGAAATAGGTTTAAGAAGTTTTACAGTTTTTGAAAAAAAAACTGAGTGATGTACTTCATAAATTTATAATTAGGTTTAAATGTACAGAAGTTCTGGCTTCATTTGTCGACTCAGGGAGTCACTGTCCGGGCAGCTGTTGTCAAGGCAGATTTCAAAAATGGTCAAAAAGTCAGAAATTTTGTTACCTGAACAAAAATCTGATAATACATAAATTGCATCTTGACAGCATGGAAATGTTGGTGATTTGTTTTTAACTTAAAGTGTTTTGCTTCATAAGAGAAAATTTGATGTTTAAAAATGCCACTCTTCCATTGACTCCAGTTGTTCCCATGAGAGCAGAATTCAAAATGTTCTCAAAAATTCAGTTTTTGAGATAAAATTCTGATATTTGTAATGAGTTTAAGTGGACTAAAGTTTCAGCAGTATTGGGGCTACAGTTTGGTGAAAGTTTCAAAACTGTAACATGTACTGTTGATTTTGTAGGTATTTTTAAAGTTTTTAAATTTAAAACGCTTATTGTGCCCCCCCCCAGGAGGAATATTGACATGTCCTTGGAATTAAGTAAATCTGACATGGGGCCGGACATTTCTGTAAAGTTTGGTGAGTTTTCGCCCATGGGAAGTATGACTTCCTCGGAAGAAAGAAAGAAGAAAGAAAGAAAGAAAGAAAGAATTCCTAGGAATACAATAGTCCGGCTAAGCTGCCCGGACCCTAATAATGAAACAAACTAAACAAGTTTTTTCTGGTTGCCTTTTAACATTTTGAAATCAGCTGTTTACCACCTTGTAAATCTATTGTAGCTTATAAAAACTGTAACTGTGAGACTATTGTACTGTCATTTTATACCAATTCAGACCACATGTAGCCATTTTAATGTGTAACCACCAGGGGTCGACAATATAACTGGCCCGGTGGCCCGGACACTCCAAGCACTGGCCCGGTGGGGCCAGCATGGATTAAAGTTCTCCGTCGCTACAACGGATTTCCGTCATTCAAACTTAACAGAGGCGACTTGTGTGATCAATGTAGATCGGAGGAGAACTGTTGGCTGATGTTTATTGACAGATTGTCACACTCTACAGCCAATGGTATCGTTAACAGCGTGTGCTCGCCTGACCAATGACAGTGCAGTGACCCACACAAGGCGGGATCTCAACACGGAGTGGCGCTAAAGTTTAGCTGCTTTGCTAGCAAGGACTCGTTGCGCTGCTGAGTTTAGTCAGCACGTGAGAACTCGTCTGACACGGAGAGTCTCCTGTTGTGTGCTACATGTGTGAAACAACAACTATAGTCTGGACTTTGTCTGCAGTGTATCTGTGTAAACGGCTTCATTCAGCGTCTCTCCCTCCCCTCTGGCACCGTGAGTTACCATGGTTACAGGACCGCCCTGAAACTTTATCATGATGATCAATAAGAAGTTTTTGGTTAGTTTGACTGTACAGAGTCATGAATGTTGCCTGATTGTAGCTCAATGCTGAAATCTTGTATTATAACATATAGAACAAAGCCTCAGAGCTTCTTTGATTATTAACATGTTAGTGATGACAGAAAGGTGATAACTCGCCATCAGACTGACAAGGCTGCAAAAGGTGATGCTTGTATGATGTATTTTTCTGTTAAACGATAAGAGGCTCACTTTAAGAAATATTATTAATAATAATAATTAATGATAATGATGATGAGAAGAAGAAGTAGAAAAATAGCGTACTGAAAAGTTCTGTAGATGGTTGATTATTTGAAAGAGTAAAACTTGAGAGAAGCTTGGCAAAACAAAGGCACACTGATTTCATAGATTGAAAATTACATTGAAAAGACAAAAACATTTTAAGTGTGAATAGAACAGCTGTTCAGATCATCCTCCTGTAAAACACTGTTGGTCAAATATTTAAACTTGATGTCTGCATTAGAGAACATGGTGTGGGGTGAGGCTGTAAATCTTATCTTATTTTTTTAGCACGTGTCAAGTAAAATGCCCTGTAACATGTAACAAAATGAGGTCTATTGTGAATTGTGCAGGTCAAATGTTATTAAATCAAATTTGCCTTATTGTCTACCCCTGACCACAGTTCAGAGACTATAGGCACTGTGTTGATTTAACTACTGGTCAGTTTTAGAAGATGAGTATATTATTTAAAAACTGAATGAATGTATGCATGTCTCAGAAAATCATTTAGAATAAAGTTTATTGGCCGAATAGCTGACAGTCAAAAATGTGTTTTAATATGATTTTCAGAAGCTGTCATTGTGCCAAATACCATCATATAAAACACAAACCAACACAGACATACAACTAAACAAAGATAACAAAACTAGATGAGGATAAACAAACACAGTGTCTGTATACAGGATTGTGGTCTAGTTGGCAGACAGAGGTTCTTCTCCTCTAACCTGCTTCATCTGAACAGGTTGTGACTGTTGTCTGTTGTTTTTTACTCAACAGAGAAAGATAAGACGACCGCCATCATCATCACTGCAGTGGTTGTTATTGCTCTCGTCCTCATCGCTGCCATTGGATTCATGGCTTACAAAAAGAAGAAAGGTGAGACGCTCACATAGAAAGATTGTGTCTTTGTGTCTGTATTTTCCTAGTGCATCAAAATCTGTTTCAAACAGCAATAAATTGTCAGGCTCAGAGCCACAGTGTCATGATGATATGAGCAGAGAAGCTGACTTAATGTTTAAGTTAGATATTTGTTATTATTATTTAGATGTTGATGTTTTATCATATTTGCTCTTATCCTTCATATATTATGTTCAACACTGGTTTACTCTTATAAACTCCAGTTATATTTTATTTCTGTGTGTTAGTGTTAATACACTCAGATACACTGATGTCCCCTGAAGCCTGACTGACAATTTTATGACACTTAACAAACACTTTAAGGTAGTTAATGGCTCACAGGCAGAGAGAGGAGTCGCAAAGTTTTGTGGATTGTGTTTTTTCAGGGTTTTGGATCCTACATTGACTTTAGCATAATGATATAAGAAAGAAGTGAAAGGAAAAGAAGTTAAGAAAGATGGTGTTGTTGTGTTGTTGTTGCTTTCCAGCAGTTTGGAAACACTGAGCGCTAAAATGACTTGTCTTTGCTTTGTATTTCAGCCATCTGCTCTTCATCCAGTGACAACGAGTCCAAGAAGTCTGAGCAGTCTGACCAGAGTGATATACCCCTGAAGGCAAACTCATCAGCCTAAACACAGTGAGTTGTGTCATATGGGACATGAACTATTCACATCTGTTGTTAAAGCCTCACTAAAGTATGTGTAAAGGAGCTTAGGTGATTGTTTCTGTATTCACTGTAAAGAAAATGTCTGACTTTCAGTTGATTTTCCACAACAAAGATGAAACTTTTTGATATGAAGTAAACTGAGATTATTAAGAGAAAGGCACACATACTTTCAGAAACCTTCACATCAGCAGGTCAGAAACACAAGAGGTAAATACTTGTTTATTATATTGTTTTCTTTCTCTATTTTCTTTTTGTCTCTTCAGGTTTATGGATGACTTTTGCACTGGAACAGTCGATGCTGTGGTCGTCTATCTGTGATACTCCTGGTGATGAAGCTCACTCCTCCTCTCGCCCACTGCACACTGGGTTTGACTCCAGTCCTCCGCCTCTCTGCAGGATG
This sequence comes from Pagrus pagrus, assembly GCF_965226575.1. Lineage (NCBI taxonomy): Eukaryota > Metazoa > Chordata > Actinopteri > Spariformes > Sparidae > Pagrus > Pagrus pagrus. The sequence goes on along the minus strand of NC_140201.1, from coordinate 4,351,769 downwards.
AGCAGGATAAGAAATGTATGGATGGAGTTTAGTATCACTGTGGGGAGCTTTAATGATTTGAATGTAATTCATTGGACACATATTTCCATCTGGTTAATGCAACATCTCTTAATGTCACCCTATGATCACACACAAACACAAAACACACAGTCAGCATCACTACCAAACTTGTTTTCTAGTTGTGTAAATAATTTGTTTGTATATTTCTTTAAAACTGAGAGAAGATTTTGTTTTGATTTCAACCAGGCTGAAGCAAACAATAATAAGAGTATGTTGTTGTTTTGTGTTTCATAAAATCTCCCTTTTGATCTGTTTTGCCACATTATTATATTTTAATTATAGCTGATTTTCTAAAAGGGCTGTGAACTGTTTTCTTGTAAATCTTGTTAATATTTCCTGCTGGTGTTTCGGGACAAGGGACGTTTTTCTCTCTTCGTTTGTAAACACAAAGAAATTGAACAGCGAGTCTTAAAATCACTTCTTATGTTGGGTTGAGCAGATGAAAGTCAGATGAAGTTGATTTCTTTCCTTTTGTACTTTTGCTTTTCAATAAAGTCCCAATGGTCCAAATTTCTGCATCTTGTTGTGATTGCACATATATGCTTATATATCTGTGACTGTAGCTACAAGAAGATGAATGTTGTAGCTACATTTTGATCAGACTGTTCTCTGTAGGAGACTTTGTGACCTGGAGTTCATTGATATGAAGGACACACGTGAGTGGCTGGATATGGACGACTCACATCATCTGCAGTAGATGTTTAAAGAAGAGACCTTTGTGTTAAGTCACATTTTCATCATAATGACAAAAAATGTCACTGATTTTTAACTTTGTCTTTTTATTTTAAATGCTCATTAATGTTCAGAAGACAGAATCTAATTTGCACAACATTAATAGACCTTTTAAAACACCAGGACAACACTGTTACATCTCGCTCTGCTTCTTAGCTCATGTTATCATTGTTTCATCCATTCAGTGTGTGTTGTTTTATTTTGGTTCCTCTCTCCACAGTGCAGACAACCTGATTAGTTTCACCTGTTCCTCGTTATCCTCTCCTCCCTGGTGTGTTTAATGTGTGTGTCCCCCTCACTCTGTCAGTTTGTGATATGTTATTATGATATATTATTATGTTATATTGTGATGATAGTAATAATCTTTATAATCAAACAGCAGCTCATCAGGAAGTTTACAAAGTCTGTGTTAAAGTTCATGAGATGCCTCAAGACAAATGTCAAAAAGTCAAATGTTTAATTTCTTATTATAAATTTACATTATTCCATTTCATAAGTGAAAACTGCTGCATGAGTTGCTTCAGGGTAAAATCAAGAAAGTATTAATACAGCTGGAGAATGTGTCCGAGTCTGACGGTGTCCGGGAACAAAACATTCACCCCAAGACATCGAAACTGAGGTTTTGTGAACTCTGATCTATGAGACCTCTGTGACACTGAACTGTGTTTTCCAAGAGAAAGCTTCTTCTTTGTGAGAGAATGAAACATGTTTTACTGCAGTAAAGACACAATCTGTAATCTAAACATACACAAGAGTCACCACACCAACAACACAGATTGAATATCATGTGTTTGGTCAGAAAGCTTTACAGTAAACCAACATCAGTCAGTTGACGGCTGTGTCTTCATGTGTTAACGCCTGCTGAACATAAACAACCTTCTGGTCTTTTAATTTCATAATTAATATCTTTCACTCTCGTAGATGATTAAAATAATTAAACTATATTAAAACACACTGACAGCTCCCAGTTTCATGTTATTCTGATATAAAGCAGCATCACTTCAGTCTGCTGAGGCCTCGGCTGGATCCAGTCAGATCACAATAACAGATTCATTACATGTCGTAAACATTCAGTTTAGGTTATAAATCTGTTTCAAAGACGCAGATTCACAAAACATTGTTGATCTGACCACTGCAGAGGTTTTTAATTACATGATTGCAATAGATGAGTTTGTGTTTCACTCTGTGATGGACAATATTTTAACCCTTAGATGCATGAGTGATTGGACCCTGCACTCTTCCGTAAGTGGGTCAAAAATGACCTGTATTAGAATCAATGCGTTTTTGTGCCATTTTTGTCATTTTTGTTAAGCTACAAAACATGACACAAGATCTGAGCAGCAGGAGGTTTAATACCCAGTTCTACCTCATGCTCAGGTTAAATATTTCCATTGGCTCACATGGAGGTTGATATTAACGCCTCTCTGTGTTTTCCCCTCATTTCACCCCTGGATCCCCAAGAAGAGGGAGCAGCCTCAATCTGTCTGAGGATAAAGAATAATATAATATTATTGTGATCAAAGCTTCAGAAACGACAGTTCACCATGAAGATATTGTTTCTTCTGGCTCTCCTGGGAACAGGTCTACATGATGCGGCGGCAGGTCAGTTCACATTATTTCAGTTGGTTGTAAAAGAAAAAATGTTTCGTGTTTTTATGTTCTGTAAATATGAATTGAAGTTCCTTTTTATATATATAGTTTATGATGTTTAGCTCCAGGACTTCATTGCAGATTATAGAAATGTTTAAAACTCATAATCTTAAAGTTGACATTTTTTCTGAATTTCGGACATTATTTTAATTGATCTGATCGATCTTAATGTTAAAATGTCAGCAGAACTACGGCACAGCACAGAACAGTCCAACACACTCAGATAAATAAAGAAAAGAGCAGAAAACATCAGAACAAGGCGTTAAAACAAAGATTGTCTGAAACTATATTTAGTGCACTGATCAGTTTTAATCTCCGAGTTGTTCATGAACGTTTGATATAAAAATCAAGACTGTTTTAGAAATTATGAACATGTTTTATATTATTTTACAATCTATGAATGTAAGAGCAGACGGTGTTGGTGCTTGAATTTTGCAACAGTGTTGCAACCTTGTGCGGGAACGGCACTGGCAGAAACACAACACAAACACAGACCCGAACACCAGACAAGGGTCAACACAATCATGTGCACACAGAAAAACACACAAAATCAATCACAGCCTGCCAAGAATAGTAATTTTAATAATAATAATATATATTTTAATTTAAAAAAAGCCATTTCCAGATAACTCCACAGTTTAACTCCACATACTGAAACACACATCTGCTTTAATGTAGTTCGTCCATACTGAGTTTTGTTGGTTGGGTCCAGTCACATCACACTGGTAGTTATTACATTTACTGTGTTGTTTAGTAGAGTCAGATCAATAAATCAGCCACAGATATATCTGTAGATATTAACTTATTACAGCTATGTTGGTATCTGTGTGGATGTGGCTGATAAGTGACAAGAAACTGAAAACAGAAATGTTAAACTGGGTTTGAGCTCATTTAGAAACAGAGTCTTCATTACAGAGTTTGTCCACCAGAGTGAACTGTGAAATGTCCTGATCAGTTTGTGTCTTGGTGCTAAAAACATTTGTTTATGTTTTGTGTCTTATTATGAAAAATAATATTGACATAAATAGATGATATAGATTTTAAATTTCTGTAATTGTCTTAAGTTTTTAAAGTATCAGTATCAGCCTCCAACTCCAGTATCTGTCGGACAATATACTGTAAAACATTATAAAAGCAGTTTTAGTGCAGTTTAACACAGAAACATGATCTTCATGTATTCAGACAGCAGAGGACAGTGAAGGATTCTGAAATCATGGATGAATCAATTGTTAAAAATCTAGATTAAAACTTTTACTTTCAGGACTGAAAGTGAATTAAAAATGTGTCCATGTTGGAGGGAACGTTCAGGTCGGTGTCAATGAAAAAAATCCAGATCCAATCTGGATTCTATGTGTTTACTTTTGTGTTTGTAAAGTTTATTCAGTGATTTGTAAAACTGAAATCATGACATTAAGTTTTTCTGACAGTGACTCACTCTCTGAAGTATTTCTACACTGCGTCTTCTGGAGTCCCAAACTTCCCAGAGTTCGTGACTGTTGGGATGGTTGATGACGTTCAGATATGTTACTATGACAGCAACATCAGGACCGAAGTACCCAAACAGGACTGGATGATCAGCGCCACAGCAGATGATCCTCAGTACTGGCAGAGTCAGACTGAGCGATCTGGGGGCTCTGAGCAGGCCTTCAAAACCAACATTGGCATTGCAAAGCAGCGCTTCAACCAAACTGGAGGTTTGTTTATGTTTCACTTTCTACTGATAAAACGTTATTTATATTTTCATTCTGTACTTTAGTCAGAATATGTTACCTTACACACAGCTGTGATCTCACTCTGGTTTAATGTCGTCTCTGTCTCAGGTGTCCACATTGTCCAGGAGATGTATGGCTGTGAGTGGGATGATGAGACTGGTGAGGTTTATGGGTTTTTCCAGGATGGTTATGATGGAGAAGACTTCATTGCGTTTGACCTGAAGACAGAGACATGGATCGCTCCAAAACCACAGGCTGTCATCACCAAACACAAGTGGGATCATAACAGAGCTCAGACAGCAATGCTCAAGCAGTACCTCACCCAGATTTGTCCTGACTGGCTGAAGAAGTATCTGGACCATGGGAGGAACGTTCTGCTGAGAACAGGTACAATCACATGACCTGATGTAGTTTAATGGACACAACAGTCTTCATATTTATCTTCATATTTCTCTTTGAACAGTAACGTTACAATAATATGAACCAACACACAGAGACGCACTTTGTCTCAGTTTACACACATTTCTCTTTCTTTTATTTTCTCTCTCACCTCTTCATCTCTCTGCCTCCATTTTCTCTCTTCTGTTTCTGTCCATCTCAGTCTCTCACTGTCCTTCTCCTCCCTTTCTCATCTGTCTCACCCCATTTTCACCCCTCTGTCCCTCCCTTCTTGTAACATGTTCACATATTTTGTCTGTTACTAAAACATTTAAAATATATTCCATCAAACAGGAATGATAATATTAATAAACAGTAAATTTGAATAAATAACCTATGAACTGTCTCTCTTTACTCTCCAGAGCTTCCCTCAGTGTCTCTCCTCCAGAAGACTCCCTCCTCTCCAGTCAGCTGCCACGCTACAGGTTTCTACCCTGACAGAGCTGCACTCTTCTGGAGGAAAGATGGAGAGGAGCTTCATGAGGAAGTGGACTACGGAGAGATCCTCCCCAACCACGATGGAACCTTCCAGATGAGTGTTGACCTGAACCTTTCATCAGTCACACCTGAAGACTGGACGAGGTACGACTGTGTGTTTCAGCTCTCTGGTGTGAAGGAGGACATCATCACCAGACTGGACAAAGCAGTGATCAGGACCAACGAAGGTAAGACGAAGTGTTGATAGTGGAACACATTATTTTACTGTAACAGTCCTGCCGTTCATGTGTTTATATGTGTGTTGGAAGTTTTGTTTCTTTGTATTGTTTTATTCTCAGATTAACATTTAACCAACACACATGTTCACCTCTGGACTCCTAAAACGATATCTGTTGTTATTGTGTCCTGACCTGAGAAATGTGCTGATCTAAACGAACTTCTTGTTAATGTTGGACTGAATTTCCTTGCTGTGCCAGAACCTGCACATAAATCAGACTGCCAGAAAGAAAAGAGAAGTAAAAGAGGGTTGTGGAAAGAGATGTAGACTGAAATAATAATGTAATGATCAGCTTTTTTCAATCAGTTCTGAAAGCTGCTCTCAGTCAGGCTGAAGACACAAACGCTACAGCTAACATTACTCGCTAAGAGGTAGCTAGTGTCAGTGAAGAAGCCACTAAGAGTTGTGAGAAAGAGGATGATGTGGATGACAGAGACGACGTTCATGTGTTCATGTAGGAAAGAGAGTGGGAGCTTGTCTTGATATGATTAAAGTAGATTTGGGGAGGGCCCGTTCACTGGACCTGTTCAGAGGCCCAGCAGCTGTTTTACGAGCCAGGACCACACCATCAATGGGATGTAGATGATAGTTTATTGGGGTGGAATATTAGTACGATGTTGATGAAGTGTTGAGCGGCTGCGGTGTGGGAAAGGCTTCGTTAGGGATCAACGGCAGCTCCCGGGCTGGCAGACCCCCTTTAAGAAAGAGATAGATAGAGACAAGGACAGAAGAAGGGGAGCGAGGGGCACGAGAAATGAGAAAAGGCAGGCATGAAGCACGGTGAGGTTTGTATAGGCACATGACATGAAGGTGATTGAGGTGTGGTCCTGCTCCTGAACTTCAACTTCAACTTCAACTTTATCTCCATTTCTGTGGACAGGCCTGCATAATTCTGTCTATCATGGCTATTTTTGTCCTTTACTTGACTGTTGTTCAATTTTTTCTCTCCTCAGAGTCGGACACTTTATCAACGACTTCTGATGATTCTCCTACAGGAAGTCTCAACAGCAACGCAACATTGATCAAAGGTAACTAATGGCTCTGTCTGTCTGAATCACCTGTATGATGTACAGTATGTTTACAGCAAGCATTATTTATCCACACTTTGAGCCATTACAAAGGTTTATGACGGTTGTTTCACACCTTATTGATACATCATTACCTTTTGCACTGTTGATTCATGAACTCTTATTTACCTGTCTGAACAGCCGAGTGACAGCTTGAAGAAGATGGGGAACTCCAGTCTGTAGGAAATCTGCAGCTTTGGTTTCTAAGAGAAAGCTTCTGCTTTATGAGAGAAATAAACATGTTTTACTGCAGTAAAGACACGATCTGTAATCCAAACGTAAATAAAAGAGTCACCACACCAACAAAAGAGATTGAATATCATTTACATTTATATGGTCAGAAAGTCCATTTAATCAGTCAAACTTATTTCTATAGTTACATATAAAAAGCAACATAATGAGTGAGTTTTTCAGACCATCAGCGGTGTTACATTTCTGTGGTTGGAGCAGTTTTCAGCGTCCACAGCTCCAAATCAGTTCAGAGGCGTTGAGGCTGAAGGACAGAGCTGACCTGACCTGATGTTTGTGCTGAAGAAGCTCTCTGACTCTCTTTCTGCTTTGGTTTCATTTCTTTGCTTCTTGTTTTCATTTCAGAGTAAAACACTGAGGTCAAATATTGTTTCATCACATCTCTCATGTGTTTTATTATATTGTCTGTCCTGGTTGTAATTTAGTGAGTAGGTCTGAACTGAAACACACTAACACATGAATAACATAACTTGTTATGTGTACAGTCCACTCACTATAACATCGATGAAACCTGACTTTAATTAGTTGTTTGTTGTTGATATTGTGATCAGGACTGTTTTCAGTCCCAGGGCAGCCACACAGAACAAAAGGACAATAAGACACTACTGCATCCACACAGACTCCAGAGTATCTGACCTGTAGCTGACAGTGACCTCTGACCTCCCACAACATTCACACATTTCTGCACATGACATCACATGAAGCTACAAAACATGACACAAGATCTGAGCAGCAGGAGGTTTAATGCTCCTTTCATATGCGAACAAAGCTGAGACACTCAAATAAAACCCCGCATGTCTCCTCATCCTCTCACACAGGCTACAATAAGATCACTTTACTTTCACTTTACAACCTGAGTGGCTCACTAATAACGGGGTTAAACTACCCCGTTATAAGTGACGTCATGCTCAGGCTAAATTCCCATTGGCTCAGATGGAGGTTGACGTTAACGCCTCTGTATTCAAACTTCGGTTCTCGGAGCTGAATCGTTGTGTGTCTCTGTTTGGATAAAGAATAATATTATTCTGGTCAAAGCTTCACAAACGACAGTTCACAGTGAAGATGTTGTTTCTTCTGGCTCTCCTGGGAACAGGTCTACATGATGCGGCGGCAGGTCAGTTCACATTACAGGGGTAGACAATAAGGGAAATTTGCCACTGGCCCTTTTGAAGATCACTGGTCCCGCCACTGTAACCACCGGCCCAGGAATCGATCCCCATAATAACGAAAAAGAACAATTTGATTTAATAACATTTATTTTAATACACTTCTGTTCGTACACTTCAACTTTTCTCTAACTTACTTGTCTGTAAACGTGGGCATTGACCTGCACAGTTCACAGTAGACTCGTCATACCCCAGTCATTTCCAGCGTCTCGCCACTGAGGCTGGGACTTTCTTGCCCTTTTCTTTTCATAATTCCTCTCACTCTCTCTCAACTCCCCCGGTGCCTTTCTTTTCTTTTCTTTTTGTTGTTTGCCCGGCGTTTGGCCGGGTACTGGGGTTTTAGAAACATTACTAGCCCGTTTTAGATAGAAAAGGCGGCACATTTGCTCCAAGGTAAGGGCGGAAATCTGCCGCCTTGTCGGTCTAAAAGGGAGGTAATATTATATACAGTGTTATTAACCCACACAGACACAGATCAACATTTGCCTGATTTGATTGACAATTCTTCCAAAGTGTGAGAGTATTGTAACAGACTTGATTCATACTGGCTGCTATTATAATCCATTACCAGATTATGAACATTTATATTTAAATCTCATCACGAAACATCAAGTCTCTTTATGTATAAATCATTGGCTACAGCAGACTCATGACCGCTCTTTTAGTCCATTTCAGCGTTCATCTATATGTATCTCGCGCGCGAGAGATAATAACTAGCACGCGCGAGATAGTAAGTCGCGCGCGAGTTAAGAAAAACCACATCCATGTCACCTCCAGGGCTCCGTAGGTATCTGTGTGGATGTGGCTGATAAGTGACAAGAAACTGAAAACAGAAATGTTAAACTGGGTTTGAGCTCATTTAGAAACGGAGTCTTCATTACAGAGTTTGTCCACCAGAGTGAACTGTGAAATGTCCTGATCAGTTTGTGTCTTGGTCACTAAAAACATTTGTTTATGTTTTGTGTCTTATTATAAAAATAATATTGACATAAATATCAGATTTTAAATTTCTGCAATTGTCTTAAGTTTTTAAAGTATCAGCCTCAGACTCCAGTATCTGTCGGACAATATACTGTAAAACATTATAAAAGCGCTTTTAGTGCAGTTTAACACAGAAATATGATCTTCATGTATTCAGACAGCAGAGGACAGTGAAGGATTCTCAAATCATGGATGAATCAATTGTTAGAAATTTAGATTAAGCTTTTATTTTCAGGACTGAAAGTGAATTAAAAATGAGTCCATGTTGGAGGGAATGTTCAGGTCGGTGTCAATGAAAAAAATCCAGATCCAAATCTTTAAATTCAGTACGTAACTGATACTGATAGAAACTGTAAAGAATATCTCTGTAAATACAAATATTACTTGAATAAACATAGATATATTACATTATCTGGATTCTCAACTATTTGAAATCCCAAACCTTCTGACTGTAACATGAAAGAATAAATAAATGACCACTTGATGATGAAAAATAACAACATGATGTTTAAAACGTTGAAGCTAAATCTTAATCTATACATTTACTTTTGTATTTATTGATTGTGTAACAGTGATTATTAGGATGTCTTGACTCTGCTGTAGTTCATTTTGATTCTTAGTGCAGGAAAATAACTTTGCTCAGTGATTCGTAAAACTGAAATCATGACATTAAGTTTTTCTGACAGTGACTCACTCTCTGAAGTATTTCTACACTGCGTCTTCTGGAGTCTCAAACTTCCCAGAGTTTGTGAATCTTGGGATGGTTGATGACGTTCAGATAGATTACTATGACAGTAACACCAGGAAAGTAGAACCCAAACAGGACTGGATGATCAGCGCCACAGCAGATGATCCTCAGTACTGGCAGAGGGAGACTGAGCGAACTGGGGGCTCTGAGCAGGCCTTCAAAACCAACATTGACACTGCAAAGCGGCGCTTCAACCAAACTGGAGGTTTGTTTATGTTTCACTTTCTACTGATAAAACTTTATTTATATTTTCATTCTGTATTTTCAGTCAGTCTGAACAAAAACATTACTGAGACTGAGGTTACTGGATGCTGCTATACTACACTGATACAGTGTTTGTGTCCATCCCATAATAACCACAATCAAAAAGTCTTTTACTAAACAAAACTCACAAACATTTTCTAGTTCAAGTTTCTCAAATATGAGAATTTGCTGTTTTCTCTGTTTTATATTGTTATAAATTAAATACTAATATTTGAAGATTTCACTTCTGGCTCTGGAAACTTGTGATGGACATTTTCACTATTTCTTGATATTTTACATCATAAACGATGTATTGATTGACTTTGTGCTGTGATCTCACTTTGGTTTAATGTCTCTGTTTCTGTGTCAGGTGTCCACATTGCCCAGCGGATGTACGGCTGTGAGTGGGATGATGAGACCAATCAGGTGAATGGGTTTTTCCAGGATGGTTATGATGGAGAAGACTTCATTGCGTTCGATCTGAAGACAGAAACATTCGTCGCTCCAAAACCACAGGCTGTCATCACCAAACACAAGTGGGATAATGACAAGGCTTCCATAGCTCAGCAAAAAAACTACCTCACCCAGATTTGTCCTGAGTGGCTGAAGAAGTATCTGGACCATGGGAGGAACGTTCTGCTGAGAACAGGTAGAATCACATGACCTGATGTAGTTTAATGGACACAACAGTCTTCATATTTCTCTTCATATTTCTCTTCGAACAGTAACGCTACAATAATATGAACCAACACACAGAGACACACTTTGTCTCAGTTTACACACATTTCTCTTTGTTTTATTTTCTCTCTCACCTCTTCATCTCTCTGCCTCCATTTTCTCTCTTCTGTTTCTGCCCATCTCAGTCTCTCGCTGTCCTTCTCCTCCCTTTCTCATCTGTCTCACCCCATTTTCTCACCCTTCTGTCCCTCCCTTCTTGTAACATGTTCACATATTTTGTCTGTGTTACTAAAACATTTAAAATATATTCCATCAAACAGGAATAATCATATTAATAAACAGTAAATACTAATAAATAACCTATGAACTGTCTCTCTTTACTCTCCAGAGCTTCCCTCAGTGTCTCTCCTCCAGAAGACTCCCTCCTCTCCAGTCAGCTGCCACGCTACAGGTTTCTACCCTGACAGAGCCTCACTCTTCTGGAGGAAAGATGGAGAGGAGCTTCATGAGGAGGTGGACCACGGAGAGATCCTCCACAACCACGATGGAACCTTCCAGATGAGTATTGACCTGAACCTTTCATCAGACACACCTGAAGACTGGACGAGGTACGACTGTGTGTTTCAGCTCTCTGGTGTGAAGGAGGACATCATCACCAGACTGGAGAAAGATCGTATCAGGACCAACGAAGGAAAGACTGGAGTCAGAAGTGTTGAAGGTGGGAAACACATTTATTTGACTGTAACAGTCCTGCAGTTCATGTGTTTATATGTGTGTTGGACGTTTTGTTTCCTTGTGTTGTTTTATTGTCAGTTTTTTTTCCTCTAGAAGTCTCAGATTAACATTAAACGAACACACACATAACCTCTGGCCTCTTAAAAGTGTATCAGCAAATCTAATTGTCCACTTTTTAATCTTTGACTTGGATTAATCAGCTGTTTACCACCTTGTAAATCTATTGTAGCTTATAAAAACTGTAACTGTGACACTATTGTACCGTCAATTTATACCATTTCAGACCACGTGTAGCCATTTTAATGTGTAACCACAGTTCAGAGATTAAAGGCACCGTGTTGACTTTACTACTGGTCAGTTTTAGAAGATGAGTAGATTATTTAAAATCTGGATGAATGTAAGCATGTATCAGAAAATAATTTAGAATAAAGTTTATTGGCCGAACAGCTGACAGTAAAAAAAGTGTTTTAATATGACTGTCAGAAGCTAAAACCAAATCAAAAACCATCATATAAAACACAAACCAACACAGACATACAACTAAACAAAGACAACAACACTAGATGAGGATAAACAAACACAGTGTCTGTATACAGGATTGTGGTCTAGTTGGCAGACAGAGGTTCTTCTAACCTGCTTCATCTGAACAGGTTGTGACTGTTGTCTGTTGTTTTCTGCTCAACAGAGAAACTTAACATGACCGCCATCATCATCATTGCAGTGGTTGTTAGTGCTCTCGTCCTCATCGCTGCCATTGGAGTCACCGCTTACATAAAGAAGAAATGTGAGAGGCGCACATAGAAAGACAGTTAATAAAGTTGTTTTAATTTCATCTTCAAGAGGAGTTGGAGCGAGCTGTGTGCTCAGGATAAGAAACACATGTTAAGGTTCATGTTGTGCAGCTGGTTGTGGATCCTACATTGACTTTAGCATAATGATGTAAGAAAGAAGTGACAGGAAAAGAAGATAAGAAAGATGGTGTTGTTGTGTTGTTGTTGCTTTCCAGCAGTTTGAAAACACTGAGAGCTAAAATGACTTGTCTTTACTTTGTATTTCAGCCAACTGCACTTCATCCAGTGACAACGAGTCCAAGAAGTCTGAGCAGTCTGAACAGTCTGAACAGAATAAAACACTCCTACCGGCAAACTCATCAGCCTGAACACAGCAAGCTGCGTCATATGGGACATGAACTATTCACACTTGTTGTTAAAGCTGCACTAAAATATGTGTAGAGGAGCTTCGGTGATTGTTTCTGTATTCATTGTGAAACTTGATTTTCCACAACAAATGTGAAACGTTTTGATATGAAGTAAACTGAGATTGTTAAGAGAAAGGCACACATACTTTCAGAAACCTTCACATCAACAGGTCAGAAACATAGGAGGTAAATACTTGTTTATTATATTGTTTTCTTTCTCTATTTTCTTTTTGTCTCTTCAGGTTTATGGATGACTTTTGCACTGGAACAATCGATGCTCTGGTCGTCTATCTGTGATACCCTTTTTTTTTTTTTTTTACACTCACGTATGCCTGAACATAAATCCAGGGCTGCTCATAAGGGGGGAAAGGGGAAAGCTCTCTGGGGCCAAACTGCTGGGAGGCCCCATGGAGGCCAACAATAATCAAGTTCATCCTAAATATAAGCAAACATTTAAATAAACAGTGTAGCCTGGTTCATCCTCCTGAAACTGGTCTGAGTCTTTTCATGTGTCCTGACTTGAGAAATATACTCATCTAAACTAACCACGAGCTAATGTTGCAGTGACTTTCCTTTGCTATGCCAGAACCTGCACATGAATCTGGATGCCAGAAAAGAAAATAGAAGAAAAAGAGAGAGGTGGCAAGAGCAAAAATGTGTTGATCAACTTTAGTCAGTCAGCTCAGAAAGCTGCTCTCAGCCAGGCTGAAGACGCAAACGATAGCCAGGAGGCTAACGCTACAGCTAACATTACTCACCAAGAGGTAGATAGTGTCAGTGCAGAAGAAGAAACATGTTTTACTGCAGTTAAGACACAATCTGTAATCCAGACATACACAAAAGAGTCACCACACCAACAACACAGATTGAATATCATGTGTTTGGTCAGAAAGCTTTACAGTAAACCAACATCAGTCAGTTGACGGCTGTGTCTTCATGTATTAACGCCTGCTGAACATAAACAACCCTCTGGTCTTTTAATTTCATAATTAATATCTTTCACTCTCGTAGATGATTAAAATAATTAAACTATATTAAAACACACTGACAGCTCCCAGTTTCATGTTATTCTGATATAAAGCAGCATCACTTCAGTCTGCTGAGGCCTCGGCTGGATCCAGTCAGATCACAATAACAGATTCATTACATGTCGTAAACATTCAGGTTAGGTTATAAATCTGTTTCAAAGAAGCAGATTCACAAAACATTGTTGATCTGACCACTGCAGAGGTTTTTAATTACATGATCACAATAGATGAGTTTGTGTTTCACTCTGTGATGGACAATATTTTAATTAGCTTTGAATTCCTTCTTTTGCAAATGCTCCTTGAATAAAGACTCAGAGAGGAAACACACCAGGTCAAGAAGGAAGAATTAATCAAATCATGAGATAATGGAAACATGTTTTTAAATAATGAGATAATAAAGCATGTTTTTACTTCATGAGAAAATAATGTAAAGAATAATTTGAGGAAAGAAAGTCAAAACATGTCAGAACTATTTTTACTGTAGTGACACTTTCTACTGGTATTGTCAGAAAATTTAGAGGAAATAGTTGAACAAATAAGTAACTTTAATTTAGTCCTTCACAGGAAATTAGGCAGCCGACATGAATACAGACTCAGGCCGAATAAAACATCTTTAAAGTGGCTCTGTGGGACTTCTGTGTTGTGTTGGAAGCCGCTCGTTAGTTTATGTCAGCGGACTCCATTTCTAATCTAACATTAGCTGCTGTTGCTCTCTCTTAATAAAGTCACATCCTTTGGATTGTCACAGAAAATCTGACCCGAGTCCTTCACAAAGAAATACACAGTCCAGCAGCTTTAAACAACTTAAACAAACCGTCCACAGGCTCGTACAGGCACCTGAGAGAGACGAGGAAGGTCTCATTTTTCACATCTCGTTTCAATCTGCTCACATACATTCATACACAAATTGTTACATAGAGCCACAATATGTTGGAAATATAACAAATAATGAAAATGAGAACATGCATTTACTCACCGAGGAAATAAAGTACTGAATTATTTGAGGGAAAGCAGATATAAAAACCTTTTCTTTCATACAGTAGTGACACTTTAACGTATGTAAGTAACTGTACTGATAAAACACCTTTCAACAGCAGAATATAAAGTACTTCACAAAACAACTTAGACAGCCAACATAAATACAGACTTATTCAGAATAAAACATCCCAAAACAGAAATAAATTAAAATAAGAGCAAACTCAAAATGACACAAAGTGTTGAGCTGCTTTTTAAAGGTGTCCACAGTCTCCACAGATCTGAAGTCCAAAGTTCAGGAGCCACAACCTGAAAAGCTCAGTCTCCTTTAGTTTTCAGCCTGGATCGAGGAACATGAAACACTGGTTATCAGAAATATCGACACAAGGCTTAAATTGAGTGAATCAGTTTGCATATTAAAGATATATGAAGGTGAGGCTCTCGAGAGGTTGGATATTCATTGTGTCATCAGTTGTATTTTAATGTTTCACTTAAACATTTATAGTCCACAAACCCTCTGACACGACGCTGGAGATCATGGGTGCAGTTCCTCTTTACCACAGCTCTCCTGGATGCTGCTGTGTCTCTGTGTGCTGTCATGTCCTGTACAGCAGCTCTGGACTCTGTAACGCTGCAGAGATGATCTCCAACCTGAGCAGCTGTTTGAGTGTTCACAAGAAGTTTTTACTGACAAGAAGCTGTTTTTATGTGATGACCTGGATTTTGTTCCTCACTTAAAAATGAAGCCAGTCAGTTATCATGTGTGAATAAAATATAAAGCTGAAGATAAATGTATAATCTGTGGCTGTAAACTGTTTATTTAAGTTTCTTCCAAATGTTTTTTGTCTTAAATTTCTCTCAAAGCTTCTTTTATTGGCTCATATTTATTTGTCAGTTTTCTTTTAGATGTTCAGTCATTACAGTTGACTATATAGAGCGTAACACCCCCATTTTTACAACAACTTGCACAGATGAGTGTCTCATTAATGAATAAAGTGCTTCTGAAACAGTTAAAAGTTATCTGTTTATTTGTTGTTTATTGGAGGTTCAAAGTTGTTTTATAACATAAAGATTTCAGGAAGCAGTGAGGCTGTTTGTTGACACTAAATACATTTTATGTTATTTTATTTTATTTTATTATCTTTAATCTGATGAATCCTTTTGACCAGAGTCATTAATTATCAACATGTTTCGACAGACTGACACCAGCAGAAAGTCAGGTGACATCCTCAGGTGGTTTCCCATCAGCAGTTCAGAAGCAGATACATGGTTGGTCCACAGGGGGGCGCTGTCACACTGCTGACACCTCTGTACAGGTGAACACAGTGATCAACTCAGGTATTGATCAGCAGTGATCAGGAAGAGCCTCTGTCAACCAGAGCTCAGGCCTCAATGTCACAAACAATATAAACTGTCAGATAAAAGCTGAGAAACGTGTTGTTTTGTTTGTGTAATAATCATGAATAATATTGTCTCAGCTGAAGAAGTGAGAACAAAACATCTGAGTTTCATTTATTAAAGTCAATAACCTTTTATAAAGTGCTTCAGAACTATAGACGAGCAGTGAAACAGTGTAAACGCTGCCAAAGCGAGAGCAAAATGAAAACCAGCATCAGGTCTTCATACATCAACAGTGGTGTTACATTTCTGTGGTTGGAGCAGTTTTCAGCGTCCACAGCTCCAAATCAGTTCAGAGGCGTTGAGGCTGAAGGACAGAGCTGACCTGACCTGATGTTGGTGCTGAAGAAGCTCTCTGACTCTCTTTCTGCTTTGGTTTCATTTCTTTGCTTCTTGTTTTCATTTCAGAGTAAAACACTGAGGTCAAATATTGTTTCATCACATCTCTCATGTGTTTTATTATATTGTCTGTCCTGGTTGTAATTTAGTGAGTAGGTCTGAACTGAGACACACTAACACATGAATAAAATAACTTGTTATGTGTACAGTCCGCTCACTATAACATCGATGAAACGTCACTTTAAGTAGTTGTTTGTTGTTGATATTGTGATCAGGACTGTTTTCAGTCCCAGGGCAGCCACACAGAACAAAAGGACAATAAGACACTACTGCATCCACACAGACTCCAGAGTATCTGACCTGTAGCTGACAGTGACCTCTGACCTCCCAGGACATTCACACATTTCTGCACATGACATCACATGAAGCTACAAAACACGACACAAGATCTGAGCAGCAGGAGGTTTAATGCTGCTTTCATATGCGAACAAAGCTGAGACACTCAAATAAAACCCCGCATGTCTCCTCATCCTCTCACACTGGATACAATAAGATCACTTTACTTTCGCTTTACAACCTGAGTGGGTCATTTTTACCCAGTTATAAGTGACGTCATGCTCAGGCTAAATTCAGATTGGCTCATTGGCTCAAATGGAGGCTGATATTAACGCCTCTCTGTGTTTTCCCCTCATTTCACCCCTGGATCCCGAAGAGGACGGAGCAGTCTCAGTCTGTCTGTGGATAAAGTATAATATTATTGTGATCAAAGCTTCAGAAACGACAGTTCACCATGAAGATGTTGTTTCTTCTGGCTCTCCTGGGAACAGGTCTACATGATGCGGCGGCAGGTCAGTTCACATTATTTCAGCTGGTTGTAAAAGAAAAAATGTTTCGTGTCCTTATGTTCTGTAAATATGAATTGAAGGTTTGTTTGGTAGTTTATGATGTTTAGCTCCAGGACTTCATTGCAGATTATAGAAATGTTTAAAACTGATCATCTTAAAGTTGACGTTAGTAAATCCTGTCTGTTCATCTCATGAATCACTGATAGTTTCTGTTAGAGGAGAAGTCTACAGTCTGTCTCTGAAGATGGATGTTAAAAAGTGTGTTTGTCTATTTATTTTCTATATTTCGGACATTATTTTAATTCATCTGATCGATCTTGATGCTAAAATGTCAGCAGAACTACGCAGCACAGAACAGTCCAACACACTCAGATACATAAAGAAAAGAGCAGAAAACATCAGAACAAGGCGTTAAAACAAAGATTGAAACTATATTTAGTGAACTGATCAGTTTTAATCTCTGAGTTGTTCATGAACGTTTGATATAAAAATCAAGGCTGTTTTAGAAATTATGAACATGTTTTATATTATTTTACATTCATGAGTTATAATTAACGCATTTTCTTGAAACACGTCACTGCATTTAATCTAAATTTTGTTCAGTTAACACAATAATGTGCACACAGAAAACACAAAATCAATCACAGCTATGAATAATAATTTTAATAATAATTTAATTTAATTTAAAATAAGCCATTTCCAGATAACTCCACAGTTTAACTCCACATACTGAAACACACATCTGCTTTAATGGAGTTCATCCATACTGAGTTTTGTTGGTTGGGTCCAGTCACATCACACTGGTAGTTATTACATTTACTGTGTGTACAATAGCATGTTGTTTAGTAGAGTCAGATCAATAAATCAGCCACAGATATATCTGCAGATATTAACTTATTACAGATATGTTGGTATCTGTGTGGATGTGGCTGATAAGTGACAAGAAACTGAAAACAGAAATGTTAAACTGGGTTTGAGCTCATTTAGAAACAGAGTCTTCATTACAGAGTTTGTCCACCAGAGAGCACTGAAGAGTTTATTCATAACTGAAATGTCCTGATCAGTTTGTGTCTTGGTCGCTAAAACAAACTCTTCTTGTTTATTTTCTATATAAAAAATATACGTCCAAAGATCAAATGTCATATTTTTAAGTACTATAATTTTCTTCAAGTTGTAAAAGTATCAATATCAACATTATTCTCATAAATCCAGCATTGGTTCTGCAATACGGATATTTGACCTTTTAACGGGGAACAGAAAAAACAATTTCTCATCTGGACTAAAAGTCAATAAACATCAGTTCCTGATGGAGGGAATGTTGGAATTTAACTAAATTAATCAATAATCTGCTTTTCATCCAGTATATATACAGATAGAAACTGTACAGAATAACTACATGAGAATAAAGTATTACATAGGAGACATTTCTTATACATAGAGCTGTGTCTGTTAACAATTTTACGATTGTCCTAAAATACATAAGATTTTGTTTTTTAAAATTAAATATATTTTTTAAAGATATTCAGAGTCACATTTAAATATAATTCCTTTAGTTTACATAAATCAAGATTCGAAAGTCAAGCGAATGTCAGACGTCAGAAGCGAACTGGGTCAGATATTTATTTTCTTGATGGTTGTATTTAAAAATAGATATTTATACTCAAACATTTGAAATCCACAAACACTCTGACAGCAACAAGAACAAAGTTAAATTAATGATTACTTGACAATGAACATTACAACAAAAATAGAAAAGAGCAGAACAACTCACTTCAAAATCATAAAAGGAGAAAACTAATTAGATAGTGAGGAGTGTTAAGTATGAATGAAGAAGAATAAACTCCACTAACTAGAAACTAAACTGGAGAGATATCCAGCACTAGAAAAAAAAATGTTTTTACAAACTGCTTTCTATCAATGAAAGTCAGGAACACAACTGCATGAGCTAAATATCTGACTTGTTTGATATTTTATTCAAAATAAAACATTTTAAAGACAAAAGAAACTGAAATATTAAAGTAAAAAGTTTCTGGAGCAAAATTTTACTTCTGAATGTATTTTTTTTATTGTCTTATTAACTTTACAACAGAGATGTCTTAGATGTGGTAGTGTACATAGTATTGTTCAAGTGATTAATACAAACTGAAATAATTACATTTACTTTTTTATACAGTGACTCACTCGCTGAAGTATTTCTACACTGCGTCTTCTGGAGTCCCAAACTTCCCAGAGTTTGTGACTGTTGGGTTGGTTGATGAAGTTCAGATAAATTCCTATGACAGTAACACCAGGAGAGAAGTACCCAAACAGGACTGGATGATCAGAGCCACAGCAGATGATCCTCAGTACTGGCAGAGGAACACTGAGATTTCTGTGGGCGCTGAGCAGAACTTCAAAGGCAACATTGACATTGCAAAGCAGCGCTTCAACCAAACTGGAGGTTTGTTTATTTTTCACTTTGTACTGATAAAATGTTGTTTATATTTTCATTCTGTATTTTAGTAAGAAGATGTTACCTCTCACACACACACACACACACACACACACACATTAAACTCTGTTGGAGGCGTTTCTTGTCTAAAAACTCACAGTCAGTCTGAACAGAAACATCACTGAGACTGAGACTACTGGATGCTGCTATACTACACTGACACAGTGTTTGTGTCCATCCCATAATAACCAGCAGCGATGATTAACCCTTTATCTCCACTAGATTAGATCAGAATAACTCTACTGAAGTGGCCACAGTGAGCTGGTCCATAATAACTCTACTGTAGGAACCTGTTTATCACCACAGTCTAACAACACACAGCTGATAGAGGAACATTACTGCCTGGTTTCTTAAACTACGGAGCAGGACTGTAAATGGGACACAGGCTGCTTCTGCTGGGTCCTCGTATGAGAGGAGGAGCAGCATGTTTTAATACACCTGGCTGACAGGACCACATGGTGAATGTCTCATTCAGATCAGAGGTTTAACAAGTTTAACAGAACGACTCCACTGTACTGAGCACAGTGTCCATCCCATAATATACAGGATATATAGTAGAGCTACAGATTAGATTAGATTAACTCTACTTGACCACAGTGTGTCTCTGTCATGATAAACATGTGTTGTGCTGAAGTGATTAGACAATTAATCGATTAGTTGATCAACAGGAAATTTATTGACAAACATTTTGACGATCAAATATTGATTTAAGTCTTTTACTGAACAAAACTCACAAACATTTTCTAGTTCAAGTTTCTCAAATATGAGAATTTGCTGCTTTTCTCTGTTTTATATTGTTATAAATTAAATACTGTTCAGTGTTGGTCGGACAAAAGAAGATATTTGAAGATTTCACTTCTGGCTCTGGAAACTTGTGATGGACATTTTCACTATTTCTTGATATTTTACAGCATAAACGATTTATTGATTAACCAAAAAAATAGTCATTACATAATCAATAATGAGAAAAATAATTAGTTTGAACCTAAAATATGTAGTAAAAACAGATTAGATTACTTTAAATCTACTGTACTGATACACAGTCTGTCCATCCCATAATATAGAAGAAGTATGTAGAAGATTTCACCTTTGGCTCTGAGAACTTGTGATGGACTTTTTTTCACCATTTTCTGACTTTTTACAGCGTAAATGATTTATTGATTAGCCAAAAAATAATCATTACATAATCAATAATGATAAGAACAATCAGTTTAGGCCCAAAATATGAAGTAAAATACAGATTATATTACATTAACTCTACTGTACTGATACACAGTCTGTCCATCCCATAATATAGAAGAAGACATTTAAAGATTTCACCTTTGGCTCTGAGAACTTGTGACGGACATTTTTCATAATTTTCTTATTTTTTAAAATAAGTAAATGTTAATCAATTAATCAAAAAATAATTAATAATGAAAAACAGAATTAATTTCAGTGTTAAATATAAAGTAGAACTCCAGATTAGATCAGATTAACTCGACTGCACTGACCACAGTGTGTTGGTCCGTCACATCAGCAGCATCAAACCAACATCTGCAGGTGAAACAGCTGTTGGTTGTGTTGAGTGATTGACTGATGGATGGACCAATCAGGACACACAGACTGCCTCCCAGTCTCCATAATGGTCCTGATGGTGTCTGCCTCATCCTGACCAGTTGTAGTAACACAGTGCTGAACAGGACACACTGTCCTGGCTGAGCAGGTGGAGTCTAGTGACTCATCCTGGACTGAAACTCTCCTTCAGTGAAGCTTCTAGAGCAGCTTCAGGACAGTCTAGTCTGTAGCTTCTCACAGGAAGAGGATGTTGTTGGACTGATCCACTGGCTGCAGGGTCTCAGTGGGTGTAATGTTCAGTCCAGGATCAGGTTTAATCTGCTGGTCAGGACTCCACCTCTGTGTGTGTGTGTGTGTGTGTGTGTGTGTGTGTGTGTGTGTGTGTTGACATGAAGCCACACCACCTTCAACAGTGGAGATGAACTGTTGGTCTCAGTGGAGTCAGTGTGTCTCTGTGGTGAAACAGAGGACATGAGCTGTGTCAGGATCTCACTCTGTTTCCCAGCAGTCTCTGCCTCTCTGTCTCTCTCTAAGACGTCCACACTGTCCAGATGATGATTGGCTGTGAGCGGCTTCCATCCAGCCAATAACAGCAGGAGGTGTAGATCCTGTGTTTTGGTGTCTGTGGATCAGTGTGTCTCTGTGGTGAAGATGTGATATCAGCTGATGATAGATGACTGAGCTGTGATCTCACTCTGGTTTAATGTCGTCTCTGTTTCTGTCTCAGGTGTCCACGTTTTCCAGTGGATGTACAGCTGTGAGTGGGATGATGAGACTGATGAGGTTAAAGGGTTTGATCAGTGGGGTTATGATGGAGAAGATTTCCTCTCATTTGACCTGGAGACAGAGACATGCATCGCCCCTAAACAACAGGCTGTCATCACCAAACACAAGTGGGATAATAACAAGGCTTGGATAGCAAGGGAAAAAAACTACCTCACCCAGATTTGTCCTGAGTGGCTGAAGAAGTATGTGGACTATGGGAGGAGCTCTCTGCTGAGAACAGGTAGAATCACATGACATGATGTTGTTTAATGGACACAACAATCTTCATATTTCTGTTCTTTTACTCACCAACAGTAACATCACAATTAATATAAACCAAAATACAGAGACACACTTGGTCTCAGTTTACACACATTTCTCTTTGTTTTATTTTCTCTCTCACCTCTTCATCTCTTTACCTCCATTTTCTCTCTTCTGTTTCTGTCCATCTCAGTCTCTCACTGTCCTTCTCCTCCCTTTCTCATCTCTCACCCCATTTTCTCACCCCTCTGTCCCTCCCTTCTTGTAACGTGTTCACATATTTTGTCTGTGTTACTAAAACATTTAAAATATATTCCATCAAACAGGAATGATAATATTAACAAACAGTAAATACTAATAAATAACCTATAAACTGTCTCTCTCTTTACTCTCCAGAGCTTCCCTCAGTGTCTCTCCTCCAGAAGACTCCCTCCTCTCCAGTCAGCTGCCACGCTACAGGTTTCTACCCTGACAGAGCCTCACTCGTCTGGAGGAAAGATGGAGTGGAGCTTCATGAGGAGGTGGACCACGGAGAGATCCTCCACAACCATGATGGAACCTTCCAGATGAGTGCTGACCTGGACCTTTCATCAGTCACACCTGAAGACTGGAAGAAGTACAACTGTGTGTTTCAACTCGCTGGTGTGAACGAGGACATCGTCACCAGACTGGACAAAGCAGTGATCAGGACCAACGAAGGTAAGACTGGAATCAGAAGTGATGATGGTGGGAAACACATTTATTTTACTGTAACAGTCCTGCAGTTCATGTGTTTATATGTGTGTTGGAAGTTTTGTTTCCTTGTGTTGTTGTTTTTTTCATCTAGAAGTCTCAGATTAACATTAAACCAACACACATGTTCACCTCTGGACTCTTAAAAAGTGTATCAGCAAATCTAATTGTCCACTTTAAATCGGACTGCCAAATTGTGCAAAAAACATCATATAAAACTCACAGACATACAACTAAACAAAGAAAACAAAGCTAGATGACGATAAACAAACATAGATACATTAATTATGTGAAAATTACAACAGGACAAACAACGACAGTGTCTGTATACAAGTTTGATGTCTGGCTGGCAAATGGATGTTCTTCTCCTCTAACCTGCTTCATCTGAACAGGTTGTGACTATATTTTGTTTTCTGCTCAACAGAGAAGCTCAACATCATTGCCATCATCGTCGCTGTGGTGGCTGTTCTCGCCCTCGTCAGCGTTGGGATTGGATTCTTCATTTATAAGAAGAAGAGTGGTGAGAGACCAAAACAGTCTTTTTTCAGCATTTGATTTTAAACTTTGAGAGGATGCTTTTATTGCTAAAATTAAACATTCCCCTGCACAATGAAATCTTTCACAACTAACAGTAAACACTTTAAGGCTCATAGTCACAGTTTCATTACAGTATAACTATATTACATGATGAAGAAAAAATTATTATAAGATGGAAAAAAAAAAAAAAAAAAAAAGGTAGAAGGGATTTGTTTATTGTTTGGAGGGGATTCTCGATAAAGTCTGGCATTTACAACACATGAATAATTTGTCATTTCTTTTTTTTTTCAGACAAACGCCCTCCATCTCGTAAGTAACACTTGTTTTTATTCTATTTCCTCTGACCTGATATTGTAGATTTAAAAGAGTTTCTGGATTTTGTGCTGATAAACTTTTCTTGCAGTGTTAGCTGTTTGTAAAAAAACAACAGGCTAACAATGTGTTTCTGACCTTACAGCTATAAGCAACCCTGAGGTCATGGAGGAACTGAATCCCAAAGCCTAAATGACAAACACACCAACCTGAACACAGTGAGTTGCTTCATATTGGACATTAATTCATACACCTGTTGTTAAACAACTAAATGTTAACACTTATATATACATATACATATAACTGAATCATGGATATTTATAGGTTTAAAAGATTATGTAAATACGTGGATTTGTTGTGGAATTTTCTTTTATACTTTATGTTAATGTTTTCCCTTTTGTCTCTTTAGGTTTATGGATAAATTCTGCACTGGAGCAAGAAGCGATGTCACCACATTCCTCTCCATAAACTGGAAATTCATTGGAATAAACAATCATTCATAAACATATAAACTGAATCAGGGTTGGAAATCGATCAGTAGATGCTAATTGATTGGAATACAAAGAAAACAAAGGTGAAAAATCAGTTGGCAAATGTTTTAGAAATACTATCAATATAAATGGTGACGTTAAATCATTTTGATCATTTGGTTTCAAATAAAAAGTGGAATTTTGTCTGAAAAGACTTTGCTCAGATGTTGGCAAATCAAATGAGGGTATCGACATATAAATATAAAAATGAAAACATCACTGCTCTCTTCATGCATACATAATCAATTTGAAGATGTGTGTGTGTTTATCTAAAACACAAACATATTTACAGTTTAATACTTCTGGTGTTGGGGTTTTCTGGGAAAATCGATATTGGTAATACAAATTTAAATGTAAATATTCGCACATATCCCAGTACGTATTCCCATCTTCATATATATACTACTTGGGCCTGACAATACGATATATACCTTGAGATAACAGATATTTGTCAACCAGGAGAGAGTTGTCTAGACAATTATACTAAAAAGCCATTATTTAGCTCTCTGGCTGTAAAAGATCACTGGAGGCAAAAGTGCAAATCAATCAGCAACATCCAAAAACATGCTACATAAAATGGACACCCTAAATAACCTGGAGGTGTCAATGTAAATGGTTGTATATTTGTGTTACTCCTGGTGACTCCAGTCCCCTGTGAGGCTCAGCAGGATGCATTGGACAGGAAATGGAATAGGTTTTTTATCACTACGGTGAATTATCTCTATTTTAAATTAATTTGATCTGTTTAAGACGACATGTCTAAATGGTTTCCTGATTTAATTTCCAGAAAATGCACATTATGATATATACAACAACATGAATATAGATAAACGATGACAGGTTGTATCAATGTTGCCACCCCTAACAGCCGTAGAAAATGTATTTTCCAGCTGTGTAAATATTTTGCCTGTAATTTCTTTATGAGTGATACAAGTTAAAGATTTTGTTTTGATTCAGACGAGGCTTGTGGGGCCAATCAGGCCAGGGCGAATAATTTATGTCTGAGTTATTTTCTTTATTAATCAAAAGTATGTTGTTTTTTGTTTCTTAAAATCTCTTTTAATCTGTTTTGAAATATATGAGATTTTTGCTTATTTTCTAAAAGGGTTGTGGGCTTTTTTTAAGCTTCTCAGCACGCTGATGGAGAAATATTTTTGCTCGTTTTAGTTTTGTTAACACAGACGTTGAACAGCCATGCTCAAAATTGTTTCCTGTGTTTGGTTAAGTATATGAATGTCAAATGAAGTTTCTCTGCTGTTTCATTCCTTTTGCACTGTAACTTTGCTTTTCAATAAAATCACAAATTTTCCAAATGTTTGTGTCCTTTTGTGTTTAAATATAAAATAAATTTTTACACATTTGTGGAAGAAGCAACGATTGTATCAATATTACCTGTGTGTTCACTCACCAACATGACTCTGACCTGGAGGTATTAAAGTTAAAAAGCAGGAACAAGCTAATTACTTTGTCAAACCTGAGATTCTTTTTAGATAACTGAAGGTTGAATTGTAGTTTTCACATGAAAAACATGATAAGGATGATTTTCATAGTTGGAGACCCTTTTTGTGAAATTATTCTGCATTCTGTCTTAATCTTTGTTGCTTCCTCTAACTAGAGAAGTCATAAAACATTTTATCCATCATAAAATTACAGAAAAATATTACTGTTTTAAACTACTGATTAATGTATCAAGTGTGAGTATAGTTTTTCTGTGTTTATAGACCTGACAGATTCACTCAGCTCGATTCACACTGCGTGTATCCACTCAGGACTCAGTGTGGTCATTTGGTTTTCCCCTCTATAAACCTGTTGCACTGAAATCTGCCTAGCAACTGATGATGCGACAGCTGCCTAGAAATGATCAGTTCTGTGGCTCCTCCAAATCAGCTCTTATTCTTTGTCTAACAAGATGTCGTGTGCTGCTGGTCAATGATACTGTATAAAAAGCCACTAAGAGATGCACTCACCTACTATTTATCTTGTGGCTAACATAGCTTTGGTCACATTTTGTGAGTATTTTGACGTCATGTTGCCAAAAATATCCTTGGATTTTTACATTATTGAACTGATGACCTTCTGTGACCTTCAAAGGGTAATTTAAGGGCAAGAAAACAAACAGATCCTCTTTAAAGATCAGGTTGATTGACCAGCTTTTCAAATGAAGACCATGAACTTCATGGTCCAAACCTGTGTTGCTGAGTTCTGGTAAATGGTTACAGATGACATCACAGCTAAGTTTGATATTCTACGTGAAATGTTATTCTTCATGTTGTATCACCAGCCTACCTGATATTTGAAGCTATAAATGTATAATAAACCATACAAGCTAATATAAAGGCCATATTAACATTAAAGGATAAGTACCGTTTTTTACAACCTGGACCTTATTTCTGGCAAAATATATGGTCATTTACTCACCCAGATAACTTTGGTGTCATTCGGCGTCGTTCGGACGAAATTAGATCCAGTGTAGCGGCGATATATCCATATAATGGGAGAGACGGGGCAGCGACACACAGCCTCTATATAACACATTATCTGCCACGAAACTAGTTAATTTCATCAATATTTTGTTATGAAATGCTAGCGCTATTAGCCTCTGAGTCCGGGCTCGTCTATTGTCAACATCCGGGGTCTGTAGGCTGATCTACTACCTCTGACCTGGAAGATGTCGTCTCTGAGCTGCGCGCGCACCCGCGACAGCGCGCCTTGTTTACCTGTAGCTGCTACTGCTAGTTTGACCCCGGATGTTGATAACGGACGAGCCCGGACTCAGAGGCTAATAGCGCTAGCATTTCATAACAAAATATTGATGAAATTAACTAGTTTCGTGGCAGATAATGCGTTATATAGAGGCTGTGTGTCGCTGCCCCGTCTCTCCCATTATATGGATATATCGCCGCTACACTGGATCTAATTTCGTCCGAACGACGCCGAATGACACCAAAGTTATCTGGGTGAGTAAATGATCATATATTTTGCCAGAAATAAGGTCCAGGTTGTAAAAAAACGGTACTTATCCTTTAAGTGATATAACCCAGTTTCTTCATGTTTGTAAAACATACTGTGACACCAGTTATCAGTAATACGGACTAGCTTTTAACGTCTCACCAGACAGGTTTGGACAGATTTTTTGCCATCTGGAGAAAAGGTTTGGCACATCCTGTATGATCATGGTTACGTTTTAGAAGACGCCCAGCAATAATAAAAACATTCTGTAACAATCGGGCGATGCGTCTCCGACGTGTCCTCTAAAGATCAATATAGAAAATTTGTACTTTGTACTTAAATGTGATGACACAATCACACATGTGAATAATATAATCCACACACATTATCAACATGTCAACATATATTTTACGTGTGGCTGGAAATGCCTTACTTTGTTTAAAAAAGATCTAATTCTTCTCATTTTAGCGAAATACTTCACTCTTATGAATGTTTAACCCGACACTTTATGTCAAAATGCAACATCATGTATCAGTCCAGGTAAATAACGACAGGACCCAGCAGTGAGATGAACATGTCTTTATTTGGATCTCTGTGTTGTAAGATCTTAACAGGATGTCGACAAACCACAAATTACCACACTGAACCATGTAGAGTACCAACATGTAGAGTATTATGTTACATAATACAACAAACAATAACCAAACCAACATCTGAGCAACTTAACGATGACAATTTGATCCTGCAGAGTTCAGGTTCATATGTAGGAGAAAAAAATAATAGGTCCAAGTGGTATTGTAAAATCATTTTCATTCCAAAATCAGACATAGCCCTTACACACTCTGCTGGGAGACAAAATAGATTCATTCATTTCACAAATGTGAACTATTTGAATATACTTTTGATAAAATATATTTAAATAGTTGACAAAAAGTTACATCACTTTGGAAAAGACACAAATCATTGGACCATGTTCAGAGAGCTGATCAGAACATCCCCTTCCTGTAGCGGTGGATCAACTCTGATACGTCTTCCTTACACACCTTTATCCAGCCATCCTCCTGCATGTGGTACACTGAGACAAACACACAAATAAAATGCAGACATGAACACACAAATACACATATTCCAACTAATGTACGCACAAAGAAAAAATGACAATCTTCTAAAACACACTGTCTTTGCTCAATCTAGTTATTTTTAACTAATTAGTTATTAATAACCAATGCTGCCAAGCCAGACATGAAGCTAGCTGTGGTTTAACACAAAGCCCAGTTTAGTTTTTCTTTGTTTTGTTATGATTAGACTCTTTACTTTGTTTATTTTTTGTTAGTTTTGTACACTTGTAAAAGAGACGTGTGGTTTGGGTTTGTCGGAGAGGCTGTATGTGTTGAGATTAGTATGTTGATTGTTTTTTGGATTATTTTATTTTATTATCATTACTATTATTTATGTATTTATTTTGTTTATATGTCTGTAAATTTCGATGTTCTAAGTGTGTCTAAGGACCTGCTTGACAATGAGATGATGCATCTCAAGAGGTTCAAATAAAACTAATAAATAAATAATTACAACTAAACACAAAGTGCAGTTGAGAATTATGTAAACGTTGTTGGTTTTGAAGGTTTTATGATTGTGATAGATGAACAGAGGAACACCAAAGTGATAACAATTCATCCTGAGGGGGACGTGAATGTCTCAACCACATTTCATGGCAATCCATCTGAAACTTGTTGCAATATTTCAATAAAAACATAAATGTCAGCATCATGATGGTGCTTTCAGACAAGTCATGTAGGATTCATCCTATGGGAACATCTGCAAAAATGTCATGGCCCTATTCATCTAACAAGATTTCAGTGTGGACCAGACTAATTCAACCAATTACTGGTGTGGCCAAAACGAATATTTTAGAGAGAGATACAAGAAATAAAATATGCTGAATCAGAATCAAAACTTTGGAACATTCTCAGAGTTTACTCACTGTTCACCACTCCTCCAGAGTAAGCATCCCTGTGTGTAGCGTGAACGATGCCCCGACGGCCCAGCTCATACGCCTCCTCCACCGTCATGTCTTCCCGGTAACCGCTGTCCATCACACCGTAGGCGAAACTGCTACCACAGCCGGTGGAGAACATTCGACCAGACAGACGGGTCCCATTATCGTCCACGTAGTAAAGACCAGGGCCCTGAAGAACACAGTCATTATGTGGTCAGCATTATTTCCTCCGTTGTGATAATAATACCACACTGCTTCCAGATTAAGGTGTGACATTACTGCTGTCTTTTTGGGTAAAGTTTCACATTTAATGAGCTGCTCCATCCTTTAGTGTACACTTTCATCTTCTAATTGTCTGACTCGTTAAAGAAGTAATACTTTAATGTGTATATTTTGAGATATAGGCCAGCTGGAAAAACAAGGTACCTGTTATATATCATATTGATATGTAGTCAATATCTAAATATGTTGTTGTTCTATGTGCTTGTTCTCGATGTGATATATTGTTAATAGGGCAACTAATACTCTAATAATCTAATAGCTAATTATCGTTAAGTCTGTAAATTGTCAAAAATGAAAAATGCCAGAGCCCAAAGTGACATCTTCAAATTGCTCCGTTTGTCTTTTGACTCTGTTTTTAAATGACAAAGAAAACAGCAAATCCTTATCTTTAAGAGGCTGGAACCAGCAAATGTTTGACATTTTGCTTGAAAAATTACTAAAACAATTAATTGATTATAGAACAGTGATTAATTCAAAACATTTTTTACAGTCTTTACTGCTCTCCTGTTTTGATCTCTATTTGTTGATTGGTTACTAAGTGCAGTCTAATATCCCAACATGTTGTACGTTGTCTATATTTCAAAACTTTTGACTATGATGAAGGCCATAATAATAAGAGTAAAGTGACTTCTCGTCGACCAACACACCCACAGCTCACCTCTTTGTCCCATCCACAGATCATGCTCCCCATAGAGAGGCCCATGCCTCTGTAGCCCAGCATCATGTTGGACAGCAGCTTGGAGGCAGCAGCCACAGAGATCCTGTGGTTGTTCCTCAGCCTGTACAGCCTGGATGAATGATAAGAGAAGATACCAATCAATTCACTTGCAAATCAGTTATCAAATCAATCAGCCATGCAGGTAATCCAGGTTGTCCTTACCTTGTAGCATGACAGCAGTGAAAACAATACTGTTATAAGTTATAATAATTAGTTACATGTGCATGTACATGACCTCACATGAACCCCACATAGGAAGGCCCCAGTTAGCCCGTCTAGGACCTCCTCACTGTGAACTCACAGTCTAACCACTGAGCCTCTTTGCGTCACTCGAATAAAACAAACTAATTCACAAAGCTTTCTCCAGTTTTTTTTCTTCTGATTGATGATATATGCATCCAACTTCCTAACACAACTGCTTGCATGCAATACATCACCAAAACCACAGATACAAGGATAAAAACAAAGCCGAATGATTAAAAGAGTTTGACAGACAGTGGGGCCAGTATTCAAAACCCTGCATGACGGACCTGCATTCTTTGGCCAGGAGTCTCTCCCAGTACTGGCAGTCTGCAGCACTGCCCGACATGGTGCCCAGCAGGTAGGGGTTGATCTCTATGACCTTGTTGACATCATTGGATGCTGCGAATGGAAAGGAGACATTTGTTAACAAAGATTATCATCCAGAGCATCATTGGTACCCATCTGTCGAGCATCAGTGATTTCAGTAAGGTGAGGCTTCTGTGCAGAACCCCAAGCATACAAAAAGCAAAAGATACAGAAGTCCCTTCTTCTGAACAGCTTCTTTCCTCAGGTTGGTAGACTCCTGAACTCATCCTCAACCCTTCATCATAAATAGTTTATTTTTCTGACTTGATTAATCAGTCTGTATAGTTATTGTGACGGCCCCAGAGCCTGGTCCTGTGGGCCGTAGATACTGTGTGTTTTTATGTGTCTTCCAGGTCTCAACAAAGTTAACTGGGAACACTTGGCCAGTTTTCCTGGCTACTTAAGCCCTCCAGCCCAGACGCCAGTGTTCAGCTCGTCAGTCCGTCTGTCGTTCAGCCTCTCCATCCTGCACCATGCCCTGTTGTGTCTTTCCTCTATAGTTATTAGTTACTTTGTGTATAGCCCTGACAACATGCGGCACACATCGACCACTGCATTCAGTCACCTGCACACACCACTGACTCAGACAGCCACACCTCACTGTTAATATTACTGTTAATTGAATAAATATTTAATACAAAAGATTAATATTGTTATTGTATTGTTCTGTACATATCTCCCTCTTTTGTTACAGCCTGTGAGCCGGTCATAACATGATTTTGTGTGCGTATCTTATTATACAGTAATTACAACAGATATTTCAGTATGCATTCTTGTCTTGCATAATGACAAATGAATCTTGATGGTTTTGAGTGTCAACACTATGAAGCAGCACGCAGTAGCAGCGCCTTTGTCACACTTGTCATTTTTAGATTTTGTGATATTCAGTTCTTGGTCTCTAAGTTTGACATTTCAAATCTGCACACCTGTTTGAGACCTTTGTTCTTTGAGTGATCAGAGGGTGTTTTTGATGGGGGCCAGGAAATATTGCTAACTGGGTCATGTCACTCTCTATCTCTTGTCTTTTATTCACAGAAGCTAATACCTGCCAGGCTTTTCTAACCCTTTTCAGATCTGGAAAAGAGAAAACACATTTGCACACTTTCCCACATGTGTGTATTTACCTAGGTAACGTCCAGCTGATGCTCTGGAGTCCACAGCCACGATGACTCCATGTCTGAACTTGAAGGCCAGGGTGGTCGTACCGTGGTTCAGCTCTATACACACACCTCCGTCACGGTTGCAGGACTTGATAAACCCTGACGGCTAAAATGAAATCAGAGAAGGCATCTGAGTGATGTGTAATAGCGCTGTATGTGTTTGCAAGAGAACATGAAACTTAAATATCCATCATAACCTAATATTCTCTGACAGTAACTTTTGATAGTTAACATTAATGCATATTGTATGTCAGGAAGCAAACACGCACCAAACACTGAAAACCACAGACGCGTAAAATAACTTGACCCACACCGCGTCTGACGCGTCATGCTTGTGGCAGAATTACCGGATAAGACCGAGTATATTAACTTCTTACCAAAACTCACGATACTCACGTCTACACCCAGAGGTACTGCAAACTCTTGGGTTTTGGCCCCGAAATTGTAGTGGTTGGTCCGGTCGACGAGGTGCGTCTTCCCCACAGGAAGAATCTGCCTGCGGAGCTCAGAGTAATCTGCAAAACCGCTCACGTCGAAAAGAGCCATTCTGTATTAAAGTGGATGAACTATCTTCTGTTTATATTCGGCTGTTCAGGTGTTAGGTTTTACAAAATGACGAAGCTGCTTGACAAAGCGTCGCGGATAGCTGATTTCCTTGTGCGTGACACAGAATACGAAAGTGAAAGAGTTTCAAAGTTTTATATTTGAGCAAAATTGCGATTCAGAAGTGTTCAGCCACACGAAAACGATGCGCAACTAATAATCTGGCCTCTCCTGGCTGTTTTTTGTAAACAAAAAGTTAACTAATCATCATTAGAAAAACAAGACTACAAAAAACCTCCATGATATTCATCTTAAATTTAAAAAAGTGGCTAAAGCCGGATAAACCAATAGGAGAGCGCTGTATTTTTCCTCATCATCCGTCTCTAAGCAGAAATGAACCACACAGGTTTGTGGAAGCCCACAGAGGTAAATTAGGCTGCAGTACCGATGCCTGTTAGCATATTTCAAGAGTGTAAAAACACATTTTCTAATGCAGTTTCATAATATTATGTATAAACCAACATCACTTGAAGCAGCCTGTAAGCACTTGTTTCCTTTAATCTGTTACCATAAGTAGCAGCCTAAATAATTACAAAACTTGCAAATAAATCAGGCAGAAGTCAGACAAAACATTTATTCAATGATTCTTTTTTATTATTCCATTATTGTAAAAACATGTTGCAATCTTCTCGTTGTGGCGTAACAACAGTCTCCCTGTTAACTGTAGAGCTGCAGTAATGTAGTTTCTGAACTATTCCACAGTGAAGCAGAGCAGCAGCGTAGAAACCATGAGGACCATGAAAATCAAAAGTCTGAGATGTTTCACTACGTTCCTTTAAAATCTAGTTAATAACAACATAATGAAATTAAATCATTTTCCTTTTACTGGTAAGTGTTTTTATTGTTTTGTGGTGTGATTGTGCACCGCGGCTCAGGCTGTGTCCATCTGCTGCACGCTCTCCTGTACCACCTCGACCTTTAAGGGGACTACTTTCTCTGTCATAACAGGTGTCGTGCCTGGACGATATCTGTATTTGATTTTCCTACAAGAGAAGAAGAGATATAGAGAGATTGTTACATTTTAATTAAGTGGTGAGTTAATTTCTGACACTGAATCAGAATCCTAGCAGGACCTAGAGATTCACTGTGTTTCTGTATTGGTGACACTTCCTGACACACATTTAACATTGTTTGTTTAAAGAATTAATCATATTTGGGAGAGTAGATGTTAAGAGTAAACTCATACCCCCACTGGCCTACCTGTTGTCTTTGAACTCTGACTCCTGGTAGGGTCTGATGTAGTCCACTCCTTCTCTGGTGATGACACATAAGTCGATGTTGTTGCCTGAGCCGAGGTCACTCATGATGCCCGCATGGATTGCAACACGCACCAGCTCCTTCGCCTCCTCCAGCTGAGAGAGTTTGGGGAAACCAGGGAAATGATGGTGAGAAGGTAAACAGATACATACAGAACATGAAGGAGAAGACAGAGGCAGGTTTTAAAATCCATCTGCAGCAATTCATAAAACCCAGAGGCTTCTTTGGCCTACACTGCAATTATTAAATAAAAGATGCCCAAAAGTAAGTGAAATAATTTGTGAGTATGCCTTAATGATCGACCGACAATCATCGTCACAGTATTTAACAACAGTTGTACACGTAGCGTACCTCCAGGTCCAGTTTGAATCCATCCTCAAGAATCCCAAGAGCAGCCAGATCTCCAGATCCTGCACGGACACAAAGTAAAGTCAAATGAAACAGATTGGATGTAGTATAATATAATATATATATAATATATAATGTTATTTATACTGGTAAATCATGGAATGGCAAAGTCATGATCTCTGACACTTCATACATTATAAAGTAAAGCATTA
Source organism: Pagrus pagrus (assembly GCF_965226575.1). NCBI lineage: Eukaryota > Metazoa > Chordata > Actinopteri > Spariformes > Sparidae > Pagrus > Pagrus pagrus. The sequence goes on along the minus strand of NC_140201.1, from coordinate 4,317,490 downwards.
TTAGCACATTTAATGCATAAAGATCAAGAGTGAAGTAAATAACTTGAGCAGTAACAGTCGACTCAACCAAAAGGACAAAAAAGAGCAGCACAGGAACAAAAAACAGGCACAGTAACAGCACCGCCAACGCACGGTGTTACGTCACATACCCATTGCAAGGTAAGGCACCTCATTTACACTCCCGTATGGCCCCACTGTGTACAGGTGGTTCCCAGTGCAGTCTACTCCTCCCAGTATAAGATTGGCACCAATTTGGCCGTGGTACCTGAGGAGCACAGAGATCAGAGCACAGGATGTCTGACGATCACCTCAGTTTTTTTTATTGAGCCAAAATATACATGACAGAATTACAATATCATATTCAAGCATATTTATTGATAGAAAGCAAATTTGAGAAACATACAGAATAAATGAACAAAAATAATAACAAAGATGATATGAATGTGCATATGAAGTAAATAAAAGTGATATTAAACAGATCTAAATCTACGTAACTCAGACAGGGAAGTCTGGGAACATCAACCCTCCACCAACATCAACCACCCCCTGCTACCTTGTCCTCTAACCTTCACTCATTCCCTTCATTTGCTCGTTATTAAGATAAGTATAACTAAGGATCAGGTACTTCTATGTGTCAGTTGTTGCAAAGTATTATGAGATCTTAGACACATTTTGAAGGTAGGAGCTGTTGCTTCTTTTCATGACAGAAGTTGTAGCTTTGTTGCTGTGATGAGGCAGTAAAAGAAGGGATTGTTGTAGATACAAGTGCATGTCCGCGTGTTACACAAACCTGTACAGCATATCCTGCAGTATGTTGACGGCCATGATGACACGAGGGTTCCTCCCGCTGTTCAGAGAGAAGATGGCGAGGTTGGAGGAGAGAAGCTCTGTGGTCTTCTCTGTATCTGCTGCTGTTCCTGCTCCACAACAACTAGGGAGGGAGAGAGAGGAAAGGTGAAAAAAGGAATTGGGAAGTCAGAGAGGGAAATGTCACTGAAGGGAATTCTGGGGTACGTAGGAAATCCCAAGTAAAGACAGTTTAAGGTAAAATATACAGTGTATCCAAAAAATATAAGTGCATTGGTCATCATAGACTCATCAGGTGGACTTCGCCGCTTGTGGTTTTAGTGTAACATGAATGAGACTTACTATATATTCGGAGCAATGTAATGGATCTTTGCACACATCTTGTCGGCCACCACTTCACCGGAGGTGGCCCTCGTGTCTGCTCCCAGCACCACCCCATCCTGCACCAACACAGACGAAATGGGATACTAGTAACCAAATCTATTACAAAAGTTATATTTATGTGCCTGACATGCATCGCAACAACAGCTCCATAGAGCTACCCAGTAACCAGCAGTTTATTAGTTTTTTAGGATCCTCATTAGCCTACACTATAAGAGAGCTAGCCCTCCAGGAGTTCGACACAAATTTTAACATGGATAACAAGGATTGTGGCAATGCAAGTGCAAATAGGGACTTTATAAGACTGCATCTCTTTGTCTCAGCACTTATAATAAAGTTTCATCTAAACCAAAAACCTCCCCCCTGTTGTGTTCTGTGATGCTTCAGTATATATTTGTGAGTTGCCTGTTTAACAGCAACATTTTTAAAACAACGAACTACCAAATACACAGAATGTGTGTTTTTGTCATGTTCATGTTGGATTATTGTCTTCTGGACTTTACAAAACAACTGGAGTGCTGTTTACAGGATGGAGATGCCTTCTGTGCTCACAACTACAGAACCATATAAGATAAGTTACTTTGATGTAACTTTGGTTTATTAATGTTTTTATCAGTGCAGTTTAAACAGCTTCATACTCGCCTTGAACACCACTCCTGCTATCGTGGTGCCAGTTTTCAGAGGTTTAGGCGCTTGTCCTCTTTCAAAAAGACCCTCTAATGCAGCATTCCTAGAGAGGAGGAGTGAGGAGAGGGAACAGGGGGAGGGTCAAGTGATTAATTTATATTTATAGTTGAAATAACCATGAACACATCACCATTATATCGTTTAATTGATTAAACCGATAAACAAGCAGGAAAAAGTTACTTTCACTTTTGACAGCGATAAAAGCTCAGCGTCACTAACAGTTTTATTTCATTTTCATGTCATAGCTGAAACAGTCTGCTGCTAAGGGAAACTTAAAAAGAAGCTCATACCTCGCTGTGTTGTCGAAATTAAACCCTGCTGCAGGAGTTTCGAGGACATTTGATAGCGCCATACTGGATGTGACTGCGTCCTCTCTGTGCGTCTCCGTGCGCCTGAGGTCGCTGTTTGGAGCGTCACCTCTCCTTCGTCTCTTTCGATTTTGGAGTAAAAATGGAGAAACACTACACGGGCTCTCAAGTCAAAGGAGTCAGCACAGGGGTGAGTAAATCCGGCACATCACTCGTATCTTTATCTACTGATGCAGCACCTTTACGCGCCTTTACGCGTAAAATGAGCGATAACCGATTTTGCGGAGGAGCAGGTGATGCTATACGTGAATATTAACGTAAAACACAATGAAATAACATCGACTCGACTTTCCACGTGTTTTATTATCAGTGATTAGTTCATGTATGTGACTAAGTTTATTCGTCACATTTCTACATAAAACAGCCCTGGCAACACTTTCATGTTCAAGTTATATCCTCTGAAGAACCATGCCTTCATAGAACTCTATATCCCAGAATTCATAGTGCTCAGTCGGCATGAATGAACAGGAAGGCATGAGGAAAAAGTAAACCTGTGATGCAGAATAACACTCTTCTCCCTCCCCTCTCCTCCCTCAGACCACCATCCTGGCTGCCATTTTTGATGGAGGGGTCGTGATTGGGTCAGATTCCAGGGCTTCCATCGGAGGGTGAGGATACTCTGCTCAGACGACACTGAAGTTCCCTTTATTGTTGTGCACATTCATGATCAAGATAAAACCCACAAATTCAAATTGATACACAGAAAGAAAACTGCTGGATGATTTTTCACTACAGAAGCATTGAAAGATGTATTAAACTCAGTAAATATGCTACAAGTGTATCAGTTATGTCAGCCAACAGCCTGCAAGTTTACAAATTACAAAATTAGAGTTTTGGTATTTTTCACATGTCATACGCATCATTTACTAATAATAAAGTGTTGTAAGCAACATGACAACGTCTCAGCTCCAGTAACCATTTACATGTTACAGCAATCCAGTACATTTTACATAAACTTTAAAACTTTAAACTTTAAAAAAAGTTTTTATGTATTTTTTATGTATTGCTCTATTAAGCTTATAAGTGGAAGGTAACTGTACTGTACTTACGTACAAATTTGATGTACTTGAGTATTTCCGTATAATGAAATGAAGGACAATTTTGTACCATATAAAATGCCTTGTTACAGATTAAATAACCCAACAGTTTATAAAGCAATTAAAATAAGATCCAGCTCGACCTGCAACAGTAAAAGGCTCCTTACACATTGATCCATAAGTAATAATAATAATCCAAATCCTGATAAAACACTCACAAGGGCTGTTTTCCTGCATTCACTACTTTTACATTTGAAACTCTTTACTTTTACTTATGTAGCATGTAATGCAGGACTCCTACTTATAATAACTTTTAAGGTGTGGTTTTGCTACTTTTACTTAAAGGTCCTATTTGTAAAAAAAAAAAAAAAAAAAAAAATGAGTCTCATTCCCAGCTCGTCAGATACTGACTCTTCAGGATGGCAGCCGACTCAACCTACAATCCCAAAGCGTCAGTATTTGATGAGTTGGGAATTCTTACAAATAGGACCTTTAAGTGAAATGAATACTTCACTGATTAGGCTATTATTCAATGCAGCAAACAAGTTAATTAAAAACTCACCCAGCATAAGCTGAAATTCCCTGAAATATTGAGTCGTGTATTAACTGGCTGAATGTTGAATGCTGCATAACTGCATGATACATTTAGGAGCATGTGTGGGACCTGGTTCCTATATTATGATGAGCTCATTACTTTAATGATAACACAGAGATGCAAATGTGTGTGTGGTCTGAGAGTTTGTTCATCCTTTCTTTGTCTCTCTTCAGAGAATATGTATCGTCTAAGACCATCAACAAGGTGATTCAGGTTCACGACCAGATCTTCTGCTGCATGGCGGGCTCGCTCGCAGATGCTCAGGCCGTCACCAAGGCTGCAAAGTTCCACCTGTCGTTCCACAGGTGACACACACACACACACACACACACACTTACACTTAAATATATTGACACATAGGTATTACACAAGTATGTAGAAAGAGCATGTTTTCACATCACACTTTGAAATAGTATTTTATTAAACCCACTTTTGTTTATTTTCCATCAAAATTTCAGCCAGGCTTGTACTCCTTCATGACTCCTTGCAAGTTATGTAATGCAAACAAATCCTGAAAGTGCTACAGCTGTCTCACACATACAGTAAACACAACATTGATTCTTCACCTATAGCAAATAACCCATAATCCAATCCATCCATCCAAATAATCTATATCCAGCAGCACAGACCTTAAATTCTGACTCTCTCTGATCTTTTCTGATCCTCCCCAATCCATAGTATCCAGATGGAGACGCCTCCTCTGGTGATTTCAGCAGCATCTGTGCTGAAAGATCTGTGTTACAAAAACAAAGACGAACTACAGGCCGGCTTCATCACAGCAGGCTGGGACAGGAAGAAAGGGCCACAGGTAGGAAGTGGTTGTAAAAACAGTTAAACATCAGAGAAGTAGTGATGATGACAGTAAGTCCAGCTGACTGCACTTCTGATATTCTCCATCTTTTTTTCAGGTGTACGTCGTGTCTCTAGGTGGGATGTTAGTCAGTCAGCCTGTTACCATCGGCGGCTCAGGCAGCACTTACATCTACGGTTACGTTGATGCCAAATACAAACCCAACATGAGCAGAGAGGAATGCCTACAGTTTGCCACTAATGGTACTATTCGATCATTTTGCACCTGTACCCATACTTCAATAAGTTTGTATTTATTTTGGTAGGAAGTTGGATTTTGATTCCAGGAAAATCTATGATTATGAATGAAGGGTGAGATCGAGATAAATATTCATGCTCTGCAAATCTTTGCTGGGTTAGTAATCATTACAAAATATAAAATAAGAGTTTGACGAGGATTTCAAGAACTTTTAAGAGTTTGCTTGTTGGTGTTAATAGTTGCAGTTTGAAGCTGTATAAATATGAAAAACTGTGCTTGTTCAACTTGACCTACGTTCCTCTTGCTTCTTGTTCTTCCTGTCTGTCTTTGCTCCTCCTCTGCCCTCCCTTTGCTTCATCCCTCTGTCTGTGCTCACAGCTCTTGCTCTGGCCATGGGCAGAGACAACGTCAGCGGGGGCTTGGCTCACCTGGTGGTGATCACGGAAACGGGGGTGGAGCATGTGGTGGTGCCCGGCAACAAGCTGCCAAAGTTCCATGATGAGTGACCGCCTTTGAACAACCAGTGACATTTTGATTATTTCTTTTTGCTTTACCGAGAAATTGTTTTGAATCCCAGAGCCACAATTTTATCACTCAGACTTAAAAACTCATTAAAAATGAGTTAGCTGCATTTTAATGAGAAACTGAATGTTGGAACAGAGGTTTAACAACAGATCAGGCTCGTTTTTACAAAATCATAATCATTCCACTGTCATAAACACAGTAATTTACATCACAAGAGGGTTTCCTTGCCTTTTTTGCATCCAAACAGCATGTTTTGTGTAGTTTCTTGTGAGGAAATATGTGAAATTGAAATAAATATTTTCCAAAATGTAAATGTTCTTTCTTTATTTGAGTTCTGTGCTTAAAAATGTGTGATGTGTTCTGTGAAATACTGTTGTTGCTGTTGGTCCATATCATTTTAAGGCTTTTATCATTTATAGTGCATATACAGAGTATTACAATAGATATATATACAATAAATATATTTAAATATATATACACACACACATGTATGTCTATAATTAACTTGTACTTTTGATACTTAAACACATTAATGACTGGGATCATTGTAAACACAAACAGTTTCTGAAGAGGGATCAGTAATGTACTCATGAATGATATGGTGCTTTGTGTTTTATGGTGTTTTTAACTTTATGTATTGCTGTAGTGTGTGGCAGGTTATACTACGTACTTGTTCCTTTACAAATAAACATTAAATAAATAATATCAGATACTTTAAGACTTTTTAACCAAGTACTTTTGTATAGGTGATCTTTCACGTTAACCAAATTAATATCTTTGACAAATTATATTTAGATTTACTCATGTATGACTTTTGGGAACATTATTGTTGTACCATCAAAAGGTTAAATGCACAATTAAAGGAGCACTATGTGGCTTTGGGGAATAAATGTTAATCTTGATCTTCATTGACTGATTTTTTTAATGCCTAAACAAACTAAATAAACAAAGGGTTTAACCCTAACCCTGAGTTTGTATTATTACCTCATTAATATTGTAAAGATTAAAATTCAGAGTTTGAATTTCGTCTTGAAAACTACACAGTGCCCCTTTAACTGAGATGAGACGTGTGTATATGACAGTGAACCCAAACTGATCGAAATACAAGCTGAGTGGTTCGCGGCTCGTTGCAGAGGAGGAACCGTTTAACTTTCAATTTCGGTTTAACTCAGGACAACATGGAGGCCGTCTGATGTGTGACTGCAGAGTGGATTTGGTAAAACGTCGAAAACGGTGTTAGAGCTGTAACAAAGGTTTCCGACGACAAGAGAAGCGACTCTGCTCCTCTGAACGTTTGTGTTTCCGTGTGTTGTCGCGTTAACTTCCCTGACAGACAGACGCGGTGCTGCTGGTACCGGAGGCTCCGCAGCATGTTGGAAGAAGCGGGGCCTGAGTGGTTGTCTGAGGAGGTGAAAACAGGAGTGAGTATGAGCTTTTAATGTTTCTGACAGACTTCAGGGGACTGTTGATGATGTGAAGCCTTGTGGCTGGCCTGGGACACAATTATTATAAATATGTATGGGCTTTACTTCTGTTTGTAGACGACCATCATTGCTATCGAGTATAATGGAGGGGTCGTGCTGGGGTCTGACTCCCGTGTATCTGCAGGGTAAGTTTAGTGTGTGTGTGTGTGTGTGTGTGTGTGTGTGCGTGCGTGCATGTGTGTCCACCACTGTCTGTCTTTATTAAAGGGGCATTATGTAGTTTTGGAGAAGAAATTCAAACTCTGAATTTTAAACATTTACAATCTTAATAAGGCAATAATACAAACTCAGGACTATTTATTATTTCCATGACGAAATAAACAAGCTGTTCTCACAGGTCAGGTCAGAGAGTTTGTTTATTTAGTTTGTTTAGGCATTAAAATCAGTCACTGAGGATCTTTATCTTCTGATTAAAATTTCCTAAATCTTCCTTATTCTCCATCTTCATCAACTCCTCCACACACTCTCCCTCTCCGTCCCCCCATCCAGGGCCTCAGTGGTGAACAGGGTGATGAACAAGCTGTCTCCCCTCCATGACAAGATCTACTGCGCTCTGTCAGGCTCTGCAGCAGACGCCCAGACCATCGCTGAGATAGTCAACTACCAGCTTGATGTTCACAGGTAAATACACTAAACTACAATGCACACAGCTTTAGTCCTGCTATGCTTTTATGGGAGAATCTGTTCTGTTTGTTGATTGGCTTTTTTTTAATTCATTCTGAAGAAGCAGAACAAACATTTACAAAAAACCCTCCGACCCATGAGTACTCAGTAGATACAGTATAACTACAACATTACTCATGGGTCGGACCACACCCATCTCTGAACTTGGCCTTCATTTCTGTCTCAACTACACACCTGTAAAGTTTCATGACTGCATCTTGCACTGTTGTGATGCTATCATGCTGACAAAAATCTTGACATTTTGCCATGATGACACACACACACATACAGACACAGGGTGAAAACATTACCAGCTGATGCTGTCGTGGATGGTAATAAAAATACATATATGAAATAGTAAATTAAAAGACAGAGGCATGCAGCCCAGTCATCATCCTCTTCTCCTTCTCTATCCTAGAATCAGAATTAAGTCTCATTCCATTTTAAGGCAGTTACATGTTTGTCTTGTGACACAGAAATGAATTACTTTATGTTTCATTACATTGACAATCCTCTACGTAATATGTAATGTCTTTTTATGTCAGTATTGAGATAGGTGAGGACCCCCAGGTTCGCTCAGCTGCCACTCTGGTGAAGAACATCTCATACAAGTACAAGGAGGAGCTGTCAGCGCATCTCATCGTGGCCGGCTGGGACAGAAGAGACGGAGGACAGGTCAGTGAGCACATGTAGTTAGACAGTTAAGCTTTAAACTAGAGATCATGTTGTGATGGGATCATACCAGTCATGAGCTCCTCCCCATGAGAACTCAGTAGTCTTTAGTACATTTTTACATGAGAAGTCAGTACACTCAGGTCAGACCACATCCACCTTCGACCTGTTGTTTTCTTATTGCTGCTAGATGCTTTCAATAAAAGATCTAATCTAGCAACACACTTGATGTTACAGGTGTCCATATATGTAGCATGACATTGCATTGACTGTCTTGTTCCCCTCTGTTCCTGTGCCCTTTGACCTCTCCAAGGTGTTTGCAACCCTGAATGGTCTCCTCACAAGACAACCTTTTGCAGTCGGTGGATCTGGCAGCTCATATGTTTATGGGTTTGTTGATGCTGAGTATCGCAAGGGAATGAACAAGAAGGATTGCCAGCAGTTTGTCGTCAACAGTAAGTTATTTTCTACAGGGAGCATTTTTCATTTGTTTTATGCCTCTTGTACAGACTGACTGTTATAACTATATTATGTTGTATGAAATCAAAAAGTTATAATACGATTTCATTTAATCTCCTCACCCCTTCTCTTATTGTCTTTCTCTCTCTTGTAGCTCTCTCTTTGGCAATGAACCGTGATGGCTCCAGCGGTGGCGTGGCCTATATTGTCACCATCGATGAACACAGCACAGAGGAGAAAGTCATTCTCGGAAATGACTTACCCACCTTCTTTGATCAGTGATCGATATATTGTTTTTCATCTCTAGTCTGCCAAGATACTGTAGCGCAGCATGCAGTTAGGTATTTGTTTTGCTCAACAGCCATTACACAGAAACACTTTTTGGCTCTGTCATCAACTAATTCAGATGTTAAAACATTAGTCAAGAAAACTTTTACTGATCATTTTAATAAAAGGAAAAAATCCATGCATTGCTTCATAAATCACAAAGATATTTCTTTGTTAGTGTAAGATAAAAACCTGATCAAGTTTGTGGCTCATCAATAAGAGACTTGAATTATGACAAAGAAAATGATCTCGTCATAGCGATGATGGTAAATATTTTGTTACCTCTGTCCTTTGACAAAGCTCATGCAGTTTAATTGAGAACATGGAAATTGTCACTGTGTGTATCAGAAGGACTGTTTATTTTGGCACTGGGTCATCTGAGGCCACGTCCTGTGAAACCTGCACTCATTATTCAGACAACAATGTTTTAACGGTCCTGAGTGGCAGACTAAATAAAAATAAACGTGTCTTGACAAATCCTGCAGAACTACAGACATTATTTCTAGCTCCACAGAAACACTCCCACACTTCCTCTCAAAAAGTAAAACTGACATTTGTTGCACCACTTTTGTGGATTACGTCACCCTTTATGATGCCTGGTTGATGGTTTGTCACTTGCCTACATGATTAAGTCTGGACATCATTAAAATCCTGACATGTTTTTGTATATTAACTATCATAGTGCATACACACATGCTTTAATGTCAAATATATGAACATTAAATCTAATAAAATCTGTGTTAAAGGTTTACTGTTTGATTTCTCGTTTTTACAATGAACCATACCATAATACTGTCTGAATGACGTCTCAGACACTGACACTGGATGTCATAATAATGTCATTATAATGATAATGATGGTAATTATTAGAAATATTTTGTTTTGCAGTTAGGGTTTCAGGGAAGCCCCTGGTCGTGTCAGAAAACGAAACCGAAAGCTGATGAAATCTAAAACTGGTACTGCGGCAGATCAGGTCATACGAGGACGACTTTCCGTGGAAGATGGCAGGCAGTACAGCAACAGTGATCCGCAAAGTTATTACTTTGATTCTAGCAGTCTGCGTCGACCTTTCCTTGTTTTACGCATCAGGATTTGTGGTGGCTAACGGCGTCTTTGGGCATCATGCGCGTCTGTGGGTCTGTTCGGTTCTTCGGTGTTTGGCACTAACTGCTGTAACTCTGCTCAGCCTCGGACACCTCAAACCGTTGCTGATCCGTTTTATAACAGCGCACAGTTTGCTGCCCGCGGTGTTGGAGACCGGCAGCAAAGTGCTGTACCATGAGGAGACCCAGTGTGGCTCATTGCCGGATATGCGCTGCTGGCTGATGGGCGCCGGAGCGTCGCTGGCTGCTGCACTGTTTTGGGAGATCACCATCCCGGACACCGACGATGCAGAGGCCGGTAAAGAGAAGAAGCAGAAGGCGAGAGAGCTGTTTATGAGAGTCCTATACTTGTACAAACCCGACTATCTCCTGCTGCTTGCCGGGCTTGTCTTCCTGACGTTGGCTGTTCTCTGTGAGTACAACAAATGATGATGATGATGATGATGATGATGGTGATTTCAAAGCTTTTAAGATTCTCAGTACTAGTACAAGTGTTTGTGTGGGAATAGAAACATCAACCTCCAATAAGTTGGTACTTTGCTCTCGGGTCTAATGTTGATTACCTGCCTGACACATCTTCATCTCTCATTATGTGTCTGTGTGTGTCTTCTCAGGTGAGATGTTCATCCCATTCTACACCGGGAGAGTCATCGACATCCTCGGCACTCAGTACCAGCCGAATGAATTCATATCTGCAGTCCTCTTCATGGGCCTGTTCTCTCTGGGCAGGTATGTGACAGTGTTCTCCCTCCACATTCGTCCATCAGTTTCTGCCTAATGTCTTACTGACTTTCTCTTTGATTGGTCTGTTAGCTCTGTGAGCGCAGGCTGCAGAGGGGGTGTCTTACTTTGTGCCATCAGTTCCTACACATGCCGAATGAAAGTCAAGCTGTTTGGGGCTTTGACCAAACAGGAAATTGGATTCTTTGAGACCACAAAGACAGGTAAGCCACTAAGAAAATGACATGTGATTATGATTGTGACAAGGAAAAAAGAAAGAAATAGGAGAGAACAGAGCAGGACAGAAGATCATTTCTTTTTCTCTGTCAGGTGAAATCACATCCAGGTTGTCTAAAGACACCACCTTGATGGGAAGAACTGTGTGTCTGAACGTCAACGTGCTGCTCAGGACATTCATCAAGACAATGGGCATGATCTCCCTGATGATGAATCTTTCATGGAAGCTCACATTCCTCGTGTTGATGGAGACGCCCATCACAGGCCTCATTCAGAACATCTATGACACACATTACCAGGTAAAAAGATGTTGATAAGACATAATGAATTAACGTTGAGATCCAGGAAACTAAGTTAAAACAAATTGTGTGTGAAGATCTGGGCTGTATTGCTAATTGGAGTAACCATGTTTTTAAAATGAAATATTTCTCTAATGCCAATCATTTTTAGATGTTTAATCAGAAGACCATAGATATTGAAAAAATATTTATATTTCCCTTCACCACTGGGCTGCCCTGATTTGAGACAACTTACCCAAATTAAGTCAAAATTTGTTGTCTTGTTTTATTCCTCCCTCAGAGGCTGTCCCTCGCAGTGCAGGACTCCATAGCTCAAGCGAATGAGGCTGCGAATGAGGCAGTGTCCGGTATTCGTGTGGTACGTAGCTTTAACAACGAAAAACACGAGGCCCGTCGCTATGACGACCGCTTGATGGACACACATGCCCTGAAGACCAGACGGAACACTGTCAGTGCTATTTACCTGCTCGCACGGAGGGTGAGAAGTTTGTAAATTATTTGTGAAATTGTGATTTATCATTACAAAACACATTATTGAATTTTGTTCTTGTGTGTGTGTTTGTAGTTGACAGGTTTGGCCATGCAGGTCTTCATGTTGTACTACGGCAGGCTGTTCATCCGGAGTGGACAGATGACCACTGGCAACCTGGTTTCCTTCATCCTCTACCAGTCAGACCTTGGAGACAACATCAGGGTATCCCATAATGCTCTTTGGATTGTTATGAGTCAGGGCTGGTGATTGCAAGCACCCAAAAGTAGTAACTCTAATATTTATAGCTGTATCTATATAGCATATTTCATACACAGGGGGAAATGAATGAGAATATGCATGTTGTGAAAAAAGAAGTTAAGGCGAACCATTAACAACTGATTGATTTTGATAAGCACACACAAACACACACACACATTGTTAAAAGATAACAGACACCAAAGAAATGTTGATTTTAAAAGAAGGATGTGAGCTTTGATGTCTTCATGAAGGCTTTTCTTTTGTCTCATTGCTTTTAAGCAAGTCTAACCAGACTTATAGTGCCTCTCCTACAAAACATTTGTACTTAACATACTCCAACTCTGACTCTTTAAATGAAAACCAGTGTTATCAAGTGATCCGTTTTATGACTGCCATCTTCCAGACGCTCACCTACATCTTCGGCGACATGCTGAACTCAGTGGGGGCTGCTGGGAAAGTGTTTGAGTACCTGGACCGAAAACCTCAGGTCAGCACAGAGGGGACGCTCAAACCTGATCGGCTGACGGGACGCATCAGCTTCCGCGATCTCAACTTCGCCTATCCCGCATACCCCGACAAAACAGTGCTGCAGGTGAGGTCTCAGCTGCAGGTAGACTGAGGGAGGTGTAGTTTGTTAACCACATACACATACGCAAAACTCCATTTTAACCAATATCTCATAAATGTTGATTTTATGTCTGATGGATAAATGTCAATTATTGCAGTTAAACTGTTATTCCAACAATTATACCCTCTTGCTTCAGGACTTTTCTTTGGAGCTGAAGTCAGGTCAGATGACGGCACTTGTGGGTCCATCTGGAGAAGGAAAAAGCACCTGTGCGAGTTTGCTGCAGCGATTCTATGAGCCGCAGGATGGAGACATCCTATTGGACAACGAACCACTGAAATCCTATGACCACCGTTTCCTCCACAAGAAGGTAATTTGTCATTACTGTTTTCTAGGTTGATGCTCACTATTCCTTGCTGGGAGCTCCTGTCTTAAAGAATTCCTGTCTTTTATCTGTGTTTTAAATGTTTTATATTTACAAATACAACATCAACATTCAATAATCTTATCAGAAGATCAGTCAGTGGTAACGGACCTGATGATTAGACTCACCTGAATAACTTAGGTGTACACAACAAAGACACAGCTAATCAGTGAGCTAATGGGATTCATGTTTCTTTTCAACTCTCTGTGATTGTTTTGACCATCAAGAATCAGCTATTTTTTTCAGATTTGGCAGGTGCTGTGACAAAATTTTGAGGAAAAAAAAAGTCAAATTGTGAAAAATATGTTAGTTCCGATATTAATGGAATAATTACATTAATTATATAATTAAAATTCTAAAAAGATCAGAGTGTGAACTTTACTTTTGGATGTATAACACAAGTGTGTTGAACAGATTGCAGTGGTGAGCCAGGAGCCTGTGCTCTTCTCCGGCTCCATCAGAGACAACATCGCCTACGGGCTCACTGAGTGCTCATTGGATGAGATCCAGGAAGCTGCACGCAAAGCCAACGCCCACGACTTCATCAAGCAGTTGGACAAAGGCTACGATACAGGTTTTGATCACCCTTCATGCTGTTTAACATGAATGACTACATGAAGTTAGAAACCTGCTTTGCAAGAAAGTTTGATGAATGAGGAATTTGCAGAGCAAGATTGTTGAAGGAAACGTTTTTTACTTTTATTTATTTCATTTAAACATTCATGTAGATTAAAGTTGTGCATAATTAAGATCAAACATACACATACAATATTTGGGGGGGTTAGTGTTGACCATACAGTCAAAACTTTGACCTTGAACCTTGAACCTCGATCTGTTTTGATTTTATAATGTTGTCCATTTCTCAGAGGTGGGTGAGGGAGGCAGCCAGTTGTCCAAGAGCGAGAAGCAGCGGATCGCCATTGCTCGAGCTCTGGTCAGACAACCGCAGGTCCTCATCCTGGATGAAATAACCAGCTCTCTGGATGCTGAGAGTGAAAATAAGGTATGCTGCAACTTTTAACACATAGATGTCTAGTCATTTTACTTCCAGGCCCTGAAGCCTCTAGGTTTGTGTTTCAGACAAGTCCTACACCCTCAGTTAAAAAGTGATTAATGTGAGGGTGAAGACCTGAAAACCTTTTGTCACTAGAGGGAATTAATCTATGAATGGCTGTCTGCAAGTGTTCACCTGCAGCCTCTCACTATAAAACATATATTAAATATCTGATAGATAGAGGAAGTGCTGCACAAGTGCAAAAATGTGCTCACTCATCAATGCTCAATTAATCAATTAGAACTGCCCCAATAAAACCAAAAAATTCAAGAATATGACTTCCTAGCATGCTTCCCTTAAATGTGTTCACTGTGTCAATCGTCAGTTGGCCCTGTCAATCATTTAGGCCAAATGTCTTTCACTGTGTAACAGAAAAAGAAAACCTGGTCATAACAAACTGAATATTTTATTAACAATCTTAAACAAGCCTTTCAGTTTTTCATGCACACCTCTTTGAATTCTCCCTTTTGAGTACTACAATAATGTTGAATGCTGAAGGGAGCTCCTGAAGTGCTAAGATGCATAAGACTGATGGAATTATGTACAACCCTGATTACAAAAAAGTTTGGCAAGGTGTAAAACATAATTAAAAGAGAATGTGATCATTTCCTAATCTCTTTTAATGTATACTCGATTGAAAATGGTACAAAGACAATTAATTTAATGTTTCACCGAATCAACTTCAGTTTGTTTGCAAATGGCTGCATTTTGTTTTTATTTACATTTTACAAAGCTTCCATACTTTTTTTCAGGCTTGTGGCTCCTTGTTTTATTTGTTATTCTTTTATATATTTCTTAAATTATACATCTAAATGTTTCTTCTGACATCTTGAGCTCTGCTTCAACCGAAAAAGAGTTGTACACCACATGATAAAATAACAAATATTTCTGTCACTGACTCTGCACAGGTTCAGCAGGCCCTGGCTAGTTGTCCTAACCAGACCCTGCTGGTGATCGCTCACAGGCTGAAGACCATCGAGAAGGCAGACCAGATCGTTGTTATTGGTGACGGCAGAGTTCAGGAGCGAGGGACTCACCAGGAGCTGATGGACAGGAAGGGGAGCTACTACAAACTGAGAGAGAAGCTCTTCACTGAGGGAAACTCACCACAGAGACAATCTGATGCTGTGGCTTAATGTATAGGCTACTGTGACAGAATTGTTGTGTATGCATGTGTTAGACAGTAAGTACAACAGGAGGAGCAAGCTGGAGCATATGTAAATATTTTGTATAAATAATGAAAATTAAACAATATGGACCTTTTTGTTTTTTTGTTTTGTTTTTTTGTTGTGGCCTTGCAATCACGACTGTATCTGTACTTATTCATTTTGCAGACTGTTAAAATTACATTTGCCCTTTGTAAATGAATCAAATTAAACATATTTTCTGATGGATATGTCGCCACTCTATTATTTTTCCGTTCCATTTCCTGGTATTTGGTAAAGACGAATAGAAATTTGACATGGCCGCACACAGTTGACTCCATAAAACTTAATTTATGATCAGGGTGGCCAAAGGTTGCTTTATGACTATGTCCCAAATTAAAGGCATGAGGCATATTGGATCACAGTCAATGAATATTTTTCAAGCCTTGTATTACTTATTTGTAAAGTGACATAAATTAAATATGTAATAGACATGGAGAACAAAGGCGCCAGTGTTGTTCTACACACAGTAAAAAAAAAGTAAATTAAAAACCGTAGGAAACACTTTCCTACATGCCACTACAAAGATGTAGTGATAATTAAAGAATTATACCAAAATAAAAGTACAGCATTCAGTGTAGTTTAGCTTTTAATCCACAGTGAAAATGTGTGTGTGGTTTGATAAAAG
The DNA here is from genome assembly GCF_965226575.1 of Pagrus pagrus. Taxonomy (NCBI): domain Eukaryota; kingdom Metazoa; phylum Chordata; class Actinopteri; order Spariformes; family Sparidae; genus Pagrus; species Pagrus pagrus. The sequence goes on along the minus strand of NC_140201.1, from coordinate 4,301,469 downwards.
TCCAATTGTTTGACCTGATTTATACTCGAATGAAAAGAAGAAAGAGCACATAACTTTAAAATGACATTTAAAATGACATACTATATTACTGTATTTATTTACTGCAATATGCTGCCTGAAAAATGCCACTTTTCAAGCCTCTGGTTTGCTTATATATATGTATATATATATATATATATATATATATATATATATATATATATATATATGTATAAAGAAAAGGAAAAAGTGTAAAATTGTATCTCTAGTTTTAAGCCACTTGACTGTAGTACAAGGTGAAGGTCGGGTTTTACTGTTTGAGTTAACTTGGAAAGTCCCTGACTACCAACAGGTTGTTGCTTTTTTCTGGCAGTGAGGCTTTTTGGAAAGTTGCCTGGTGATAGCTGTCATAAACAGTCAAATACATGAGGTGAAGTGCTGCATGATGTCAAAACACCAACTCCCTCTATCGACAAAGATCAGGCTCAGCTTAGGCGGCGTGTGTCACCATTTTGTCAAAACATCTGCGAATCCACAAAATGGTGGCTGAAATGCTGTGTCACACACAAGTCAGGCATTTGTTTCTTCTGGATTTGAATGACCTTTTGTTCTGTTTTTGTCTCCCTGTTAATTTCACATTGTAATGCACAACTGTCGTGCTGGTGACATCAATTACAAGTACAGCTGCTCTGGAAGTGCATGTACAGCACAAGTGTCTAAGAGGGATTTGTAAAAATATGGGGTGTATGATATTCAAAAATTGTTTGTACTTGTTCTTAACACAATGATGTGAACTCAAGTAGAGACAGAGCAATTGAAAGTATTCAACTGCTTACTTGGTAAAAGTTTAAAGCAAAGTTTGGTAGCAGGCAGGCAAAACCATTAACACGCTGTGGTCAGGAACAGGAAGAAATACCGGTTGGACATCTAAGACTGAATGGTACATTAAATGATTTGGTACATTATAGGGGAAGCCGTCTGGTATGCAGGGGAGAGAAGCAGGTCTGAAAGGGCCAAATGTTTAACACTAAAAAAAGAAAGGAAATGTACAAAATGACTAAATAGAAGTAGCTGTTGTAACAATGACTTTTGCTGGCATGACCTACAATATTTTAACGTGCATATTATGCAAATGTCTCCTAACATATTTTCATGTTTGAACATTCGCTAAAGGATAACATGCAAGTCCCCTGGATCGCCTGATAAAAATGTGTGATGGTCTAGCTAAAATTAAACCTATTTGTCATTGTTCTTACAAACCGGACAGTTTGGAGACTGAGAAGGTTTACAGCACAGTGACTAATCGGTAAACTTGGCTGATTCCCATCAGCAATTATGTGTCACCTGCGGGTTACAAAGGCATCAGGACACAAAGGGGGAAAGCCGATGCCAAAAGTTGCCGCCATCTTAGGATGAGACCTTCAAAACCCTCAACACAAAATGGCCGTCAGCATGCTCAGAAAGTTGGGAAATGTGGGCAATTAAGGCAAATGATATTGTGACCCTGTGGCTGCATCTGTCACTCTGGCGTAACAGAAAATCTTCATGTGCCTCATCAAACCCTTGTGTGCACCGATACTGCATATGCATGTGTGTCTTTGGATGTGCCGACAAGCCTTTACTTAACCAGTTCTGCACCATACCGCCGCACCAAGCTGGAAAGTCCCTTCGCTTCTTTCTTTCACTTTCTTTCTTTACTGTGTTACGTATTCAGTGGCTGCCTGACTCAGCCAGACTACAGCCCAGCCCTTGTGACCGAAAGCATCCTGGCTTTGGCAATCCTTTTTCTTTTAACTGTGCAGCTTGTGTTTATTTGTTGGCATTATTCAATAAATCTGACACACATCATGTAATATGGCAAAAACTGGACTGTGTGTATGTTTCTCATTCATGTCTACATTAACATTTTGGCTGACTAATGACCCCATCCAGAGCAATAATTAGTAGTTTGGTTTTGGTTTGGTTAGCCTTCACTAAGTACACTTTGACAGGACAAGTGGCTGTTTATGGAGATACACCAAAGGGCGTGCTGTCCTACAAATGTTCAGTGATGGAAGCAGTATTCAGATAATTCAATTAAGTAAAAGTGCCAAAACAGAAGTGTGAAGAGAGTCCACTACACGTAAAAGTGCTTCATTCAAATCCTACTGAAGTATTATCAACAAACTGTGCCTAAAGTATCGAGTTAAAAGTGCATGTGTTGCCTATATGACTACATTTTTAATACTTGCATTATTGTGCAATTACCATCTTACTGTTGTAGCTGGTGGAGATTCAGATAGTTTAAACTATTTTACAAACCAGTAAAAAAAGTATTTATATATAAAGTATAGTAGTATAAAGTATTTTTTACTATGTCAGAAGTTAAGAGTGGAAAACAAATGGACCAAATAGACATGATTAAAGGTTTAAAAAAAATATTAAAAAAGGGTTTAATCTTAACAAAATATTGTATTTTGTTTTCAAATCTTAGTCTGTAAAGTAACTAGTAACCATATCTGTAAATATAGTAGAATAGAAGTATAACTAAACAAAGTACACTACTTGAATAAATGTACTTAAATGTTATTTCCCACCACTGCAAATATTTACTCCCAGTCTATATTCTTGCAATTGCTTCAGTAACGAGTCATGCAAACAGGTATCAGGTCAGGTGTGCAACAGAATACAATAACCACCGACAACACAGAGGAACTAAACTGCATATCAAAAGCAAGACATTTCAGGAAGATTAGCTTCACTGTAACGTAATACTTGCTTCGCTTCTCCACTTTAAACCAAAAGTAATAAAAGAACTGATGCAGCATGAATGACAACAGAAATGACACCGATGTAGCTTCTTCTCCACACTTCATCTCATTTTGTTTGACAGATTGTTTAACAAATGAGTTTGCATAACAGAATAGAAAAGAATACAACTGACAGGGTGAAGGGATTCAGATATGATTTTTTTCTTTTCTGTTGTTTTATACCCAGGTGAACCCCCTCTGTCTTTTTGTGAATCCCCTAACTTCCCCTATAAGTGTGGCAATTATAATATTTACTGGAGCAGAAGTTTGTCAGATTACTTCTGAGGCATGAGGCACTTGACATGTGGTTTCCTCAGTTAACGATGAGACAAAATTACCCTAGCAAACACACTCTACATGATCAGTTTCGGGGAAGTCCTGCCTTGTGACCAAAGGTTGCACATAAATGCTGATCTGATGTCTGTTTTTGAGTTCGGAGAGCAAAACTGGGCGAACAGAAACTGATCTTATGTCAGCTAAAAAAACATAACAACCCTGATCTGTGATATAGACTTCAAGACAGTGCAACAGTGCCTCAGTTGGTTGTATTTGGCAATTTTACCAACAGCCATGTGATTTCTTGGAAGCCACTGGCCTGACTGACTAGTGAGAGTTAGGTGGATCTCAAAAGTCCCAGCAGAGGTGGAATCTTTGCTTTTGACTGCCATCTAGCGAGAGCAACACAACTTAGCTGGAAATTGACAATATCTGCCCTGACGAATAAACCACTGTGGTTTGACATGTGGTTTTCAGCAAGATTTTTACATAGCAGTATTTTCAGTTCTTTGAACAGCATAGATTTTTTTGTGTGCTGTGGGAGGTCTCGTGGTGTGTGCAGAGCCACAGAAAACCTCATGTTTAAATTTTTGAGAGGTGACAGCACCTGAACCTACAAGGCCTCAGGAATGTTGACAGAGATAAATTCCCCTGGTTAAAGGCTAAGTAATTTGGTTTATTTTAGATTGCATAAATATACATATTGTATGAGGTATGTATATTTTAGCAGAAGGTCTGAAAGACAGAGACTTCATTTTCTTGTCCTAGAAGTTTAATTTCAGTTACATTATAGTCTCTTTCACCACCACACTACTGTCTTATAGATAGACAATTTAACAGTGATTCATAAGATTAATTTAGACAAGGACAGTCAGATTATCAGGATGTCTTTTGCAGTATGGCACGAGGGTGACATCATTTACTAAAAACAGAGTTTTAATGAACAGCATTAGTAAGAAAAACAGAAAAACAGCACCCCAAGTGTTTATCTCAGGCATTTTCCCATGCAACCAGACAACCATGTGATTTCCTGTAACTCCTCAGTCTGGTGAATAGGCAACTGTAATCTGGCAGCCATGAGTCTTTTATAGACGATACAAATGATAGAGCTCGAGTGCCCCCAAGTGGGTTAAAATAAGAACTGAATAAAATGTACTACTGTAGAAGTATATAAGTACAACATAATATAACAGAACAGAACAGAACAGAATCGTATCATAATAAGATGTTATTGAATCTTAGTAGCTTTGAGAACAATCAATACATCAGCCTCTTCAAACATGTTGTATCGTTCAGATTTACCACTACAAACCTATTTAACAAAGGGATTGTTCAAACTCACTTGCTTTTTAAATTATATCCCAGGTCCTAAAGTACCCAGAGTAGTGATGATGCATCACACATCTATAATATGTTAATGTCATGTAATAAATTGCAGCTGTATATTCAATCGTATAACTTAAGTGTTGAAACAAGCACATAGAGAATATTACAACTGTGATATTGTCAAATTATGCTTTTAAACTTTCAAACTGCATTCGGTTTTAATTAACCCCAACATACAATTATCTGTCTATTCTCCCTGTGGCTTTAGTAGGTTGTTAAAATCCTCCTTTTCCACACTGTTTAACAGTATCACATATAAACAAACTTTGTCGCTTGTTCAAGCGCTTAGTAAAAAAATTTCAAACCTATGTTGTTGTCTCTGCATCATCAAATGGAAAATAATCTAATTATCTTTTGTGTCATTGCATACAATTTCTCTATATTGATATATGGTATCTCTTGAAACTCTGGGATCTGCATTAGTCTAGAATATAAAATAAAGTTCTCTGGAGGTTTAAAAAGCAATGCAACCTATTTGATTCTGCATTGTTTTGCATCTGTGTGAAAATAGACATTGCAGACATTTAATCTAACTTCTGTTCACATTTCACATCAAAGTCTGTGTATCTGGGTATGGATGTATTGACTTATAGTCTGCCTTATATTTTGTTGTTTAATAGTAGGGCAAATGCAGGTAGCGTGTGCAGACTTCACAATAAACCCCAGGCTGTTAAGTGAGGGAAACCACATCATCCACAACATAGAGAAGTAGCATGACCTCTACAGAGCCCCTGTCAAGCACTACGCCAGGACCTGGTAGCAACTTATGTTCTCTGTACTTCTTCAGTAATAAAAGGATTGATATGTTTAATATTAGAAATATAAAGAGGAGGTCAAAGGAGTCAAAGGACAGGGGCAACAAGGAGCAGGACTTCTCGCAGGTACTTCAGCAGGGACAGACATGTTGGCTGTTTAAATGACCAAAACAAAAGCCTATTGCTGATGTAAAAATTTCATGTATATATGAAAAAATGAAGCCCATGAGGGACCACTCACATTTCGTTTTTTATGTTAAATTGAGAATAAACATGTCTCTAACACAGGGGCGGACTTACCATTAGGCAAAACTAGGCGGTTGCCTAGGGCCCCAAGTTCCTGAGGGCCCCATAAAAATCCTCTTACACTTATGGTTAATACAGTTATTACTTATTTGGCCTAATTAATTATGTTTTTGATTAAAATCCTCTCGCTAAAATGCCAGCAGAATGCTTATCGTATTATGTGTGTGTCGGCCCCCCCCTTCAGTCTCCACTATATTGGATCAGTCCATCTTACTGCGCATGTGCAGAACGGATCCAGGAAGACAGCAGCAAAACGAAAACAAACGGCGCGAAGTGGCGAGAGAAGAAGAGGAGAGTATAGAAGAGAAAAGTAAAGAAAAGAGACAGATGAAAAGAAGCTGCCCCAGCCGAGCTGACAAGAGGAGACAGAAGGAGGACAACAGAAAGCTGATCTCCAAGTTACAGAAAGTGACTACTGTCAGCAGCAGCAGCAGCGGCAGCGGCAGCGGCGGCAGCGGCGGCGGCGGCGGCAGCGGCAGCGGCAGCGGCGGCAGCGGCAGCGGCTAGCAACCCACACCCGGCAGGTACAACAACGACGACCTCGACACCTGTTGGGGAGGGTCCGTCGTGTAGAGATAAACTAGTGAGTATCAAAACTGTCCAAGTGGTGATTTTTCCCCCCTATATCGATAAGTATTCCTTGAAGGCGGAGTCATTTTGAAGTAAGCTTTGAATTTCGTTTCTATTTGCTACAGAGGCTGAGAAAACATCAGAAACTATGTAACTTAAGGAAGTTAATTAACAACTACTACCCCCAAGATGGAGATACACTGTTCAATTTTAGGAACTGTATTCAAATCTAAATGAAATTAAAAATAACTTGTTGAGGATACAGTGTTTAAATGGGCCACATGCCAAGGCTCGTTTAATGATCAATAGCTGGGATAGATAATTCTAAAAGGTAAAATATGACATTTCTAAAATGATATGGGTCAAAATCTTGATCAAAGATGTAAAGCCAGTGATTTATACAATTGCATTCAATGTTCAGACCTTAAAGCTATGACTTAGCTGCTGGGACTTCACTTGTAAAATAGATTATAAAAATGACCCACGGTACATTTTTTACATCTGCAGCAATGTCAGTTCAAAATGTTATCAATTGATGCATGTGCCTGAATACATGTTTTGTAGTAAGAGCTAACAGAGAGGAAACTTTTTCTATTTTGCTAGGTGTCTTCCTGTTTTCAATACTGTGACTAGCTGAAATCCATGCAGGATGCAATCATTGTATCCTGCATGGATGTTGCACTGTATCCTTAACAAGTTCATTTTAATTTCATTTAGATTTGAAAACGGTTCCTAAAATTGAACAGTGTATCTCCATCTTGGGGGTTGATCTGAAAATGGTGATGATGAATGAGTATTTGTAATTAATGAAAACATTGGTTATTCATTGGGTTGTAGCAAATGTGTGTGATAGTCTCTGGACACGAGGGACCTGAATTTAAAGAGAATGATGAATATACACTTTATTCAGGGAGCACTTCATGATGAGGCGCACATGTCATGAAAGACGAATGGGTGGATGTCAAGTGGAAAGGGGGCGTTATGTCCCATTCACTCCAACAAGATGAAGCAGCTGTGGTGTCATTGTTGTAAAGGTAAGCCCAAAACAATTTGTTTTCATGATATGTGAGGTAGGAATTTTTCTTGGGAAAGATTAATTGATGTGAACCAGTATCGGCAAATGTACAAATTATAGTGTGACTAGAGATAACATTTTTTTTAATAGCGATCATGAGTGTATGTAGTTTATTATATGCCCCCCATTATTGTTGTAAGTACCTGCATTTGATCTTGTTTAGATGGCAAAAGCCCTGATAAAGGCTTTCCCAGCCATCCCTGACATGAACTTCAGCACATCTAAAAAAAGAAATGGAGGAGAGGAGAGATCTGGCTCTTCACATCCTGGAAGCCTCAGGTAAAGGCTAATTAAGCATACAAATCAAAAACAAGATAGATAGGAGGTATATATAATTAAATACATGTTTTTTCTTTAGTCTTTGATGATCAAAATTGCTGTGCTATGTGTGCCACCTTCAAGCCACCAGGACCAGGAACTGCCATTGTACAGCACAAAGTAATTGAAAAACAGCTAAAGACATGTTGAATTGTTATATAGCCATGAAAATATATAATATATATAATAATGTTTAGGTGTTAAATAATAATAAATAAAAAAATAATGAAATATATAATTTGTTTTCAATTAAACAGATCCAATGTGATAACTGCGACCAGTAGTTCCATGGTTCATGTCTGTCCATGGACAAAACCTGGAAATGTCCCTTATGCCAATAGAAACAAGGGACATGTTTATGTTATAATAAAATCATTGGAGCCCTACTAGTCTTGCATCATGTTATTCCACTGGCTGCATGAGATAAACCTCTTGTTTTTACATTTTACTTCTGTTCATAATTTTTATTCATTTTTATATGTAAATATTAGCATTTTAGCTCAATAGCTTCCAGGTCATGTGATCAATTGACTCAAAATCAGTGTGGGATCATGTACCTACACTGGCTGCATGAGATACGCCTCTTGTTTTCACGTTTTACATCTCGAAATATTTTTTGTTAATTTTTATGTGTAAATATTAGCATTTTAGCTCAATAGCTTCCAGGTCATGTGATCAATTGACTCAAAATCAGTGTGGGACCATGTAACTACACTGGCTGAATGAGATACGCCTCTTGTTTTCACGTTTTACATCTCGAAATATTTTTTATTAATTTTTATTAATTTTTATATGTAAATATTAGCATTTTAGCTCAATAGCTTCCAGGTCATGTGATCAATTGACTCAAAATCAGTGTGGGATCATGTAACTACACTGGCTGCATGAGATACGCCTCTTGTTTTTACATTTTACATCTCTAAATATTTTTCATTAATTTTTATTAGCAAATATTAGCATTTTTAGCAAATACTAGCATTTTAGCTCAATAGCTTCCAGGTCATGTGATCAATTGACTCAAAATCAGTGTGGGATCATGTACCTACACTGGCTGCGTGAGATACACCTCTTGTTTTTACATTTTACATCTGTTCATAATTTTTTATTAATTTTTAGGCTATATGTAAATATTAGCATCTTAGCTCAATAGCTTCTCAATAGCTTTAAACACAGTATCTCTGCTTTAAATATCCCACATTTTTATTTTGAAGTCTGCAATACGGTGCACTTGAAATGTTGGAGTGGCTGCGAATGTCGAATATCCAACTTAAAACTAACTTCACTGAAGTCTTGTCATGATGTATTTTCCAGCTGGCCCAAGACGATTTTTTAAAGAGTTTTGGCTGAAGAAGTCACCCCACAAAGGAAGACTCTTTCAGTTTATCACAAATATTAGCATTAAATCATCATTTTAAGGGTACATGGTTTTCACTGGGCAGGAAGGGTTTGAATTATGTAACCAGCAACGTAAATGATGTGGAGTAGAAAGTGCAGTATTTGCCTCTGAGATACAGCGGAGCAGACAAAATTGAAGTTGCATGAAATCCTAATATGTCTAGTCAGCACTTGAGTAAATATACTTACATTTCACCACTGGGTCAGAGTCTTATACTGTGTTTAGTGTGTGTTTGTTTTCAGAATGAGGGAGAGAGACAACATGAAAAAGGGACAGGAAGAGAGGGACAAAAGGTAAAACAAATAATACATGTGTATTCTGTTAAAATGTGTGTATCTGTATAATTGACCTGTTGTTTTGTGTGTTGTCTTCTCATTTCAGAGGGCCCCATGCCTGCCTTTGCCTTGGGCCCCAAATTTCTTAAATCCGCCACTGCTCTAACAATAACTCTACATTAGACCAAAAACAGAAATACTAATATTGAAATAGTGGAATCATTTCTCCTGTTCGTATATCCCATTTTAAAAATCCTTTCTTGTGTTTTCCATGTGAGTGATACAAAATCCACAATCCTCGTTGTATAAAAGTGTGTTCCAAAATGTATTTCAAGCCAAGATGGAGAGTCAGCAGTCTGACTTCATAAGTAAAATCAAGCAGATATCTGTTTGTGTTTCCTTGCTGAGTGGCAGTGGAGGTACATTTTAAGGAGGAGGAAGTTGAAATATAATGTTGCAGATATGATACATAAAATATTCTTGTTATATTTTGTTGGATTTTTTTATATCCGCTATTTTTCCTAATAAAACATTAGTTTAAAAGAATGCTGTGTTTACACTGCCATTGTTATGAGTTTTCTTGGTATCAAAGTCTTTCAGAATAAAAATAATACTGAAGTATCATCAATTACAGGCTTCCATTCATTTAGTTACTTTGGATTACATTGTCCCACACTAACAGTGCTGATGCAGACTAAATATAGATTAACATTTTACATCATCATTTACGTAATTTAGATTGACTGCAGACAACATTTTCTTTTTTACTTATCAAGTTTAGTGACCACCAGATGGCGACATAACACAACATATTTCAATAACCTGAACTGTAGTTACCTGGAGTGGTCATTAGATGGCACATTGAAACAGTAGTCAAGCCTGGCAGTTTACTGAAACTTCAGATCTCACACACAAAGTCTCTGCTAAAAAATGGAAACTGTTTGCTTTTAAAAGTATTTTTATAGGGCCATATTACATGATGAGTATAATTTACACCTAATCTATAATATCTGGTCAGGTGTTTTTCCTGCTGATGTTACTAATCAGGACTATTGTCTTATCACAAGATCACCCACACACTTAATTCCCGGACAAGGTTTGAGATAATCTCCTTTCAAAGAAACAGTATTTCACACTGTCTGCTAAAACCTGATCCGATCAACAGCTATGACAGCATGTTTGGTGCACCTGGCTCATATTGTGTCAAGGCACTGACAAACTTCTTCTGTGACATCTCTTACATATTTTATGTAATTACTTACTTTATTATGCCCTTATATACTTGGGGTAGCCTAAACTGCCTGAAGTGAAAGTGAAGACTTAGTTAAAGAAGATTTGAGGGGGAAAAAAAGACTTCTGGTCTATTTCAGTAATTACTCATACAAATGAAGATCCAGTCATTAAATTCTGTGAGTGGCTTTCCTTTTTAAAAACCATCACTGCATTCAGCTGCTGAGTAGCCTATTCTGGTAAATATACATTTTCAAATGCGAGAATGAATAAAACAACTATAAATACAGTTACAGCAGTTGGAGACTTTGAAAGGCTTCCTCTTTAATTGTTTTGCACATCCTCCTGAGGAAGAGATAAACAGGCGGGGAGAGGAGGCACAATTGGATGACAAGCCAGACTTTTACACCTGAGCCCATGCTGTTTGTGTGTACACACACACACACACACACACACACACACACACGCACACACACACACACACACAGACCACACACACACACACACACACACACACACACACACACACACACACACAGTCCTCTCCCTCTCTCTTGTCGCGGTCTTGCAGTCCCTTGAGTCTCTCTCCTTTTCTTTCTTTTTCCACCTTCTTTCATTTGATGCCAGTGTGGATACTGTTGATGTGTACTGGAAAACACACATTCAGTTTTTTGACCCGAAAGAGTAAAGAAACATTAAAGCCACGCCCTTCTAACAAAACTGCAAAGGCTCAGAGACATATGCTACAAAAGAGATTACACATAAGGGATTAGGAAGCTTGTTAATCTTAATCTCATTTCATGTCAGTGCTCATCTTTGTTGATTTTATCTGTACGAGCTCAAAGCATTTCCCTTCCTGTTGCTGGTTTATGTGGTGCACAGGTTCTGTATGAACACAATTACATAAAAAATAAACTGGTAACAGCATTGATAACATTTTAATTTAATAGATTTGCTCTCTCTCTCTCTCTCTCTCTCTCTCTTTCCACCAACCCTCTGGAGGAGAAAGTTCACCTCCATTCGGATGGAAATCACTTACCTCAGTCCCTGCTCCCTTTTTTGAGAGTATAATGAAGTGTCCCTACTCAGGTACACACATTTACAACTCATTTTGCATGACTGCATAAGTAAGCAGCTGTTGTTTTCCTAGACTTAAATAGTTCTCTTCTTGGAACTGTGCTGCTCATGAGCTTTGAAGAAAGGCATCAGTTCAAAGTTAAATAAAAAATGTGACGCTATTTAAATATATTAGCAAAAACGATTACACTTAAGACTTAAAATAGTCTCTTGTAGTAAGATACAGTGTGTCTTACACTAACATGTAAAAGTCAGTCTTATCAATCTATGTTATGATTCTTACAAAAAGCATGTTTTACCTAACCGGACAATGTCTTTGGTTGGACACCTGCAGACTTTTGGATTTCTATGCCACATGATTGCTTATCGCTGATTTATAACTCAGGAAATGGACACTGTTCTGCAAATGCAAACATAACACACTGCAATGTCCACTGTGTGAAAGAAAACAATTTGATACTAAACCTAAGTTTAAAACACAAAGACCAGGATGAGAAAAGGTGCCCTGTTATTTTTATTTTATTCATGTAATTATGCATTTCAAGTATTGTGACATATTTTAAAAAGCTGTATGTATTAAAAAGGCTGCTGTATACCAGCTAGGGCTGCTAAATTCACACTCATGCTGCTGTATGTTCATTGGATAAAGGTAAGAAAAATACATCTATAGCTGCTGTAAATCCATTTAAAAGTTACTTTTGGAAAAGACTAAGCAGTAAAAGGGAAAACAGAGACTAGAGACCTTTGCAGTAACAACAGAGCACACTGGAAAACAATTCAGGTGTGTTTTTGAATACGGGCGTGTAAAACAAACAATAACACACTGGAATGCAAATGAAAATAGCTGGAAATGGAAATATCAGCATGCTCGGGCCAAATACTGTGAGTGAATATAGAAAACAATTTCATGGACAGAGATAACGTAAGTAGCACTCTTGACATGGTGATTGTGTGGGTGTGCATCCGTGTGGGTGGGGGACATGAAAGTACGCTTGCAATAGATATGAATTTTTCAGAGAGAATATGATTTACAGAGGTGACAACAGGGGTGAATAGGAATAGTATTAGCTATAACTACTATAACTATAACCTACACCACAAGTCAATCTCTCTTTCTGTGGCTGTTCCTGCAGGGTGTTTTGGACATTTGGCAGACTCATAAATATGTGTTTGTGGTCGGTATATGCATATGAATATACACTATCAACTTATCAGTGTTAAAACTAGCATCGACACCCATATTTCTTGTCAAACTTGACCACACTCTCGTATGTTACACTGCATCTGGTTTGTTAGTTTATACAGTAGTCTACATCATTCACTGAAGTCTCCAACAAAGTTTATAGCCAAACATCCAAGCATGTTACTAAACACTAGGTGCTGGACTGAAGGAAAAGTGAAGAATACAAAAATAAAGTATGCATACCAGATAATGTCCACACACACATTTATTACCTCCATATGTGATGTTATGGACTCTTGTTCACATGTTGACATGAAACAAGTGAAGAGACAAACCTTAGTACCTGTACAAAGGGATCACCTGACAGGTCATGTGACTACAAGAAATATAAGTACAAGAAAAAACAACACATACATTAAATACCAGACCTTACAAAAACAATTGATATGCACATTGAATCCTATAAGTACAATATTATCCAAACCATCTAAATATACAATGACCTTATCATCAGGTAAAAACCTTCATATCATTAAGAAGAGAAAAATACCAAACATGTTAACTAAACATAGTAAAAATGCATATTGAGGGCCCCAGAAGACACATCAAATATATACATATCCACAGAAGGAATGTACAAAGCTCCATACTTAAAAAATATTTATATACCAATCTGCCAAACCAAAGGCCTTGTACAGTGGTTTAATCAAAACTATTTGAATATCACACTATGAGAGCATCAGGTATAAGCCATCATAATGTAATGCAATAACAAGAAGAAAACAGACTTTGTTGTTTTAGTATTTTTTGTCGGGGTCTCCAACTTGCGAGTTGGTCTTTAAATGCCCGCTGTTCTTCTGTATCTGAGAACTGCTGCTTGTATCAGTTGTCAAAGGGACTGTTGTTGCTAGGGAAGGCATGCCAGCCATAGTGAGAGAAAGTAAATGGACCGAGGCAGAGTCCTAGATTTACAGAGTTGTGCAATCACAACAACCACACAAAATACATAAGACTCAGAATACACTTACTTTGTTGCAGTCTTTTTATGACACCAGTCTTATGCAAAACACCATAAAAATGAGCCATGATCCTGGGGTTTGGCTGTGAATACTGGTTACTGTAGATTTGCTAAAACTCTGGCAACCTATGACTCAGGACTGAGGCGTTGTGAGGGAGAGAGCTTCCTTGGCAACCATTTTGGACTGATTTTCATCATGTGACGAGCTGGTGCAGCCAAGCGCTGAAAAAAACAAAGGGACACACAGGGAGAGAGAGAGAGAGAGAGTGTGTGAGAGGGAGAAAAAGAGCACTGATGAGTCAGAGGAGGCTGATTCTGACGTAATCCACCAACCCCTCCCTCCTTCCCATTCCCTTGCCTACACTGGTGTTCCTGGATATTCAGGTCGGACCCTGTTTCTTCACCAAATATAGAAAAGTAACCCAACACATTGTGAATTGGGTCTAATAACAGATCAGTAAATGAAAAGTCCCTTCATCCTTTTTGGGAGCAATGACAATTCTTCTTCAGGCTTTTTTATTTTATTTTATTTTTTTCATATGGTTAGCAGGTGAGAAGACTGATGAAAGAAATCGCTCAAAAACTAGTTTGAAATGTGAACGTGTGTTTATGTTTTTCAGACAAAAACATGATAATACATAATAGAAGTAGAAATTATGGTAAATGAGGAAAAACATAAAACACAACAGCCTATCTCTTGATTAGATATTTACATTATTGATGTGTGGACCAATCCACAGCACATCGATATCAGTATACTCACACAGTATTTCTTATGCAGAACTGGAGTATGGCTGACACCAAGCCTGGAAAACCCTTAAAACATTTAAAAATACATTAGAGCTTTTATCATTTGAATTATGTAGTTATGGGCCCAATCATCTGTAGATTACAGTAATAGCTGTGGGTCAAACTCCCCATTTATCAGAGGCCACCAGTCTGTTTTATGTTATTATAGACATGTGGAATATTCAAGAAATTATGAACATATGCGCAAGTTCACAGGCACATTCTGACCCTGATGGTATGTCTTCTATCATAGTATAGTCAACGTCAAATCTTTAATTAAAAAACATACAAACTGGTTTAAAATTTCTTTGGGAAAGGAGACACAGAATCATTAGATTAGATATTAGATTTCACCATCTTGATTTATAAAGTTTCTTTAGTTTTATGAGATTACTCCAGTTTGTGGTTTATAAGAAATTAATGGTGAAATGTTCACACTGTTGTGATAGGTACTAGATAGAATCTAGTTGTAGTTCAGAGGTCAGAATCATTGGTCAAAACAAATACAAAAATATTGTATTTTGTAAAGCATCTTTACAAAAAGCGTGGAGCTCGAAGCTTCTTCCTGCTTTAATCTGAAAACCGACAGTTCGCCTGCAGCTCAATCCCACCTCCTTTTCTTTTCTTGGGAACACTGAAATGTGGAATCTCCCCTTTCATCGTGTGAACAACTCGAAACTGCTCTTAGATCAGCCTCTTGGATTCTCAGTGCATCGCTGCCAATGCGTCTTCATGGCAGGGACGCATGCGCAATGCCTCGTGTTGCAACATACACTGAGATCGACAGCAATCGTCATCTGGAGAAAAAAAAAGACATTTCTTACCCTTTTAAGACAAACTCGAACGCTACACACGGGCTGTAAAGGATTATTGCAACCATAAAAGGATTACAACCGAGGAGGTTTGGGAAATAACACAATCAATATTAGGCTACTAAATTCGTCCTCGTCACGTGGTCAAGCATGACCAATCGGAGCGAGCCAAATCCGGTCGAAAGTATGCTCTTTGTTCGGATATTTTGCCAACTTTATTTCCAAATCTGGGCCCAATACTTTGTATAAATCACAAGATGTGGATATGGAGGGGACGTTTTGACGAGAAAGGACAAGCTGTGGATGCGTTTTATTGCGGTTTTTGCGGAATGCCACGTGTTCAAGTTTTGATAAACAGTGCGCTCAGGCTTATTTCATCACATGACTCCCCTCCCCCACCCCGCGGAGGGAATGGGGGAAGAAGGCGGACATGTTTGAGGGAAATGTGTTGGTTAAAAAGTATCGAGGTGGAAGACAAGAAGATTATTTGAAGAAAGGTTTCGCATTATTTGGAATTTACCTGTCGAGATTTGTATTTATTTTAAAGTCAAGGTTTTTATGTCATACTTTCTAAAACATTTAATGTTATTTCTTTGTCTCTTTGATAACCTAACTTACCACTTTAACTGTATATGTCGTATTTTTACAGCGTGAAGTTACCAAAACTTAAGTAATAGGCTATTTCACATTGTGACGATCTTTTGTTACTTTTCATCGTTTGTTTGAGTGACATTGTAGGGAATTTGTAACCTTGGTGTGGGGGATGGGCGCTTGTGGTTAGGTAACCATTTTGTGTCGTCAAACTCGTTTAGTGTCGGTCGCTTTTACAGATTTCTTGTGAGAATTTACTCATCTCATAATTTAGATGGGGTTTAACAAACAAAAACAAAAAACTTTTCGTTTGATCGCCAGTAAACCCTTGAGGTCATGCCTGGTCGTTGCACTTTCAAACCCTTATCAGATTGATTTTCTTCTGACGTCCTTTCGACCTTAATGTTTTACCGTAAATAACGCAATTATTCATGTGATTGTCTAGTTTGTTGGGCTAAAGCAGCTTTTACTGCGTTCAAATGGAGCTTAAGGTCAGTGAGAGAAAAGTGCTGTGTCATTCAGTGAATAGGTGGAAGCTCTTATTACCCTGCTAGGTGTGGTCTTTTTTATTGTTCCTTGGTGTAAATGGCGGTTGCAGCCTCGTCTTTCTACATTTGGTTTAAAGTCTAAGCTTGGATTTGATCTTATTTCCCCGTTGCTGTTTGTGAGGCATAGAGGCCTTGTCTGACTTGTTCTGAAATGGTGGCCTTAAACTGCAGCAGATGAACGAAAATTGTTTCAGTTGTGTTTGTTAGGAAAATATACAGCGTTTTGTATGTGTTGACAGTGTTTTACCTCCAGTATTGCAAGTAACTCTTGTGTAATACTCGATGCCACTGTACTTAAAAATGGCGGCTGTGTGCCTCTTCTGAAAGACAGAAATGCGGATATTCCAGTAAGTAGTGAGCTGGGGAGAGGCTCTTGGCTCTTGAAGGGTACGCGTGACCCAGTGCAAGAGCCAATAGGGTTCTTGGTATTTACCCTGGAAGCCCGCGTTACAACCTTATTGACCAATCCCCGCCGTTGCTTTGCACACGTTGACGTAATGTAATATGATAAGGAGGAGGGTGGCCTGGTTGCCCTTGCATTTTGTACAGGATTATGTTGAGGAACCAGTTACAGACGGCTTTGCTGTAATACTGAATAGGCTCGGCCAATAGTATTGTGCAATTGCCTTGACGGACAGCAAGAACTTGCGAATAGGTTGGCCCAAAAGATTGGCAGAGAAGCGTCAGTATCGAGGGGTGTGGCAACTTTGACGGACACCGGAAGCAGCGAATAGAAACTCCGAGGGCGTTGACATTCTGAGGGAGTCTATCCAATAGGGTGAACGGCTGGTCTATAAATGAACGGGTGTAGTCGCATCGTCGCCATTTCAACGAAGCAGAATACAGGAATTCACCGTGGCGGGGAGCGGAGAAAACTGACGAACAGAGACGGGTCCAGGTCTGAGTCTAGCTAAAAACAGAATCCGGATCCATCCTGATGGATATGGCTGTTAACCCGCTCCTTGACAGGTATCTACCGGTAAAATTGACTCTCAGCTTTCCATCAGGGGGAATATTGTAAACATTTGACATGATTTTCCCCCCAAAATATCGTTGCTGGCACCCTGTGTTTGCTGTACGAGTGGACGACTGACATGGACACTGATTGTACTACGGGAAGAAAAGTATCGCGTCGTTAAAGCGAAATTTGTGTTGAGGGAATAAAATTTGTTTGTGGGTTGTAACAAGCTGCGACTGTTGTTCGCACTACGCCGGCGCCATCTTCGGAGCGCCTCTGCCGTTGGCCGCTCTCTCCCGCTGCCTGGCAGTTGGTGCTAGCTCTGCTAGCATTAGCTTTACAAACGCGAGCTCTCGTCTGTAACAGTGGCTCGGCCAGACTTTATGACTCGGGAGCGGTGCATTTTTTTTGTGTAATTGTAATTTTATTGCAAGTGCTCTGACCTAAACGGCCCGACTAAAGGTGCGTTAACAACACCGTTAGCTTTTGGTAACGCTAATCATGTAGCTGGGGATTGGCGAGGCGGACAAGTATTTGAGCTAAAGAAGTGTTAGCAGTTGCCAGATACAAAGAGACGACCGTACCGATATTATTGCTTCTTGTTCCACTAGGTTTGTTATTGTAGCCATGTGACGATCAGAGGTTGTTGTGATCAGTACGACTGTATTGTAGCGCTAGGGCTAAAGCAGCTACCCATGTGTGTTGGGTGTTTCATTTGGTTGCCTGGTTACATCTCTCAATATCACTCAACCCAAGTAAAGTAACAACTTTAATTGTGGTGTGAATTACTCACACCAACTCTGTGAATTGATCCATTTATAGCCTAACTCAACTCTACTGTATTTTAGTATGAAGTGTTTTTTTTCTTCTTTTTTCCCCCTCGGCACGCATTTTATTCATATTTATTTGTTAATCCGATTTACAGCTAACATAACATATGTTTTGTTTAGTGTTGTTAATGTTGTACATGATTATTTTCCTTTTTAATAATAAAGTACACTAACTGTCAAATGTGTTTCCAAAAGTTGTATCATTCAAAACGGATTTCTTTACCACAAACAACTCGAATAGACCAATTTCCTCTTTATTATCCCACTGTTACAGTGATAGCTAAATTGACTTATTGTATCTTGAACAATTTTGTTGAATATGGTGGACTAGTGTAGAAAAGCCTGGGGTAAAGGGAGTAGAGACACAAATGTCTTATGGCACCCCTTATTTACAGCACGATGCAAACACAGTAATACTATTTGCATCAATTTTTTTTCTTTCTTTTTTTCTCTTAGTGGTTAGACAAAAACATTTTCTAGATCTGAACCTTGATTGCAAAGGACATGCAACAATGACAATGCAAACAAATGGACAACAGATGCTAAGTAGTATTGTAGGGTTTCCCACAGATGACCCTAAATGCCCCCATTTGCACTTGGAGCGAGTTTTTGTTTTGCAGTGCCGGTAGGCCAGCGGAGATGTCCTATGGTGAGTTAATGCTGTTGACGACGGAGGAAGAGGATGGTCCTAGACACCAAAATTTGCAGTACTGGTATTATTTCATGAAGATTAATTGGATGTATTGCACGAGTAGATGCCTATGGTCAACAAGTAACTGGTTTTCATCAGAGCGTATCAAACATTTTTGAGAGTGGTTTATAAGGCAACCATTAGCATATGTAGCATTGCAACAATCAACTACTGGAACAAGTAATGGACCTTAAAAACAGTCTGTTTTATTAAGTGGTATGGGGCATCGCAATACACACGTGTTCATTTTAATCCCTTCACGGTGATATAAATATTAACATGTAAACTGGAGTTTGGCTTTGGACATGTTGGTGTCAAGTGGCAGCACAACTCATAATAGTGTATAACTGCATTCTGGGAAGTTTATATTTGCACCGGATTTCTGGCTCCGTATCTGTATTTTATTTACTTGATGTCTAGTGTCTGTCCTACCTGGCTGAATACTCTTGTGTTGGAGGGGGCGCACCTTGTTGTCTTGTAGTCGAACCAGCCCGGTGGTCATTGCCACAGTGTCACTACAGTGGTACACAATACTGGTGCCCTTATATCTGTGGAATTGTTTTTTACGGTAGTGTTTGGGCCTATAAAATTATTATATGTGGCTTGCAGAATACCATTATGCTAAATAAAATGGCACATCAGGTTTTTCACGTCAGGGTTTTGCAAAAACCTCTCCATAAAAGTGTGTTTTATACGTGTTCTTGTTTTTATTGATTGTGCTAAAACATGTCGTGTGCATTTTTAAAGGCCAATGCAAGCCCTTGACTTGTTCTGCATAGACTGTTTTGCACTGCTTGCTTTCCCAGTGTGACCAGTAAAAACTACACGTTGCAGTGCCCAACAGAGTCCCAGTTCTGAAAATGTGAAAAATGTGGACGTGTACGGCACTGCAGTATGTTTATTCAAGAGATCATAAGCATTACACTGTGACTGTTAGTAGACTGGTCCAGGCGATATTCTAAATTTTTAGGTCATGTTAGGGTGATAACTGTAGGAAAACTCGAACAGTCATTACTGTAACCTGTAAGATGGTTCCACCCACAATCCTTTGGGGTGAGTGTTTTTCTACAGGGAAATGGGGGTGGAGCTTCTGTCTGTGTACTTGGTGAGATGGATGTAGAGAAGAGGAAGTGGTAGTCATGACTGTTCGCCTGGGACTGTGAGTGCTGATTTGGCAGGAGCCTATTCCAGGTCAGGCTAACGGAGGCTTGCTGGGAAACGTGTGACTGACAATCCATCCCTTGTGAAGGGGATTTACTCTTTACTATATGCTTGTGGGTGTGAAGTAGGGATAGCAGGATTAACTGAATCTGATAGGATATCAACAAAGGGAACATTATGTCAGGCTGACACATAGGACAATTATTAGTGTTCACATTAATCCCAGGAGTTAGAGGGTGGCATATATACCATAAATGTTCAGAATTAAAAAAAAATCTTAATTCTTACAAAAAAAACCTGCCATTATATTAGTCTAACTGTTAAAGTTTGATTTTGTTGAGGTGAAGAGCAAATGCTGTTCAGTACGAGCAGCTAGTAAATATATCTGCCACAAGTGGTCTTTGAGTCATTCAAACAGCCTTTACTAAATAGCTAATTAGTCTTTTAACTATTCTCTACAGCTCCCTTGTCGGGGTCGAGGTTGGCATAATGGGAGTCACAACGATGGACCAGAGCTCTGGCACAGCCGGGAAACGCATCCGAAAACCATCACTGCTCTATGAGGGCTTCGAGAGTCCTGGATTACCTGCACTCAATCAGAGCTCCTATCCGGGACCCCCACAGCCCCCGGTTAGAGACCCCAGTCGGCAGGGGAGGATGACCAACCAACTTCAGTTCCTACAGAAAGTCCTGCTCAAGTCTTTGTGGAGGCATCACTTTGCCTGGCCCTTCCATGAACCTGTAGACGCAGTCAAGCTCAGCCTGCCTGTGAGTGTGAATGTCAAGAAATTGGAAATCTATCTAAGAAGGGACAATCCCTTTTTTACTTGCTCCTCTCCACAAAACAAAGTGAAGCTTTACTCAGTGTGTCCAGGGTTAAAGTGGGGGACATAAGATGTTTTTAACAGGGACTGTTTTAAAAATACAAAAAGTTTTCTTAAACCTCTCTCACTCTCAAACAGTGTCACCATCACTGTTGATGTTTTAGTTGTATTATAAGCTAACATCTAACAGGCTAATGGTACAACTTTTCAATCTATTTGTAGCCACATGGCCAAGTCATTGGTTAATCATTAGAGTTTTACCTATTATGTCTTTAATTTTGTCAAAAAGTTATTTTGGATGGAGTGGTTACTGTTTCCTGCCCTGACGGTGTCTTTTTCTTTCTCAGGACTATCATAAGATCATCAAAACACCCATGGACATGGGCACTATTAAGAAGAGACTAGAAAATAATTACTACCGCAGTGCCAGTGAGTGCATGCAGGACTTCAACACCATGTTCACCAATTGCTACATTTATAATAAGGTAAGACTTCGAGCATGTGTGTGTCAGAGTGTAAACCTAGACATCCTGGCAAAAATGCAGACTTTATGTTAGAGATATTAGTTAAGTCCCCTGGGAATCATTTTAAGGCATTGACAGAAGCTCGCCTCTACCATGAAAGTTTCAGATGCAAAATGTAGTTTTAATTAGGGGGATTTGGGATAAAAAGACCATTTTACCTGAGTTGTTGTTGTGTGTAGAAAAGTGTGGTTGATTTTTTTTTTTTTTTTTTCTTCTTCTTTTCTTTTCATTGATTTCATAAATTGTCTACTTTCAACTGTCGTAACCATTTTCCCCCCAAATTTTCCTCCCCTACAGCCTACAGATGACATAGTGCTGATGGCCCAGTCTCTGGAGAAGGCATTCCTGCAGAAAGTGGCACAGATGCCCCAGGAGGAGCTAGAGCTGCCTCCTCCCCCTCCGAGGAGCAAACCAGGCAAACCTGGAAGAAAAGGCAGAGGTAATTCATGTGAGCACTGGCTGCAAGCAGGCCACTGCAGACAGACATGTTGCCTGCAGTCATCATTCATACAGTACATGCATAGAATCTGTCATAAGGTGCATACACACACATGCGTATGAGCACAAATTGTGTACTGAATCTGTTCTCATCCTCTTCTCTCCCAGTCTCAGGAGGAGTGACGACTGCTCATCAGGTCCCAGCTGTCTCCCAGTCGGCCTACTCACCTCCCACCCCGGAAACACCCGACTCCATTCTCTCTACCCCCCCACAGACACTTTTGACCAAGAGCATGCCCCCTTCCCTTCCAACTGAACAAAGCATCCCTACCATTACGGGTCTACCTCCAACACAGCCCACAGCTAAGGTAACATTTGACATCTTGTCTTCATGTGTTCAGAATTTGCCAGCATTTTGAATACATTTCAGGAGACCTCACCCTCTCTTGATGGTCTTTTCCTCAACCCCAGAAAAAAGGTGTGAAGAGGAAAGCAGACACCACCACCCCGACCACTGTAGCCATGCCCATTATGAGCACCATGGGTGTCAGCGGCATCAGCCTGGGGATGGGCGGTGGTCACGACTCCCCGCTCACCCTCACTTCTCTGGGGGTGGACCACAGCTCCAGTCTGGGCATGAACCAAAGCCTCAGTCAGGGCATGGGGATGGGGATGGGCATGAGCATGGGCTTGGGCATGGGGATGGGGATGGTGATGATGGGTAGCAAAACTACAGCAGCGGCCAGGAGAGGAGTGAGTGGGCGACCCATCAAGCCCCCAAAGAAGGATTTACCAGACTCCATGGTGCCACCACCGGTGCGCCGCAGCAAGCTCAGCCCCCAGCTGCGTTACTGCAACGCCGTCCTAAAGGATCTGCTGTCAAAGAAGCACGCAGCATATGCCTGGCCCTTCTACAAGCCAGTTGATGCCTCATCGCTCGGTCTTCATGACTACCATGACATCATTAAGCAGCCCATGGACCTCAGCACCATCAAGGTAGTTGTCTCTGGAATACACAAACAATGGTGAACATTTGTCAGAACAGAGTAGTAGGGTGTTATCTGTTCTGCTGTAAACAGTAGCAAGTGTAGAATGAAAACAGGGCAACACTGTGACATTTTGGTAACATTTGCCCCTATGCAGGGCTTTGAAAACCACTTAAACCACAGGCGGCACTTTAAATAAAATAGTTTTTAAGTATCTCAAAGATGGAAGAAATCAGATGTTAGCCTTATGATGTACATCTTTTGGTAGCTGTCTTTCACCTTCTATTCAGGTATACTTTCTCTGATGGAGAATAGGCAGACAATGGTGCTATCTTTTTTTTGTTTTTCTTAAATACAGTATTTGGTGTAAACCTCTCTACTTCTCTGTTATCTTTAGCGGAAGATGGACAGCAGAGAATATCTGGACTCCCAGCAGTTCTCTGCTGATGTGAGACTGATGTTCTCTAACTGCTACAAGTACAACCCCCCTGATCATGATGTGGTGGCCATGGCCAGAAAACTGCAGGTAATTTACTTATTCCACTGATATAGTAGTAGTTTTTATAGTAGTAGTAGTAGTAGTAGAAACACATAGAAATTAATTAAGCTTGCTGCTTATCATTTAATGTTCGTGTTTTTAAACTGGTCCACTCACATACTGTTGAATTATTGTAGGATGTCTTCGAGTTCTGCTTTGCAAAAATGCCAGATGAGGCTCCAGTGCCCCCTAGCTCCTCGTCTTCCTCCTCCTCATCTTCATCGTCATCAGAGAGTGAACTCAGTAGTGAAAGTGAGGAGAGCGAGAGCAGCCCCAGCTCCGACTCCGAGGAGGAGAGGGCAAACCGGCTGGCAGAGCTGCAGGAACAGGTCTGTATTAAACTCATAAAGATGTTCAAATACAAGTTTCTGCGGCATTAATGTGATTAAGTATTTTTTACTCATCTGTCCGTCTTCTCCCTTCAGCTGAAAGCCGTACACGAGCAGCTCACTGCACTCTCTCAGGGCCCCATCGTCAAACCCAAGAAGAAGAAAGAGAAGAAGGACAAGAAAAAGAAGAAAAAGGTAGAAAAAGAGAAGCATCGGAAGATAGAGGAAGAGCTGCCGCCTATTAAACCTGCCAAGGCCCCAAAAATCACCAAGACTCCAAAACCCAAGAACAACCGAGCAGCACCATGTCCTGTTGTGCCGGTTAAGAAGGCACCAAGCAAGAAAAACAACAAGAGCAAGTGAGTGCTGACACCTGCTGGACAATGTTGGAATTAGAGTATGCTGTGTTTACTGGAGCATGTGACAGATGCCCCAGAAAATGCATCAAGAAGTCCCAAAAGCTTCTCATTTAAAAGGAAGTCGGACAAATTTCTAAATGTTGTAAGATTTTGTATAAAAATTGTATCATTAGAAGAAATAAAGTGTGTGTCATCCATATTGCAAGTCATGAAATATGATGTCAGCTTGCAGTATCTAATGACCATGCTCTTATGTTTTATGACGTCACTTTTGTAGGTTAGGTTTGTTGTCATTTTCTAACAGTCTCCATCTCCTTCTCTTCTGCCTTCCACCAGATCCAAAAAGGCGGGGGGCATGACGTTCAGCGTGCCTCAGCCGATCCACGAACCCATCGTGAGTCATTATGACTCAGATGAAGAGGAGGAGACGGCACCCATGTCATATGATGAGAAGCGTCAGTTGAGCCTGGACATCAACAAGCTGCCCGGCGAGAAGCTGGGCCGTGTCGTTTACATCATCCAGTCCCGTGAGCCTTCGCTCCGAGACACGAACCCAGAAGAGATCGAGATCGACTTCGAGACGCTGAAGCCATCAACACTGCGTGAGCTGGAGAGATACGTCATGACGTGTCTGAGGAAGAAACCTCGGAAGCCATATGGTCAGTAAAATGAAAAGGATGAGATCATGAAATTATATATGAATAATTTATATTTTCTAGAAGATTTTCGTCAACTCTTGATTCAAATGTTCAGGCTGTCTCTGATCTAGTGTTTTAGTCTTGGATATATGTGCTTGTTTTTGCTCACTGTTGATTTAAAATCTAAAAGGAAATGGATAAAAATACTCATCTCTTCATTCTTCAAAGATAAAATGGAACACAGGGACGGTTGTTGGGGCCTTTTTAACTATACAAAACAGTAAAGAAATCAGTGAAGTCTATAGGCTGTAGGTCTTTGAAAATGTAATACACTGCCCACATAATAATGATATTGTTACTTTTCTGTTTCAATGCAGCAAGTAAAAACAACATAGCTGGCAAGTCACGGGAAGAGCTCGCACTGGAGAAACAAATGGAGCTGGAG
This sequence comes from Pagrus pagrus, assembly GCF_965226575.1. Classification (NCBI taxonomy): domain Eukaryota; kingdom Metazoa; phylum Chordata; class Actinopteri; order Spariformes; family Sparidae; genus Pagrus; species Pagrus pagrus. The sequence continues at coordinate 4,276,375 of NC_140201.1, read as the reverse complement.
AGAAGGCTGATGGACGTCAGTGGTCAGCTCAACTCTGGAAAGAAGCCTCCAAAGACCAAACGTAAGTCCTCCATACTGTTATCAATAGAGCACAGTGTTAGGGGTGGAAATAATGGCATTAATAGTAGGGCTGCATTACATGGAGAGAAAAATCATACTGTGATTATTGAACAGATGGTTATGTTTGCTATATGATTCATGGCTAGTTGGAAAAGTTGGGGGTTACATTGTCAAAAACTTGTTGTATTGTGAGTTCTGCACGACATGGTGCTCATTGTGCGTATTTGTTTCCTCCAGCAGAGAAACCTGCCGCAGAGCAGCACACCCAGCCGTCACGTCTCAGCGCCAGTAGTTCCTCCTCAGACTCCTCTTCATCATCCTCGTCCTCCTCGTCCTCAGACACAAGCGACTCAGACTCTGGCTGAGAGGCAGAGGGGGTTTCCATATGAGAGGGACCCTGGACGTTTCGCTTCCCACCAAGTGGACTGAACTGCAGTAGAGCTACTGACGATGGAGCCGCAGGACGGATCAGAGGAGACCAGCACCAGGCAGAACTGGTCTGCCTCAACAAGTGTCAAAGAAAGAGAGAGATGGGGCTTTCCCTGAGCTCGGCTCATTCATCCAATCCTGTCCTGGACACAGAAAAGTTGAGGATGGATGGAAAGGAGACTCATTGCCGTTCTCTGGAGAACTGGTTGTGCTGGGCAGAGCGAGGGATGCTCCATCTCCTGCAAGAAAAAGGAGAAGAGCGAAGCATGTGTTGGAGGGTTAAGGGTGCTAGAGCCAGAATCTATCTCGTTTCTGGAGATTATTTCCCTTCTTCCCGTGCTCTCTGTCCTTATGCTGTATAGATGAGGTGTACAGTTATATAAATATCTATTTTTCTTTTATAAAGAAGCATTTTATGGCTAATTTATTCCCTCATTCTGGGAAAGATAAACTGGTGTGGGCGGAGCTGTGTTTTAGTTTTTGTTTAGGTTTTTTTCTTGAGTGACAGAAGGTAGAGGGGAAACACGTGTGTGTGTTTGTGTGTTTGTGTGTGTGTGTGTGAGTGAGTGTCTGTGCGAGTGTGTCCGTATGAATGTGTCACGTATGTGTTTGCATGCACATGTGTGATTGTGAGATCCGGCACCACAAGTGCTGCCTTGTGATGTTCCTCATAGTTTTGACGCAGGCGTTGAAAATCAGTCTGCACGCAGAAGCACCTTGGTTCAGTAGAATACAGAATGCATGCAATACAGAGGAGCTGACAAACACCTGCATACTCATGTACTACTTTACTGCATCCTTGTGTACTCATGTACTTGTCTGAAAGGGTTGGCCACTGTACAGAAATGTGACCTAGTTACACATCAGTTTATACATAAATATTTCTGTTCCCATGTGTGCTGTCTTTTTTATTTCTCTGTAAACGTTCTATTTTTCTTCTTGTGACCAATCTGCTAATAAATTGTGAGGACGTGTCTTGTCTACTCACCTGTGCCCAAATTACATCTTGGTTCTTTTGCTTTCTTTTGGTGTTCAGTTGTGTTTGACTTAAATCACAAAACATAAGAGTTTTTTAAAGTTGGAAGATAAAAGTTTTACATTTGATATTTTATTCAAGTAGGTGAAGCATTTGAACTTGGTTTCCCATGGGCCTTCACTTCTTAACATGGTGTCACAAAAGCAAAACAGCTTTGTCTTTTAAAACTATTTGGCCTTTGACATCTTTGGCAGCTGAAAGTTTTATTGTCTGTATTTTGTTTAAGAGTAAGTTTACTTATTTGTGTGATTTAGAGACGGTAATGACAGGTTCTCACCTGCAGCTTCAGGCTGTGGATGGTGAGACTTTTCTCCTTTAGCCTCTTTGTTAGTTTTTTTTTTTTTTTTTAAAGCAATGTGATTGGTGAAAACGAGAGTGGCTTTTTAAATTTTTTGGGATCCAGCAGCCAGTCTAACCTGTAGACACACATATGGTTTAATGTTGTGAGTAATAACGATGCACTGTTTGTTTGGTGGTACTACTAAACAAGTTTGTGATTTAGGTGTGGCCTGTATCATTTTGTTCTTTTAAAATCGCCTGTGGCTTGAGATTGGACTATTGTATGTTTGAAACTGATTATTTATTTAGCAGGAACTTGAATGGAGATTTTTTTTTTCATAATAATGAAAGTAATCAAATGATTTTTAAGTCAAAGTCTATTCTGAAATATGCACAGATTAACTGTCAGGATTGTAGATGTGTACATATTTTACAGTCTCAATCTTGGAGCATGTTTTTGTTTTTCCTTCAGTAACTTAGTTGAGCTTTTCTCTGCCGAGCGAAGGTTTTTTTGGGGGGTTTTATGTTCTAACAACAAAATACTCCAGAGTTGTCAGTCTTACCTTTCTGAAGTTTGTCAGAAATCTAAATGCCTCTGTACTTGACTCCATCGTTTCATCTGAACATCTGTACATAAATAAACTGAGACATGTTCATCTTTTCACCGACTTTGGGGATATTTTATTTACAGATTATGTCAATGTAGGAAAATACTGAGCTCAGGAATGAGGACGTCTCGAGTAAATGGTGACATCTACGCTTCAAAAAATATGTAAATGTATAATTATTATTCCAGTGGACAGTAATTAAAATTTAGTACAGTACGAACAAGCAAATATTTCTTATTTGTATTTCTCTTTGTGGGTTCGTTCTTTTTTTGAAATAATATGTTATAAACCACATTTTTAAAAATCCAGAACTGGCAGTGACTGGCATCTATCTCTGATGTAAACTGCCTTGAATTAATAAATGACAATAAAAGCTGACACTTATTTCCAGTCTATTCAACCAAATATGAACCGTGTCATGATTTGTGTTTTGTGGCCTTTGTAATTATGATTTCCAGTGAAAAATATCTGATGGTTTAATGTTAAACACAGCAGAATGATGTTAAATGAACCTTAAACAAGCTGGTTTTGGGAAATTGCTAACAACAAAAATATGAAATTGTCATGCACATGGATTCACTTTGGTTTGTTACTTTACAGCAGGAGTTTAACTTGGACTTCATTAGTGCCAGTGCTCACTCTCCATAAAATCTTCTTGCAAGACAGCACTGTGAACATCAGATGAAGCAAATTCATAAGTTACTAAGCAACAGGATCCGTTCTTGGCAACCACAATAGAGCTCAGTAGAAACACTGAGTTCTCTCCTGTGCTGCAGAAAAATACAGAAAGTTGAGTTCAGCCACTGGGGTTTTAGTGACAGATGCATTACTGCCAAATTCTGCTTCATGTAGCTCCATGTGAATAAATGGGCTGAGTTCTCCTTAAAAAGAAAAATGAAGACAGTTACAAACCAAAACCAAAATGGACATATGACAAAAACGAGTCACAATTACATATTTTATTATGAAAACTGTCAAAATGACTTATAATTATATGGAAAAAACCCTCACAACACTTATAAACTTAATGATTAAATATGCAAACAGCATGTGCATGTTGATGTAGATAGATCATGTAGGCTGTGGCTGATTATGTCTTTGACTATAGACTCATTTAGATCAGTAAATTAAATCAATTAGTTGAGGGAGAAGGCGGCCATGTTCAACATTCTCAAATAAAATTATTTTAATATAAAGTTAAAATGTACAAACTGTAAAGCAACAATTAATTACAATTTAAATTATATTAGAGTGAACAGACACTAAAAAAAAAAAAAGGAAAAAAAAGAAATGGGAACATAAAAAATAAAATAAAAATAGATCAGGCACTACATTGGTGATGTCATGTTGGTACATTTGGACTTTCAGGGACTTTCCCAGGATGAAGTGTTATCACCTACTGGTCAACCTAAGTCATTAATACATGAAAAACGGGTGTTATAAAGAGAAATGAGTGCCAAACAGCCTTCAAAGGAAGTTGGATACTATAAAAACTCTAGGAAATATAAAATGCTTGTTGATTAACCTGCCAGGATAAAAGTTTTGACAGTCAATCATTGTATTTACATGTTAAACAGGATGTTCCGCCCTCTAGTGGCCACACAGGATAACTGCTCTCCTCAGCGAGCAGCTCCGTGGTCAAGACAGACACAATTACACTGTGACACTTCCGGTGAGCACTTTCACAATAAAACTGTTACCGTGGAAAGACGTGAAATATATGATTACATTTTATCATACAACATGTCACAGTACACAGACAAACAAATAAATCAACACAGAAACGCTGCCAGGAAGCTATTTCTTATTTATTTTCTCCATCAAGGCAGTTAACTTCTGGTTTGGCTTTTGCTAGCTAACTAAATCCCAGACCAGGTACCTCTCATTTTAGCTAGCTAAACCCCGAATGTCGACTCAGCTTTAGCCTTCTTACTTGCTAGACTACAACTCCTGTAAGTTTGTACAGTAAGGAGGTGAAGCAGCCATCTTAGGAAGATAGAAATAAGACGAAAATGCTGTTAATATTAATTAAAACTGTCGTGTTAATGGTATTGACAGTCATTTAAATAAAGTATAATCAGGGTTTTTCTGCCCTCTTGTGGTCAAACTGTAGAACTACTCCGCTCCGCTAGCGTCAAGATAGACACAATCACACTACATTACTTCCGGTGAGCACTTTCACAATAAAACTGTTACGTTGGGCAGACGTGAGACGATGCTCAGGACCGTCACAGTCGTGATGATTATGTTTAATGACCTGTCACAGTGCATAGACAAAGAGATAATTACAGAAAAGTTGCGAGGGAGGTATTTATTATTTTACAAGACAACTATTGGTTTGGCTACTGACCTGCTGTGTTAATAGTTTTGACAGTCATTGATTATTTCAATTATAATCAGGGTTTTTCTGCCCTCTTGTGGTGAAACAGTAGAACTACGTCGCTCTGCTAGCGTCAAGGCAGACATAATCACACAGTGATACTTCCGGTGAGCACTTTCACAATAAAACTTTATTTGTGATTACATTGTATCATACAACATGTCACAAGTTCAGCATCTTTTTGTTTGTGTGTGAAAAGTGAAAGTGAAAATTTGTCCCCCTTGAAAAAGATCTTTTCACTCGTTATTCACAGCAAAAAGAAATTGTCCTTTTTTTCGCTTGGTTCCACACAAAAAAAAAATTTCTGTCTTGAAAAAAAGTTTCACTTGGTTCTACAAAGAAATTTTCTTTTTCCTCGTGAAAAAAAATGTTTCAAACATGAATTTTTTTTTTATGTGTGAAAACATGTTTTTTCATTTGTGAAATATGAACAAAATGTTTTTTTCAAAATGAATTTTTTATTAGAACTTAAAAAAATGGATCACCGGAAAAAAAAAAAAATCACTTGCCCCTCAGGGCTTCTGTAGAATTGTTTTCATGTCTGAAACAAAGTGAAAATGTTTTCCCTTGAAAAAAGATTTTTCTTTTTCACTCAGTTATTCACAGTAATAAAAAAAATGTGCTTGTGAAATTTTTTTTTCACTCGGTTCCACATAGAAAATGTTTTCCTGTCTTGAAAAAAATAATAAAAATGTTCACTCTGTTCTACAAAGACATCTGTAGAAAGGCTGTGATGTTTAGAAATTAACCTGCTGGATTGATAGTTTTGGTTCCTCACAGACAATGTTTTTCTGTCCTGATATATATATATATATATTTTTTTTTTAATTTTTCCTCTGTTCAACAAAGAAATTTTTTTTCCTTGTGAAAAAAAAAGAAAAATCACCATCATCAAAAAATCAATCATCATCAAAATGTTTTTTAGATCTTAGAAAATGGATCACCAGAAAAAAATTCTCATTGCTCCTCAGGGCTCCTGTAGAAATGCTGTAATGTTTGGTAATTAAACTGCTGGTTTGATAGTTTTGACAGTTATTAATTATTTAAATTATAATCAGGGTTTTTCTGCCCTCTTGTGGTCAAAGAGAAGAACTACTCCGCTCTGCTGGAGTCAAGGCAGACATAGTTACACCGTGTTACTTCCGGTGAGCACTTTCACAATAAAACTTTATTCATGATTACATTTTATCATACAACATGTCACAGTACACAGATAGACAAATAGATGAATACAGAAAAGATGACAGGAAGCTTTTTATTATTTTACAAGACAGCTTACTTTTAGTTTGGGTTTTGCTCACTAGATCCTAGCCCAATATTTGGAAATCTTTTTTTCTGGTGTTCCCATTCCTGAGTTCAACATCTTTTTGTTTGTGTGTGAAAAGTAAAAGTGAAAATGTGTTTGTTTTTTTCACTTGGTTCCACACACAAAATGTTTTTCTGTCTTGAAAAAAAGAAAAAGTTTCACTCGGTTCTACAAAAAAATGTTTCAACATGAATTTTTTTTTCCATGTGTGAAATATGTTTTTTCATGTGTAAAATATGAACAAAAAAATGTTTTCGAACATGAATTTTTTTTAGAGCTTAGAAAATGGATCACCAGAAAAAAAGAAAATCACTTGCCCCTCAGGGATTCTGTAGAAATGTTTTCATGTCTGAAACAAAGTGAAAGTTTTTTCCCTTGAAAGATTTTTTTTCACTCTACAAAGACATTTTCTTTCCTTGTGAAAAATAAAATAAAAATCACCGTCATCAAAAAATCATCAAAATGTTTTTAGATCTTAGAAAATGGATCACCAGAAAAACAATCTCACTTGCTCCTCAGGGCTCCCGTAGCAATGCTGTAATATTTAGTAATTAACCTGCTGGGTTGATAGTTTTGACTGTTATTAATTATTTAAATTGTAATAAGGGTCAAGACAGACATAATTACACAGTGATACTTCCGGTGAGCACTTTCACAATAACATTTTATTAATGATTACATTTTATCATACAACATGTCACAGTACACAGATAGACAAATAGATGAATAAAGAAAAGATGACGGGAAGCTTTTTATTATTTTACAAGACAGCTTACTATTGGTTTGGCTTTTGCTCACTAGATCCTAGCCCAAGATTTGGAAATCTTTTTTGTGGTGATCCAATTTCTGAGTTCAACATCTTTTTGTTTGTGTGTGAAAGGGTGAAAGTGAAAATGTGTCTCCCTCGAAAAAGATCTTTTCACTCGGTTATTCACAGCAAAAAAAAAATTGCCCTGAAATTTTTTTCAGGACAAAAAATAAATTTGTCTCTGAATTTCTTTTTTCACTTGGTTCCACACACAAAATGTTTTTCTGTCCTGAAGTTTTTTTTTTTTTTTAAATTTCATTCGGTTCTACAAAGATTTTTTTTTCCTTATGAAAAAAATCCCTGTCAATAAAAAAATCAATCATCATCAAAAAAGTGAAAATGTTTTTTACATTGAAAAAAAATGTCCTTGTGATTTTTTTTTTTTCACTCGGTTCCACGTGGAAAAAGTTTTTCTGTCTTGAAAAAATTAAAAATAAATAAAATTCACTCGGACATTTTTTTTCCTTGTGGAAAAAAAAAAAAAAAAAAATCACCATCATCAAAAAATCAATCATCATCAATTTTTTTTAGATCTTAGAAAATGGATCAAAAAAACTCTCACTTGGCCCTCGGGGCTTCTGTAGAAAGGCTGTGATGTTTAGTAATTAACCTGCTGGGTTGATAGTTTTGAGAGTCATTAATTATCTAAATTATAATCAGGGTTCATCAGAGATTCATGATTACATTTTATCATACATGTCACAGTACACTGATAGGCAAATAGATAAATTCAGAAAAGATGACAGGAAGATATTTATTATTTAACAAGACAGCTAACTATTATCGGGCTTTTGCTCGCTGTCTAAATCCCAGTCCAAGTTTTTACCTCTCATGTGAGTCACGATGTAATGATATCATGAGAAGAAACAAAGTGAGGCTAATATAGCTAGTTAAACCCAGAATTTCCACCTTGGGAAGTTAGAAATTAGATGAGAAAATGCTGTAATATTTAGTAATCATCTCGACTTATTAATAGTTTTGACAGTCATTAATTATTTAAATTACAACCTGCTGTTTTAATAGTATTGACAAAGACATTTAAAGAAATTATAATCGGGGTTTTTCTGCCCTCTTGTGGTCAAACAGCCGAATTACTCCGCCCCACTAGCGTCAAGTCAGACAGAATTACACGGCATTACTTCCGGTGAGCACTTTCCATAATAAAACTGTTACAGGTGACAGACGTGAGATGAGGCTTCCTGAAGGTAATTTAGGATGGTCACAGCTGTTATGATTTTAGTGGTCAAACAGTAAAACTGCTCCGCTACCTTCACAGCACTGTACTTCACACAGTGATGTAATGATACCACGAGAGGCTTCAAACTGGGGTAATTAAGGTTTAAACCCAGAATTTAGGGCACATTATCTACTACTTCTAGTTTGTAGCTACTGTAGGGAGGTAAGTAAGCTCAACACAGCCAGCATGTGAAGTTGAAAACGCTATAATGTTTGTTAATTTGTTGTCACACGGAAGAACTACTCCGCTTCTCTAGCGTCAAGGCAGACACAATTACACGGTAACTTTTCCGGTAATCCTTTCAAAATAAAACGTTTACAGCGGTTAGACACGAGCTTAAGCCGTTATGCTGTTATTGTTAAGTTTGTATCATGTCGCTAAGATCACCCTGCAGTAGACACGGGTGTTTTTCACCTCGGCTCGGCTCGGTTTTGACCTAAACGTAAGACCCGGGTGAACGCGCTGAATTCCGTGGCGCGAAGTGATGACGTGTGTCGATCGCCGACCATACCGGCTAACTTCCGGTTTAGCGCCCGGCTAACTAGAGGGGGAATAAAATAATTTAGTCGTGCGGCTCTTCTAGACTTTCCAAATGTTATTGGACGGAATGGCTTAAATTATGATAGTGAAACGAGTCATTTCGCGGGAGGTGTGACGCTCACAATAATTTATCCACTGTTTTACAGACGCTAAGCTAACTCTTAGTTTTGTTTTTTGGTAGTTAAATCTTCGCCCAAGTTCTCATGTGAGTCAAAATGTAATGACACAATGAGAGTCAACAAACTGGGGCTTATTTTCATATATATAAACCCAGAATTAAGAGCTAATGACACAGTACTCATTTAATAAATAAAGCTGTAACTTCTATTGTTTTTTTCTAGCTCACATCCATTGAAAATCATCTTCACGGTTTTCTGGCGCCCTCTGGTGGATAAATAGAAAACCACAACAACACGGGGGATAATAAAAGCATCATGGCGGCTGCCACAAGGCTCATATCAAGGTTGACACTGGTCACTGGTAAGTTTATATATAACCATTTATCATTCAGTGTGTATAATCAGATAAATAAGGAGACACGTCTCTACTGCAGCTTCTCTTTCCACGTTGTTTTCTTAAACGTCCCTGTCAGATTCCCAGTTGAACCAGCTAACGTTAGCTAGCAAAGTACGACGGACTTTGATCTTCAGTAACTCTGTGGCCGTTTGGTGAAGTACGTTAACTACGATATGTTTTTTCTACTTACTTTAATAACTAGTTTGCGAGCCATAATCTGTGGCATTCAAAGATAGTAGCACCTGGCTCAGGGCTGATTAATTTGGTCTATTTCCTGTGAACATAGTGAAACAAAGTGTTCAACTCTTCAAATGTCTTGTTTTGTCCAACCAATAGTCCAAAACACAAAGATATTCAACATTTTAATCGAAAGAGAAAGATCTTCATTGACTTTTATTTTTATGTCATGTCATTAGTAAAATGATTAATCGATTACCAAAACAGTTGCTGATTGATTTTCCTGCAGTTGACCAATTCATTATAGTAATTTCAGCTCTAATATAGGTGATAAAGCCTCATTTGTCTCTACACTAACAGTGGCAACTTTTGCTCTTTGGGATGCAAAAGATTCATTCACTTGTGTTTTGGTTACTGAGTGAGTTTGCAGGGAGGCAGCATGATAACACAGTACAGTACAGAACACACAACAAAGATCGGCATCGTTAAAATGATAAAACAGTGGACATGCAAGAATCCATGAGAACAAAGACTGAAGCAAAGACATGCAAAATGGAGTTTATTACACACACATGCCTGAACCTCTGGGCTAATCACCTCCTGAAGATCTCTCTTCCCTCTGAAGCCATGAACACTCATACATTCATGAGCCAAAGCAACAGTGTTTCCTGCTCGGGTCCTGCTCAGGTATGACTTCATGCTGCTTTTCTCCCCACCCAGGAGGAGGCAGTGGGATTGGACGGTCGGTGTGTCAGCGCTTCGCCTCTGAGGGCGCCTCCGTGGTGGTCGCTGACATCAGCGAGGAGTCAGCCAATGAGACCCTGGGGAGTCTGTCGAGTGACTTCAGAGGACAGGGTCACATGGCGGCTGTTGTGGATGTGTCATCAAAAGAGAGCGTAAAGAAGCTGGTCACGAGTATACAGGTGTGTGTGGCACAGACAGAAAACACCCCAACACACACATTCAGTCCATAACTGTCATAATGTGCAACGTTTTCAGAGAAATACAAACTTTTTTCTCTGTTGAATACACGATACAATGCCGCAGGGACTGTTACATGTTCTCTTTTTTCCTCTCTTTCTGTTCTGTTTACAGTGAATCTCCTCCTCTCCCTCTGCAGACTCGTTACTTTCAGCCTGCCTCGGTGTGTGTGAACGCAGCAGGCATCACACAGGACAACTTCTTGCTCAACATGGAGGAGGACCAGTTTGACAAAGTCCTCCAGGTCAACCTGAAGGTGCGTAGCGTTGATGTCCTGTAGAGCAAAGTGAGATTAGTGAGTTATTCAGCCCTCTTTGGGCCCAATGCTGAATTTCCAGTATCACAACGCTGACTCACTTTTAACCGGGGTAGATCACCACCGTAACCTATGCTGTAGTCATTCCTACAGGAGCCTGACAGGGACAAAAGTACTGTCTTTACAATTAAGTGAGAACTCTTAAGTGCAATTGATGTTATTTATTAGCTGTTTTTCTATTTCAACTCTGGTTTTATACAGAAGTGAGAAACAACAAAATACAAATACTTCCTTAATGTACTTTACAAAAGGGATAAAATATTCCCTGTATGTTACAACAAGACAACCGCCCTGCTTCAATCTGAATCTGTCTTTCTGTAAATGAAGAAAGAACAGAACCAAGTTAAGTTAGTTATTAAATCATCTTTCCTCCGGCGTCTCTCCCAGGGTTCATTCTTGGTCACTCAGGCTGTTGCTCAGGCTCTAGTTGCCTGTGGAGCACCCAAAGGATCCATCGTGACTGTTGGCAGCATCGTGGGAAAGGTGAGACACCAGTAACATATTGTGTTTTTCTACAGTGTTAATAATTATGTGAAGAGTTAAAGTTTTATCCAGAATGGCACAACAGTAAGTGTGTTAGTGGAATTGTTGTTATAGATTTAATTTAGTAAAATCAGCAGTTTTAACCTTTCTGATCAACACTTTCCAGAGTTTAAGATACAAGAATAAAGAACATATTTTTATTCTAAATCACAACATGGATGCTAAAGTAAGTTTAAAAGCCTGGCTGTTAGATGAAAATCCTACAGCACCTTATCCACTGCACGTTTGTGTCTGTGTGGTTCATGTTTGTAGGTGGGAAACATTGGACAGGCAAATTACGCCTCCTCCAAAGCTGGAGTGGAGGGTTTAACCAGGACGGCGGCCAAAGAGCTCAGCAGGTGAGAAGAGCCTGAAACACCAGTAAAACATTGTGACACACACAGAGGATTCAGTTTAATGTGTTGGTTTCCTTCTATTTCTCTCCAGGTTTGGGATTCGTTGTAATTGTGTGCTGCCAGGTTTCATATCGACTCCGATGACGGATAAAGTTCCAGAGAAGGTTATTAGCAAGGTACGACACAAAATGTTGTTTTTGGTTAAAATGACTGTTTAACATTATCTGCAAACAAATGAAAGTTTGACAGACAACACTGACTCTGCACTGCTCTCCAGTGAAACAACAGAGTCGTCCTCCCTAGTTTAAATCTTTCATGTTTTTTCAGATGACGTCTATGGTGCCTCTTGGAAGAATGGGTGAGCCAGCAGGTCAGTGAGACGGCAACTAAAAAAAGATCTTCCAGCTGCACGAAAACACTTGGAAATGTTACTTCATCACTCCTCCACACCTTCGATCCTTGTTGTCTCCCGTCAGTTTTTGTCCTCTACAGTAAAATTAAGGGGACGGAGGTGGATTGTACCTATGTGAGTCTGACATGCTCAGTTTCCAAACACTTCCTCACACTTGTGCTTCTTTTTGTCGTCTTGCTGTCGTCCTCCAGAGGTCGCTGATGTCTGTGCCTTTCTTGCTTCTGATGACTCTCGATACATCACAGGAGCCAGAATTGAAGTGACAGGTACAGCGATTGATTCGACTCTCTGACAGCAGCTTCTGTAAAAACACATATTTAATCTGATGTATTCTCATCACAAGGTGGATATTTGTTTCCTCTAAAAGTGACATGTACCCCTCAGCTAAACCTGTTAACATACATACAAATATGTTTTGTAAAGTTCAACTCAAATTATGTCTCTGTCTTTGCCAGGTGGACTTTTCATTGGATAGATGTGCTGTCCGTCACACTGATGAAGTCCACTGAAAGGCCAGTTCCTTCATAATTAGTTTGTCTCTAGTTTGTTCTACTTTTATCAGCTCTTCAGTCATGATTACTGTCGATTATATTTTATAAATCTGGTTGTAAAAATGTACTATACAGTGTAAAGCCACTTTCTGTGCCAATAAATACCTGTTTGTCATATTTATACACAGAATGTTGTGTTTTATTTTGCATCAAAACTATTTTCCATCAGCCTTCAGTTGTTTGTAGAGCCCTGCGCTATAATGCAGTTTTCTTACCTCAACTCATCCTTGTCTGGAGGGCAGGTGGAGTTTGAACCAGACACTGTTTGAGGTGTGCAAGAGCTTTTTAAACGCTATTGTAAGTTTAAAGCCTGAAGATGGTTTGAACCACTGAACTCTTCATCTTCAGATGCTGCGGGTGCTTAACTCACTGAGCCACTGAGCTCATCGGCTGTGTGCCATGTTCAACAAGCCTTTCAAAATGTAATCTAATGTGTTGGCTTTCACTAAGATTTGAAAAGGTTTGAACAAATCTGTTTTCATGCAGACTCAGCTGGCGTTTCTTGCTACCAATGCTTTAAAAAATGAAACCAAAACAACAACAGCAACCCAAATCAGATTTTAAAGTCATGACCACGGGAGTTTCTGTTTTTCAGAACGAGCTGTTGGTTGGTGGAGGCTGGTGCTCACAACATGGCTAGTTTTGGATTATGCAACAAAATTTTCCTCTCAGCCACAAATTGGAAACATCGGTTTAGTTTGTAATGTGTTGAATTTCTAAATAGTTTTAGATTTTAGAGTGGTGAAGGAAAAGGATTCATCACTGCCATAAAAACCCACATTTTTAAACACTAACAGATGCCAAAATACATGTTTAAACAATTTCCTGCAAATTATGGCTGTAACAGCTGCAGCTGCCAGTGGAAAGATCACAGCCAGTATCTCTTAAATAGATGTCTGTGAAAGTGTTTTTTTTTTTTTCTTTGCACTGAAAGTAACCAAATATAAACTAGAGTTTTGAAGTAGTTTATCAAGATTGATTACTTGTAGTGCACAAATAAATTCAAATTAAGTCACAAACTACCTGAGAGTAACTTACACAGTCTGAATGGTTTACTGAGCTGATTCAAAGCCAGTTGTTTTAACTTGATGAGTTTTCCACAGTGGAAGAAACTCCAAATGACCACAAGATGTCGCTGTTTAGCCGTGTAGTGACAATAACATGAATTGTGTGGCCAGCAGGAAAAAAAAAAATGAAGAGAGATGAATACATATTTGTACAAAACCGTGCAGATTTAATCTTAAAAAAAATTAAAGCTATCAAAAATATTAATTAACTGATAATTGCTCCTCTCTAATCAGACCAACAAGAGCATAAACACTCCATTATTCTGTAAAATAAGTTTAGCTGTGTTTAGCCGCCAGTACCTGAGCTACTCATTCGTGTTTAAGTCCAAATAATCCAAACAAAACTGAATTAAAACCCACTTCAGAAGTGGAAGGTAGCATGCTAGCTGCTAACATTGACGGTGCACCTGCCTAACTGGTCGGAGTAGTCACAACAACTTGTAAGTTCAGTTCCTGCTGTCACAGTAACTTCACCTGACTGAAATGAATTATTTAATAATGCAAATAAATGATCAAAAATCCACCAGCAGTACACACAGGGCTCTGCAGATTTAAAAATTGATTTTAAACTTAGAAAAGCTGCATTTTCTAATAAAAAAGAAGTGTGATTGACAAAGGTAAGTTGTTAACTTCAAACAGAAATACAAGAACTTGACACAGCAGGTGATTACTGTTTGTGTTATAAAATACCTGTACACATGAGAAACAGCAGCTTCCTGTGGCCATTTGCAGAAAAAGATCTATTGATGACGGGGGTTTGAAAGAAAAACAAGAGTCAAGCAGCTCTTTTTAAAAAGATTATATATTACAGAAACAAGAATTTAAAAAAATTACTTACACACATTATAAAATAATACTTTTTTCTCTTTTCAGCACCATATTTTTTATGTTGAAATGTTTGTCTTCAACACAATAAAAACAAGTATTTGAGGTCATTCTCTCTGGAGAATCTCAAGGTCAGATGTCGTAAGTTTTGGCTTCGGCCTTCCCGCTCCGCTTCCCTGCTATATTAAAAAAGTGACAAACAAATAAAAAAACAATAAAATCAGAAACCCTAGTATGATATCACCCCACAGCCCCCCACAGTCCCTCTCACAACCTTCCTCCCACCCGCTGTGGTCTCAGATAGAAATTTAAAAGATCAGATGATTGTGTGTCATTATTTTTTTTTATCAATTACTTAGTAAACTGATTTTCTGTGATGCATTTCAAAGCCCAGTGAAGCAATAACCTGAGCCTGAAACCAATATACGCCAACTGAAACAGTAGCAATGACAAGGAAATGTGACAGAACTGGAGAGTCACCATTTAATCATTACAGTGGAAGCAAAATTTAACAGCACAGTACAGTTGATGAAAACACTAAAAAAAGGGATATTACAATAAAATATGGCCACAGATTCTTTGGTCCTACAGAAGAAGTTTGGACAGGGTGTGAACAGAAGCACCATTACTCAGGCTGGCATTGAGTTTAACATGTAAGTCACTCGCTCCACTTGACCTTCAAGTGTCAGCTTCAGGAAATAAATACAAATGAAATATACCACATTTGACTGGAATATTTGGTGGTCCTTGTTTTTTTTTAATTTAATCTCAAAGCACCCTGTTTGTTTTAAATAAATACAATAGAATATCACTATTTCTGTACAAATGGAATGTAATGCACATTTTCCCCAGTAAAAAGCTTCATGAAATTGTAAAAGAGACTAAAGAAAATGGAGGACTCAGAGTGAATACTAAAACTTTGGTATAATTAGCACCTTGCCACACAGTTTCTTTCAGTAAAGCATGCATTTTATTCACTGCTGGAGGGAATTTTCAATCTCATATACATATGTAAACCCTGATGTTGTTCTGTGCTTGTATGCTGGATGGAAAACAATAATCAAAGTACCCAGAAAGTGACTCAGCAAATACTGGACTGGTGTGTGGCAGAACCCCAGGTAGCCCGATCCATGATTTAAAGAACAATCGGCCCTTAACATGGAGGTACAATAGCATCAAGTTTAGCACAGTTTACAAAAGTAATGGCTTTTGAATTCACTGTCACTGTTGTTGAACGTTAACAAAAACCAAGTCAAAGAGAGGTCCTGCTGCTCTCGGCTGAGGAAAGAGCGTCCAGTTTAAAAAACAGAACGGATCTCGCGTCACACTGGACTCCATCGTAACCTCACTGCACCAGAAAGATTTTTCAATCATCACTTTGAGCTGTGAATCACATTTTGAGACTGTTTTAATAAAACTGCAGGTTGTCATGAAAAGATTTTTTACAAAGAGTAGAAAATTCACTTGGTGGCAGCTTAAACACAACAAAAAACAGATCGATCGAACAGACAAAGACCCAGCTGGTATCATTTTTGCACAGTTCCCACTTTTTCTTATCCTGGATGTAAACTGGTGGCTTCAATTCTTTGGTTCCTTTCAATTAAACAAGATAAGAGCTTTTTTTTTCAATGCGAGCAACATGATTGACAAGTCACTTGGACGTTCATTCATTTCTTACAAAACGAGATGACCTGATGAGTTAGCCCTCACAGAGACGCACCAAAGGTTCACGTTCGCCACAGCTGAACACATTTTCTGATCTGAGTTTGGTGTCTGCTGCTTTGATTTGAATTTCGTCCATGAGTAGGAGTTCTGGCTGGCAAGTGCAAAACGGATAAAAAAACAGTTTATTCAAAGCTTTCAATCGTCAACTTTTTATCTGAATAACTAAATGAATAAACGCCCAACAAATGCCAAAGCTGTAATTCAAAACACTTTTAAAACATACGTACATGCACCTCTTGTCAGTCATAAAAGAGTGACCGTCAACCACGTTGCTAACAGTGTAAACGTGGGATTAAAGAAATGGAAATAATGTCCGTGTGTGACCCTTTTTTGAGAGGAAGAGGAGGGAGGTAGAGCAGGTGAGATGAGTGGAAAAAAAAAAGAGAGACAGCGGGGAGGAGAGAAAAGTGAGAGGGGGATCGGAGACGGGGGGCTTCTGGCCTCAAGTCGCCGGCTTGCTCTGTTTCTCAGGCCGGCCCCTTTTCGCTGCTGGTAAAGAAAACACTGTTTTATTCCGAAGAACTCTCTCCTGGTTTTTTCTTCCTTTCTCGCGGTTGCGCACCCAAACGATGGTCTTCTCTCCGCGAGTGTTTTTTTAAAAATTTCTCTCCTCTTTACTTTTTTGACGTCCATTAATTGTTGGGAGGATGTTGCGTTCCCCAGGCACGTACTTGAGTGTGAGTGCGTGTTTGTCTCACAACAGCATCTGCGTGTGTAAGTGTGTGTGTCTGTGGGTTTGTGTGTGTGTGTTTCATATCATTTACAAGTTAATTTACAAATTACTGGGCATGTATGTTTAGTGTATATAAATGTGTCTCTAAGTGCATGTGTGTGCGCGTGAGTATTTGCATGTGTTGTTCTTTGCATGATGCGTGTGTGTGTGTTTTTTTAGCCTTGGAAACAGACAGGTCCCACTTCAAAGCCAAACTGCTGGTTGCTCTCCCCAAAGTCTGACACCTTGATATCCAACAGAGGAAGATGCTCCACCTGTGGTGTGTTGATCTCCAGGACTGTCCTGTCGAAGCCCTTACGATACTGCAGAGAGAGAGAGAGACGGAGACGTGTCAGAAAGTGGAAAACCTAAAAAAATGTGTTTTCAGTGACAACAACACAGTTTCAGAAGCAGACAGTGAGTTCTTAAGTGCATTCAAGGGTCAAGAATATCACAGACAGTGTAAATGAAAAGTGGTGTGATTTCTACTGTGACTTGCAGCGAAAGGGAGACGGAATTTTTTCCTCTTATTTTTTGTGTACTTCATAATATGATACAATACAAATATGAGTAGCTCATTGAATAGTGCCAAAGGAAGGTGGGGAACACGCTTAAGTTCAGAATCCTGAAGATCTCATGAAACACTATCATTAGTTCTCAATGTGATATATTCCCAATTAAAATAGGATGTTGAAGTGGGACATAACACATGAGGGATCAATCTGTAGTGAAAACCAAAGTAATGTCACTTTATCTTAATCTTAATAATCTTAATAAGACAGGAAGAAAGAAAGATGGTTGTGGCTACAAAAGCATGTCATTCACTTGTAATTTTGTTTTGAAAAGTGCTGAATAAAAAGAGTTTAGTATTATTATTGCTATAGTGCAGTATGGGGTCAATATCAAAGATGTTGAAACTGTTTTCCAGAAAGCAAAACTTTTCCAGAAAGACTCAATAAGACAGCTCAAACTCACAGAGCAGCCATCGACCAAGGCTTTGATGTAAGGGTTGGTCTCGTAGCTCAGGTCCTCATCGTTGGCACCCCTGAGGTGCAGCGCCCTGTTGTAGCTGTTCTTGGCACTTCGGTCGGCCCAGGCCACTGAGCGGTGGCAGTGGTAAGTGAGGTTCTGGCGGGCCTGGACGCTCAGGAGACGCAGGAAGCCCAGCTGGACCACGCCGACAGGCTCGCCGCTGGAGTCCACGTAGGAGAACTGGGAGGAGGAGGTGATAGAACGGGATTTGGGAGAAGGACAAGAAGATAATGAGGAGTGAAAGTGAAGAGCAAAAACAGGGAATGCAAATAAATGACAAGTGATGAGAATAAAGTTAAGAACTAAACTATTAAATAAGAACAACAACCAGTCTTCATGTCACAGATGGTTACTAACCTTGTTACCAGCGGTGAACTGACTGTACCAGGATCCTGGAGTCTCTGTGTCCCAGGAGCTCATCTTCACCTGCCGCCAGAACGGTCCACATCAAATATTACAGTCAGATACGTTTAGTTTTATATGTTACATTTTTTTTTTTAAGTTAACCTTCACCAAGACTGATCAGTTAATTTCTAGCCATTACATGTTTAAAGGATTTCTTACTTACACTAAGAAGTTGGTGTTGGGAGATTTTATTTCACAGCATTGTAAGAAAAAAGTGACTCTGGTGCTGATTTGGTTGACTGACCGTGTTGATGTTCTTGCTGGGGTACAGGCACGTCTCTGCTCCATTAGTGAAGTTACAGAAGACCTTGAAGGAGTCTCTGGAGCAGCCCTGGTTGGGGTCAATCCAGTACTCTCCTGCAGAGGGAGACAGAAAGACAAAGCAAATTAATGTGATGTAAATCCGATCCTTTATTTTTGTACTGACAAGGGTATGTCTGAAGTCTGTAGATCACCACATCAGGACCAAAATCTGATGGAGAGATCATCACTATGACTGGGCGACTCGGCAGGTCGTACCGTCTTTGAGCTCTGGCTGGCTGAGGTGCAGGTCTTGGCAGGTGCGGGCAGGGCTGTCCTGGGTGCCGAGAGGGAAACGCATGGTCTCGATCTCCTGTCGAAGTGAGTTGAGAGATCCGAAGATCTCCTCCATGCCTTCACTGCCCATCAGGAACTCAGTGCCAGTGGCGTCAGATGCAGGCATGTCAGAGTTGGTCTCGGGGAGCAGCTGGCTGGCGTCAATTGAACGCTTGGACTTGGGACTCCTCTGGATGGGCAGGGGCTGAATGACCTCGCCTGGTGGGCCCTAGGAAGCAAGTTTACATTTAAATTAATCAACTGCCAATCAACTGTGAGGTGCAATGAGTGAGCAAAAAAAACAAACAGTATAGCACTTACAGGAGGTCCAGGAGGTCCTTGTACACCCTTTTCTCCCTTTGGACCAGCGCCTCCCTAAACACAGCAAGGACAGGAAACATTCAATATGCATTACTGCATCAGATTCAAGTCAAGTGAACAATTTAATTAATTCTTCTTGGTACAAACACTCTTGAAGTATACTCACAGAAGAACCCTTAGCTCCTTTGATACCTTGAGGACCCTGTAAAAGATATGATGCTTTAGTTTAATGATGGTGACCATCTTCAGTGCTGTACCACTGTCATGAATTTCTATGGTACTCAGTAACATCTGAGTAACTGAATCAAGAGGAAAAAGAAGATGAGACGGCATGTTGATGGGATAAAACAGCACTCACAGGCAGACCAGCAGGACCAGCCGGGCCGAGGGGTCCGGTGCCTCCAGACATTCCCTTTATTTAAACACAACACATGTCTAACATGAGAAAAGTTTTCATACATTTTATCAAAATGAATGTGAATAGTGAAGGTTGAGCAGACCATCTCTAATACATGGTCAGACTTACAGTCTCTCCTTTTGGTCCTGAGGTTCCCTGAGGCCCGGGCAGACCTCTGTCTCCCTTCTCTCCCTGCTCTCCTGGGGGTCCAATGAGACCGATAAGACCTGGATGTCCCTTCTCACCCTTGGCACCGGGGTCTCCACGCAGACCAGGCAAACCAGGAGGTCCCTGCAGGAGGAGCAGAAGAAAAAGAAGAGGAGAGGAGGGAGACAGTGATGAGATGGTGGAGGAGACAAGAGATAAGAAAAACAGAAGATGAAGAGAGAGACGATGGATGGGATGGGGAAAAAGTTAGAAGATTGAAGGAGAAAGCAGTTGGAGGAATAAACTGCTGTTTGATCAAAATTAACTAAACAACTTATTTTACTGTACATCAAGGTGCAGAGTAGATGTATACATGAAGATATAAACACATTGCTATCTTACAATAGGTCCAGGAGGTCCTTTCTGTCCAGAAGGTCCTGGAGATCCTTGCTCACCCTGAAACAAAGTTCGCAACACATTTACCACGTGGTGACCATCCAACACACCATATAAGTATTGCATACACATCACTTATCACTTGTGACATATTGTCTAGTCTCAAAATCTTTACTGACCACTGATCCCGGGAGTCCTCTGAGACCCTCTGTTCCTGGTTTTCCTGGTACACCCTGGGGGCCCACAGGGCCGGTTTTTCCTGGGGGGCCGACTGCGCCTGAGTCTCCCTGTGAGCAACGATGACATAATCATGATTAAACATATTTTTAAGTGATGTAGAGAAGAGATACCTGCTGAAACATATCACAGAGGAAAAGAAATACAATCCAAGCTTGCAAATGTTTCAGAATAAAAGCAGTGGCAGTGTTTTTTTTTTCTTTTCTTTTTTTTCTTTCTGTGTCATTAATGGAAATTAATTATCATCACCAGAAGGTGGGACAGTGATCTGCTATCTACTTCGGTCTCATGGCATACCATTTCTGTATGGTATGCCATGAGTTTAGACTTATCATTATCTGTTCAGGACCACAGGGAGTTGAAAAATGTACTACAGAGCTCAAGACTCACCTTTGTTCCCTTCTCTCCTTGACGTCCCTCAGGTCCTCTTGTTCCAGCAGGGCCCTGGAAAATAACAGTGCATTAACAAACAAAAAATATATATAATGTGTTATGTGATTTCAAATTCCATAATTTCATTAAATCAAGAAAGGTATCATTAGATTATGTCACTGAACTGTAAATGAAATCAAGACCATTCTTCAAACACTGGAGAGAATCCATATAACTCGGTGAAAGATGTTTTTGCTACAATATTTACCAACTGCTACTTCACGACACAGAAAATGTTTTAGCTAGTGACTTTGGGAGAAAGAAGTGGAATGGATGCGTGATGGACGAAAGCATTCATGACTGCTATTCATGCAAACACCCCCTGATACAACCATGTGCCTTTCAAATTAGGACCGTGACCTTACCCTCTTTCCTGGGGGGCCGGGAGGTCCGTTCTCACCAGGAGGTCCAGGGGAACCCTTTAATAGGTGGCAGAGAGAGCAGATTGAGGTCAATGAGATATTTTTATAACACTTTGTTTTGTTTTGTTTTTTTTAAACATATATTTGACTTACAGATTCTCCTGCTTCGCCATCTTCTCCTCTCTCTCCCTTGGCACCATCTTGACCCTGAAGTAAAGCAGATTAAGGTTAGAAGTTTTTCTTTTTGTTGTTCAGTTAAGCACAAAGTTCAAGACAACATGTGTATGGAACAAGCTGAACTGGTGTCAGCTGTGCAGCCACACGCAACATACTTAAAAAAAAGTAGGATATATCATTAATATGGTGTGGAAAAATAAAGATACTCACTCTGGGTCCAAGCTCACCAGGGGGACCAGGATCACCGGGGAAACCAACAGGACCCTGAAGTTAGAGAGAAAAACCAAATGTTTTAATGAATTTATTTATCCAATAAAATGAGGAAATTAAGAAGGATAAAGATAGAAAACCACTTCTGCATTGGAGTATTTAGACATTGATATGTGTGGCGATGTCATTGTGTGTGTGTTGTGTGAATCATACAGGGTTTCCTTTGGGTCCATCATCTCCAGGTCGTCCTCGTCCTCCAGCAGGACCAGCAGTTCCAGGTTGACCAGCCTCTCCCTTCTCTCCGCGTTCTCCACGAGGACCCTGCCAACAGGAGTACAGAAGTCTTTGTTAACTCGTGGATGCTATTAACCGGTCAGTAACAGTATCCTGAGAACTCAACCTACAAGACGTTATAGTCACACACTCACCTTCTTTCCAGGCTCCCCTCCGATTCCAGGTGGTCCGCCCTCACCGGGCTCTCCCTATGAGGCAAACAGTTTTTCTCTAAGTTCTCAAGCCAAGTTAAAATTAATTCAGTGTTTATTTCTTCGGACACCATCAAAGTCATGCAGCAATGATGCTCCAATCACTGTACCTTCTCTCCAATAGGTCCAGGATTACCGATACCACCAGGAGGACCTTGAGGACCCTGAAAAACAAAAACAAAAACAGTTCGCATAAAAATGGTTATCAGTAAAAAAGAATCAAGACTTCTGCTGTTTTTGGGAACATTCTCAACTAGTCTCACTTAAAATGCTACAATGGACAGTCAATGTTGGAACAGTACAGTAACACCATGTAGATTTTATTTTATTAAATATTTTTTTGATTTAAATAAGAGCTTTAAACACTCACATCAGCGCCGCTGGGTCCAGCAGGGCCACGAGGTCCTGGAGGGCCTGGAGGACCCTGGAAACATAAAGAGACTCATGCTTTCATCACCATTTATGATTTTATTATGATAAAATGAGTCACTGATGCAGCCATTACAGCTGATGTCATGTATTTCTGAAACTCACCAGAGGTCCAACATCTCCCGTCTCTCCCTTCTCACCGGGTGGTCCTGGCAATCCCTACAGGACAGGAGTGAAAGTTTGAGAGTGTAGCTCACAACATCATATAAATATTTATATCAAAGTCTAAGATAAAGATACACTAAAGATCTCAGTGAATTTGCCTCTGAAGCGTATTTTACCTGCAGTCCGATGGGTCCTGGGGCTCCTGGGAATCCTCTGGTTCCTTCGTCACCTTTAGCTCCAAAAGGCCCCTGCTGGCCTCTTGGTCCAAGCTCTCCATCAGCACCCTGCACCAGAAGACATGAGAGATATTAATGAAAACATTGTCTTCAACTACTCAATGTTCAATGTCTTTCTTCTCATCATTGGAGTAAGGATCGTGGTAATGTTCGTATGATTACATTTCAATTTTGCTAAGCCCTTGTTGCTCAATACAATAAAAGCCTTCTTGGGAAAATGCCTGAGCTGAGGTTGTAGCATGTCTAAACAAAAAGTACAACCAACTAGCACTGCAAACTCGCTGATTTTGTCCTCAAAGTGTTAAAACTTGTACTCACAGCAGGACCGGGCTGACCGACGGGACCCATTGGCCCAGGTGGACCAGGAGGACCCTATCAACAAACAAAAAACAAGCACACAAACAATGAGCAAAACAACAAAACAGCACTCATGAGATAGACAGAGAAACAGCATCGTGAGACAATTTTAATTCACACAAATTGACACAAGTCAGCGTCACTCACATGCTCTCCTTTTCCTCCCTTGGCGCCCTTCTGACCGTGCTCTCCAACCTCACCCTGCAATGACAAACAAACATCATGTTACAGCAAAGACAAATATGATGAAGCACTTAAATAAATGATCATCACCCGTGGAGAGAGCAGGGTGGAGGCTCAACTTAATAACCGCATTTCACCATTGTAGACATTATGACACTTTATTCTGGATGATTAATAAGGTAACTAAGACGGTAATTAAAAAGACATGTCGGTGACTTAGAGTTACTGGCCTTGTCTCCATCCTCTCCGGGTACTCCAGGTGATCCAGCAGGGCCAGGCAGACCCACGGGACCCTGCACTCCATCTCTACCTGCCGGGCCGATCGGGCCTTTCTCACCCTGAACAGGAGAAAAACACAAAGAGGAGAATCAATAGTTGAGCATATTTGGGTCTATGTACCATGTCCTTGCACAGTACTGCACATTGGACAAAATTCTCAAGAATACTCACAGGAACTCCCTTCTCTCCAGCAGGTCCAGGAGGCCCCTGAGGGCCTGGTCTACCAGGGGGTCCAACAGGTCCAGCAGTACCAGATTGTCCCCTCTCACCAGGAGACCCCTAAAAAGGTACCATGTCAATAAGAAAACAGTGATTACAGCAGGTATTCATTGAATGAATTCTTCATTCTGAAGTTGGATGGATTGAGATATACTGTTAACACTGCACTGAACACGTTCACAATCACATCTGATAATGAGATATTTAAATATTTGGAATAATAAAACTCAGAAAATGAAACAACCATAAATGATGCTCAAAATAACTAAAATCCTTCATGGACAAACTCTCGTACTTTAACTGAGCGGGCCAGCGAGATATCACTGTATTTTTTTATTTATCCCTTAAGGAGTGAGGATGTTTTGAAAATGAACTTTTCACATGGTTTGAAACGTACAGCGGGTCCAGGAGGTCCGGCAGGTCCTTCACTTCCCTTCAGTCCTCCACCTCCCTGTAAGAAAAGGCAAGAACGGATTAATCAGTAATATTTCACCTCACCTCTGCAAGACGATTTTATCCACAGGTGAACTTACTGCTATCAGAGTGATTAGCTGTATTTGGCTGACAGTATCTGCCTGGAGATCTACACGGTATTTATTTTGGTCATACTCACAGGAGTTCCAGGCAGTCCTCTCTCTCCAGGGAAACCTCTCAGTCCTGGTGGTCCGTCTTTACCAGGGCCTCCGGGGGGTCCAGGGTCTCCCTTGGTGCCCTCCTTCCCTGAGGGACCAGAAAGTCCCTGCTCTCCAGGTGGACCTGGGGGTCCGGGGTGGCCGCGCTCGCCCATGGGGCCGGTCTCTCCTGATGGACCCTAGGAGGAGGCGGATGGAGAGGAAAGAAAAAGGACAGGTTGTGTTGTCATGAAATCTAATATGATTTACTGCATCAGTGATGAGAAAACTCTCCACCATGATTTTTAAAACTCACCTGAGGTCCAACGACTCCAGGAGGCCCAGGTGGACCCATTTTACCTTGGAAACCCTGCAGGAAGAAAGTTCAGTTAGCAAAAAAAAAGAATCTACGAAATATTGAACCTTTATATGCACATCAACTTCTCAATCAGTTTATAATGATTTGGTCAGTTCAAACTTATAAGGTATATTTTTTGAGCTGCTTCTTCCTAAAATAAAGCCATGACTGGAAGGTTAAAGCCTTAAAGACTCTGTAAGAGTAGCAATAAAATACAACTTACAACTTCTCCTCTCTGGCCAGGGTGTCCAGGCAGTCCATCCTTTCCTGGTGGTCCCTGTAAGGAAACATTAATCAACCTTGATATATTACTTAAATCTCCATCTTGAGAGAGCTGCCTCTACAAGCAAGAGGGTACAAACCCAAGTCAATGCTGGAACAATGTATGTGTATAATTCTCTTATGAAAGGCCACCATTTTGAATATATACAGTATCATCAATCAGTCTGTTAGAAACTTCATAAAACTTTTTCTTACAGGAGGTCCCTTTGGTCCGGGGAAACCATTGGCTCCCTGAGGTCCGGGCAATCCCTGTTAAGACAACAACATATGATATAAGAAGGACATATAAGAATGCTGAATAAACCATCCAGTGTCTTATAAAAACCTAAGCTCCAACCCTGCAGGACATGTTTTCCTGTAATGAGAATCAAGCACTCACCCTCTCTCCAGGAGGACCAGAAGGGCCATCACTTCCAGAAGTTCCCTTAAAAAAAGTAAATAAAAAAGTGAAGTTTTGGATCCAAAACTATTGTTCCTAAATATGTTTTACTTCTTGAGATGGGCTTATTCAGTCAACATGAATATTTAGCAATGATGATGATGATGTTAAGAGACAAAACAAGATCAACAACGATAATAATCAAAATCATCATAATGGCACTTGTGAAGCTCTTATGTGGACACAGTTTTTCATTTTGCTCTGAATAAATTCACTTCGTCGACAAACCTTTGCTCCTGGTTTCCCAGTGGCGCCCCTCGGTCCTCTCTGCCCTCTGGGGCCCTGATGGACACAAACAGTCAACATAATTAGTAACAAGTCCTCATCAGTCCAAACCGTACAAAACAGTAACTCTATCTGTGATTCCCTTGATTTTGTATAAGTTTTAAAACAAACAAATCAGATCAAATCAGTGCTTAAAGAGGCTCATTACACCCACTGAAAACCATGTGACCATTAGTTGGTTTAACCTCTCACCTTGCTCCAGCAATGCACAGGTGTACTACAGGACCTGTGACATCACTGTTGGGTGTTGTAACAGGAGCAATAAAGCAAACTTCTGATCACAACCAATCATACCCAGCAGTGATGCTTGTCAAAGGTTAAATAGGTTTGAATCTTTCAACCAGAGAGGGCATTTAAAATATGCTTTCAGCCTGGTGCTCAGTTATTCTTTAATACCATGCACAGAGACAAAGAAACAGTTTTTGTCCATCTGTACTCAACAGCTTGAGTGGAAGGAAGGGCAAAGACTGTCATCCTCTGAGCAGAATAGCTTTTATAAACCGATGTAAAGAATGAAGGAATAAAAGTGAAATGGTACCGTTGGTCCTCTTTGTCCTCTTGGTCCTGATTTGCCACCAAGACCCTGAAAAACAAACATAAAACAATTGCAAACTCAGCTGGACAAAGTGAACTGTACATTCCTGACTATATATCTTAATCTAAAGGATCCATCAGTAGCCTCTCTGTGTAGAGATACTTATACAGCTACATTATTGACACAGAACAGCTTACGACTCTGACCACTAACCATTTAAAGCCACGTGGAGCTGAATAGTCGGACTTTAGAAGGAAAATACTCCACAGAGCCATCGACTTACCCTCGTTCCTTTCTCGCCGTTTGAGCCAGGGAATCCTGGGAAGCCAAGTGATCCCTAAATAAACAAATCAACATTTCAGCATTGGTACTGTTTCACACAATACAAACACCTGGTGACCACTAGTGTGAACAAAGTCCTGGACGAAGAAATGAGTCAGTGAGGATTATCGATAGATGTGTTTCTCTTACCTTGGGTCCTTGTCTTCCAGGATATCCAGGAAGTCCTGGTACACCAAGTTTACCCTGAAATCACATGATCACATCATTAATCAGTATCCTTTAACTTGAATGGGTCACAACATCTATAATTTCTATGTTATAATACCAAGGGTACATGAAAAAAATTGTGCTCCGGTGTGCTACATTCATATTAACATGTAAGAAAATGTATGGCAAAATATCTGACAGAAACTCAAATGTTTAGTCCCCTCAACTAGTAAGCAGCAACTAACACAAAAATACAAGAAAAAAGATAAAACACCTGTGTGAAAGATAATGTGTTTTGATGTAACGTTCCACTCAAGTGCACATACATGTACAACCACAAGAGGGCAGCACAATGATATGTCCCGCCTAATGTATTGCCAAAGAGAAGGCCTTCAGCTATTTCTCAGAAAATGGGAAACATCATGGTACATTTGTGGGAATTATTTACATTTGCAAATCGAAAAATAAAAAAAAACAGTTTCATAAGACTTTCACTTTGATGAATAATACATAAGACAAGAAATGATGCTAGAATATCAGTGCCACATGTCATGTTAGTAAGAGCCGATCATGAAGTACCTTCTCTCCAACTAGACCAAGTGGTCCGATCTCACCAGGGGGTCCGACGCGACCCTTTGGCCCCTCTGGGCCATCCTCTCCCCTGGGCCCTGGCACTCCAAGCTCGCCCTGTAAGCATGAGACAAAACAAAACCATCAGCATAAATCAATACAATATATCGTATACAGAGTAATAACTCAGAAAATATAGCAAAGATCAATCATTCAATCAATCCACTGCTTCATTAATCCATGAATCATTCTATCAATGAGCTGATCGTACCCTCTCTCCCTTGAGACCAAAATCTCCCTTAATTCCAGGGAAACCATCTTCTCCCTAGAAACACAAACAACACATACAGTTAATATTCAGCAAGCCTTGTTTGTGTGAGTTGTTATTGTGACTGAACTAAAAATGTGCTTATTATTACTTTGCAACTGTGATCGATGAGTAAGTGATGTTTATTTGGAAGTATTAAACTGTAATGAATCACTTACCTTCTCTCCCTTGTGGCCCTTCAGTCCACGGATTCCTTGACCTCCCTGCAATCAAAGCATTACATAGTCACTTATATGCCGAGGAATGTTTAATACTTGTGTTGGTTCAGTTTATTTGCAAGTGCAATGCAAAATCACCCGAATGGAAAAGAAATGTATACAGAAATGACGTCACAATCAAGTTGTGAACTGACCTTGATGCCACGAGGGCCAGGATAGCCGATAGCTCCCTGGGGACCGTTGGGACCCTGGAGAAAGTCAAAGAAAGAGGGACAAACTTACAACACAATAAATACTTTAAAGTAAACATTTACCAAAAAATGGCCCTTTTAATCAAAAATTGTTCAGATGTATTATGTTTCTCCACACCCACCTGGTTTCCTTTGGTGCCAGAAGGCCCCTCCTTTCCTGGGTGACCCTGAGAAGGGAAGACAGAGAGTTCAAGCCCCAGTAAAGACATCCAGTGTTGATGGGTTCAACTTAATTCAGTGTTCATGACATAAACAAAGAAAAAACAAAGAATCAAACATACAGGAGGGCCATCAGCTCCGGGCATTCCTGGCAGACCTGGTTTTCCTGTGGGACCCTGTTGGAGAAGACAAGGTGGTCATGAGTGAGTCTAGTCCTTGTGCCAAAAAATGTGTAGCTACCAAGCTGGTAAGTATGACATGGATGAACTATGAGAGAGACTAACAAGCCAGCGTCCTGCACTTAAGCACACGTCATAGTATTGCACCTAAACAGTGTGTTGTCTTCCCATCACAGCTGATCAGAGAAAATAAATACCTGTAACTACTGCAGGGTCAGTTGACGTGGCCGTGAATGCCAATTGCACTCATTCATATTGAAGACAAAGGCTAGATGTTAGTGGGTGCTACTGGGTTTTTTGACCAGTGTGAACGGGGCATTAGTGAGTATTAGAGGTGCTGTTGTGTAGATCTTTCAACCTGTGAATAGAGCATGGCTAGCTCTTTTCCCCTGTTTGGAATTGACTAGTGATTATAGCTTCAGGTTTGAGGTTGGTATCAATCTTCTCATGTAAATATTGGCAAGAAAGCAAATTTCACAAAATGACTACTGCTTTAAAAATCTACAGAAGAGAAGGACATCATTAAAGAGTAATAATCAAGCATCCCTCCACATTAATTCCTTAATGTACTAAAATCCAGAATGATATATGTTGCTTGAAATGTTTCTAACCTAATCTAATTATGTGCAAATCTGCATCGGTTTACAATATACAGACATTTTTTTGTTAATTTTCTACAAAATTGCTTCAAAAGACTGCAAATGTGGCATTGGATTGCAGACCAGGAAATTTGCGACTTTCTCGTGTACCAGGAAGTGCAGATAAATATCACAACCAACAAAACTATCACAAACTTTTAACAAATCTAGGATGCTACCGGTTTTCACGCAGAGTAACTAAATATATTTTTGGTTCCTTACTTTCTCTCCTGGGGGTCCGAGGGCTCCCTGAGGTCCTGGCATTCCCTGCAAGAAAACAAAAAAATGTATGGAATGAATACAAACTCTATTTTACTTTTTCCTTTAACTTTTTTGTGCATGTGAACGCATGGCTGTGCTTTTCACCACACAATTATTTCTTGAAAGAAGTTAAAATCACAAGTATGTGATACTGGCCAGCTGTCCTCTATCTCACCTGAGTTCCTGGGGTTCCCTGCTGACCTGGAGGTCCTGGCTCACCTTGGGGACCCTGGGTGACAGAAATAGCAGATGATAAAGTGATGACAAACGCAAAGCAGACAGCAGGACATATCTTACAATTACTCATTAGAAAAAGTTTTGTGTTACAATAACAGGCATTGCTACTAATTATCTACTGATAGTACGAGATTACATGAAAACATGGTGGATAACTTATAATGACACTGACCAAGTTTCCCTTGGGACCATGGGACCCGTCGTTTCCACGCACACCCTGAGAAAAAGAGAGATTAAACAGAGAAAATCATCAAGAATTGATAAAACCTCAAAACAATTAAGACTGCAGATACTGAAAACTAACTCACTACCGTGGCGGCTTCTATCCAAATAATTTTTTCTGTCTTCAGAGGGAACTGAAACTATCATTGCTAGTGCCTTTTTTCAATGAAATGTCATGTTAGTGTGCGTCTTTAGATTCATAGGAATCAGCAGGCACTCCAACACTTTCACCCACAAATCTCTAGGTTGACCTAAGCAAAGTTTGTTGGGGCTGAACAGTAAAAGTCTGAAAATGATAACAATTATCTGTGAGTGTGAAGTTACTAAGAAGTGAAATAAGCAGACGTCTGTAGCCCACTCCTCATTTCTGCTTGAAGCTGGCAGTCGAGGCTACATTAGCCACTACAAACTTGAATCTCTGACTGATCATGTTGCATTATGGGTAATGTAGGTGCCAGGTTTTGACAAGAAGATTCTGCTGCATCTCTTTGGATCCTTTTCAAAATAACTGTCCACTATGAGTCAGACAATGGTATGGGAATGCAATGCTACATCGGTGGAGTACTCTTCTTTAGGGCAGAGCTCAACAACTTTTTGATCAAAGTTTGAGCATCAAATAGAAACATGGGACTTGGATAACGTGTGTGTTATTACTGTTTCGAGATGACTGTGGGAACATTACATGTTCATTTTTAGATTACTGGATATCCCTGTATCTATATCAGGTCACAGGGTGTTGTTTCAGTCGGTGCAGTGGGTGTTGAGTGGCCACAGAGAGAGAAAACAATGCAGCTATAATAACAGCAGCACAATGTGGTTTGAAATTGTTTTTTACTCACAGGAGGTCCAGGGATTCCAGGAGGACCTTTGGGTCCGAGCAAACCACGAGGTCCCTAGACACACACACACACACGCAAGTCAGTTATCAAGTCACATTTGACATATTCAAATAGTCCTACAATTTGAAGTATATATGGACAATATTTTGGTAAATGGGTGCAATTTTTGTTTAAGGAAGTTATTTTATTATTTATTATATTGATATCTATGGAATTGTAAATTCCTATAAAAGTTTGTAAAAATACCTGAAACGCGTTCTTCAGAATTTAAATAAATGTAAATAAATAAAAATAATAAAAACAATAATAGTAATAAAACTAACTTCTGTGAACTACACACATAAAGGGTTAAAATATCAGGAGGAAAATAACCTTTAAGCAAACCTTATTAAAAAAAAAATATATAATTGGATCCAACATAAGAAGGAAAAAAGTCCACGATTTAATTTAATTGAAATCTGAATTTACAGACTGAAGATTATAGACTGTGCAAAGGAAGAGTTTATGGCATGGCTGTTGTATTGGATTGCTTTAGATTTTACAAATGTGCCTAATAAAGTGGCCACTGAGTGTTTTATATTGTCCCTGTAAAGACAAGAAAGAAGAAAGAAAACTAGTAATTCATCTCATTTTATTACTTCTGTAACATTTTCAATGTGCATGCACTAAACACCTGTGATCCTGACAACACTTGGCTGCATCTTCTAACTCCTTGTATTAATGCTATGGTTAGAAACAACAGGTGTAACAGATGGAAACAGAGAGATGTATTTTGGGATGCTGTTTATAACAGACATTGCATAAGTGACATACAAATAGACACGTGGGAGGCATTTATAAACAGCTGTTTTGTCATGGAAACACTCACTGGTTCACCTGGGAGACCCCTGGGTCCAACTTCTCCATCGTCTCCCTAAAAACACACACGGAAACAAAATGCCAAAGACAGAAGGATGCTGATAAGAAACAGTTACAGAGTGACGCAGTGACAGATGTTTTGAGTAGTGCTTTTTCATGTCGTACCCTCTCTCCGTCCTCTCCTTGAGGCCCTGAGGGTCCCATTGATCCAGTGTCACCCTGGGGGAGATAACGAGTGGAGGATTCAGAAAAATTCTTGACCTTTGCCACTACTACCACTATTCCAAAAATGATAATACTGTGTGAAGTGTATGAGGCATTTTGACTTACCCTGTGTCCTTTGTCACCGGGCAAACCAGGAAGGCCATCAAAGCCACGGTCACCCTGAGAGAGACACACAGATATGTGAGGTATTATTACTGCACCAAGTCAAAGCTGGCTTGTCAAGTGTTTTTCACTGAAGAAAAATGAAACAGATCGTACCCAACATAGATAATAATGTAGTAATCACTAGTCACAACACAAGAGTGTCCACTATGGTTTGTTTCTTAGGTAATAAACGAGGGGTAGCCAAATCTTAGGGAAGAAGGGAACCACCTTCTACTTCCAGATGATCGAAATATTTTTTTTAGCTGTAATCAGACTAACATTTTTGTCCAATAATCTCTCTATCCTGGGACAGAGAGCAAAACTGTGGAGGAGATTAACTTGTCATGTGACAAAGTCAGCGACAAGCAGAGAGATTTTATTTTGATATTGTTCATAAAGGGATGACACCAGAGAGAGGTTACCTTAGTTCCAGTTTCCCCTGGCATTCCTCTGGCACCATCGGCTCCAGCACGGCCCTGTTAGGGGACAAGCAGAGGAGGAACATCTTTTTAAATGCTACTGTATAAGAGGGAGACCTCAGGTGTATAACTTACAATGTTTTGTTTTTGACTGGGCATGCTCGACTAAGAAAGAGAGAATTTAGACAGGAGTATAGGAAAGCTCCAGGTATCGATATAGAAGATTTTTTGTCTAGGTGTTGCAGAGGAGGTGACAAAACCCTTTCTGGAGATATCCAGAGGTGTCGTGCCTGTGTACTTTTGGTTGAACAAACAACAAACAACTTACTGAAAAAAGGAATTACAAGGTAAGCTGCACATGTTTTATACTCACTCTTCTTCCTGCTTTGCCTGGTGGTCCCAACAAACCCTGGGGTCCCCTGGCACCCTGAAAATTAATTTGATGTCTGTGAGAAAATGTTTTCATACATCTGAGCTGAGTATACTATACGTCCAATACTAAGATACACAATGCTGCAATGTAAAAAGCAAAGTAACTTTCAACATGTGAGATAAATGTTATTAAAATGATTTGATTGAGAGTTCAGGCTTGGCCCAGTGTTTTCACCTGAGGTCCGGGGTCTCCACTCTCTCCCTTCAGACCAGAACTTCCTGGATTTCCCTGAAACCGACATCATCATCATCATCATCATCATCATCACCAAAACTATTTACCTTTTCACATCCATCCCATGATGAGAAAAGAAAAATGCTGTTTTTGCAATCACTTAACAAAAAAAAGAACCTATTCGACCTATTATTCTGATACATTTGAACATTTTTGTATTGTGTCGAATCAGCTCGATTGTGAAACTGACTCTTGATGTGAACAGCTAAGGGTCAAAATGACAGATGGCATACCAGGGGTCCAGGGCGTCCAGTGTATCCCATTGGTCCAGGAGGTCCTTTCAGAGCCATCTAGAGACAACAACATCTCAAAGTCAATGATGATGGAGGCAAAGCGTTACTTGTAATGTTGGATAATGTAATAGGGAAATGGTCTTTCTTAACATCAATAGCAAAGAAAGGCTAATGTTTACAAAATCAAACGTGTAAAGATCAAAGTTCTTCAAAGAAGGCGACAATCTCAGTCAATGGCGAAGCATCGAGACTTGATACATTCCTTGAGGTAAACTAACCACAGAGTGGAAATGTGAAGTAAAAGTGATCACTGACCCGGGCCTGAGACAAGATGGCTGCCACCTGGGCTTCCTGTGCAGAAACGACAGGACCCTTATCTCCTCCACTCTGACCAAAACGGAACTGCAAAAAGAAAAGAACGAAATTCAAACCATGCGAGTGGAGACTGTGATAAATAAAGGGTAGAGAGCAGCAGTTAGATAAATACTTAATATTCTAATAAAGCATCAAAAGTTCAGGGTGTCTCACAGGCAGCATGACTGAGGTTCCAGGAGGTCCAGGGACTCCGTCAGCTCCAGGCAGACCAGCTCGACCAGGAGGGCCCTGCAGGATGGAGAGAGGGAGAGATAAGATGACAGGTTCAAGGAAAGAGTGGAAGTGAAATACACTTCTTTTGCAAAGCCAATCAGCAATGACAAATAATGTGTCTGAATTGTCTGTGCAAAGATTCAGCACTATTGTCGCTACAAACCTGCATCTCATCAGATAAAGTGAAACACTCACCCTCTCGCCAGGGTCACCAACAGAGCCAGGAGGTCCAGAAGAGCCAGGGGGGCCAGTAGGACCCTGAAAGTAGGGTAAGGGAGGAGGACTTAAATATTCTGATGACAGACTCAGGTGCAGTTTGATTACAGTGATGCATAGGAATATCCGAAATATAACATTCAAGAACTTGTCACAACCTTGCAATAGAGAAGTGCACGGGCTGAGATTCTACCTAATATTGGCAACAAGCAAATTACACTATCGAAAAATAAACCAATCTAGAAGAGTAAAATACAGGAGACTTATATTAAGAGGTAAGTTAAATGTCTTTCATAAAGAAAACAAGAGAATAACCATAATTTACTTACAGCGGGTCCCTCAGGTCCAGGAGGTCCTTCAATCAGCATACCCTGCAAAAGTTTAAATTAAGTTAAAAAATGTAAAACAAAAACCCGACAAACGAAGTTTAAATCAATTTAAATTTAAGTCATTACTCCATTAATTAGCCTCCAATGATTTTGTGAGAAATATGTTGGTTTGTTCGTAATTCACCTTAGCTAGTAAAATGTTCTTGACTAAAAACATGTTTGCATCCTGCTGGTGGGATCTGTCCCTTTTTAAAAGCTACATAACTTATTTCAGTTATAATGACAGACAGAAACATCTTCATCTGCAAAATGTTCTACATGGACATGAGACTTTGTCATTTAGTCATCAGATGGGGATAATCTCCACCATTTGAACTCACTGGCACCAGTTTAAACATACAGCCTTTGGAACAGCTGTACATACTGTATATCCTGTGACTTTATCACATATATCCTATTGCCTTAGAGTTAAAATAAACAAGATTGTGTGACTGAAAGGTTGCTGGTCCAAATCCTTGGAGCTTCTGGGAAATGTGACTGGAGGTCACTTTCCCTATTGGTCACAGAGGGAGCCATTTTAAATACACCTGCTCAGGTAAAGCTGCTTAAAGACAATCAGTTACTCACGGGCTCCAAAACAGCAGGATCTCCTTTCTCTCCTTTCTGGCCTCTGACGGCAGCCTGAGGAAAACACACATGTAGCCAACAATACAGCATAGTCAGTATAGAGGTACTCACACACACACCCATCGAAATAAAAAAGACAAACACAGTCTCAGAATGCATACGGCAGACAAAAGTGTTTTGGCTGCATGCATTCAGACAACGGGTAGATGCAAACTCACATAAAGACACCCTCATTAGTTTATATCCAACACTGCTATGCCAGTGTAGAAAACAGAACGATAAAATGAAAACCTGTTATGCTTGTGATAATGGCGTAAGCTTTGGTCCAAATACCGATGATTCATAGGTCCTCCAAACTGTTAGTCCATTACTCGTAGAGGTTTTTGCATTGATACAGAGAATTATCAGGGCTTAGCAGCTCTAAATGAAGCCAGACACTGAGATAAATGGCATTCAAGAAAAAAGATGCAGCATTTGGTTACTGCTGCACTTCCTAATGCCTCTTTATGCAGTGTATGTGATAGTTCAAGTTATCATTTATGTTTATTAGGATCCCCGATAGCTTATACCATGGTAATAGCTCATCTTCCTGGGGTCCTGAGATGCTTACTATACGCCGTATAGAGTAAAACCGATTTCAACCACTGACGCAGGGACTAGTTCTTGGTCCTTGAAGTATTTGAAATGCATTCAAATACTGATTTCTCTGTGACTGATTGAGTTTGCGTGAATAGGCCTTACTTGCATGGTGGCCATTTTTAATTTAGTTATATCACACTTTTTATAATCTAGTGGAGTATAAAGTACATTTGAATCCAATATGAAGTGGAGTGGAGTTATCTGTTGCCACTTTAAGTAGAGTGCTTGAGTAAGTTGTACTAAGTTATATTCTATCACTTGTTATTCTAAACTTTGACATTGAGATTTTTAATTTTACTGCAAATGTGTATCGGTTCCAAATATCAGTTATCCCTTCAATACCAAAAACAAAAAGTATTGTTATCGGCCTTGAAAACACAGTACTGGTTGATTCCTGATCTGAACTCCACACTTGTCTGATAAAGTGAAGGTAATTATGGCTGCATTCTGTATCCCAGTCTTTTAAGTAGAGTTTAAAAACTAAATAAAACATTTAAAAAGGGTCTCTACATAATGTTTTTTAGGAGATGGCAAACTCAAACAAGTCATTTGAGAGGACACTGAATATAATTTCCCAAAGACTAGTTTTCAGAGTTGGTTGAAACTGATTTTTGAATTTTTTTTGCCCGTGAAGCAAAATTACTTACGCCTCCCTCGTCTGTCACAGCAGACAGAGCGGGGCCCATGTTGGCATCGCCCTCTCCAGTCTCCAGTAATGGCTCATTGTAGTCCCTGTAGGAATAGTCGTATTCCTTCAGGCCCACGTCCCCAGTCACATACTCCTCAGTGAAGGCCTCCTCGCCCACACCGCCTGCCTTGGTGGCATCTACCTCCTCTCCTCCCAATGCTGGCTCCACCTGGGGCTGGGTTTGGTTTATCAGAGGCGCAACAGGATAGATAGAGGGGCACGAAAGGATGAATCAAGCAAAGGGAAATCAAGATTCAAGAGGAGGAAGGGACAGTGAAAAGAGTAGGGAGAGGTATGTATGATGGGAAAATGTTAGTAAAGAAAAGAGAAATATAGAATGAAACAAGGGGAGTAGAAGAGGGAGGCATATATAGAAAGAAGTGAGTCTTACCTCTTGCAAATAAACAGTGATTTACGGACAGAAAACAAAAGACATCTGGCAGATTGTGGGGACGCTATCAGTTCCTCATGCTGTACCTTCAGTCTGATTTTTTCAGGTGAAATACGGATTGGCAGGTTTATCCTGCAACCTAAAATCCTCTGTTAAACACTTATTCTTGAGCTAATAATAGTGTTTCCACCAAAGCATATCCTCATCAGCTTGTGTGTGTTGACCTGTAACCAAATGATTTCTCCAAATTTACCTAAATATATCAACTGACATTATAAGTTTGGTTTAAAAAGAAAAAGACACTTTTAATCTGAAGGTCGTGCCTACATATTCCCTGAACACACAGAACTGATATGAAGCACTTTGTGAAAACAAGCTGCTGCTATGTGTGATGCTACGCAAAGCAAAAACTATGTTATTTTCTATTTTACTTACCATGGGTGTCAAATACGAATATGAATCCATTGGAATTATGCTATACTGTTATGTCATATCAAAAAGCAATGAAAAGGTGGATACATCTGAAGAAGTACAACAGGAAATTATGAATTATGTGTATCGTTTCTTAAATATGCCGTACAGAAGTGACACATTTCTCTTCAAAAACAGTAGCAAAAACAACCTTAGCTTCAAAATTGTAAAACAAATCAAATCAACAAGTCATCAAAAGCAGCTAATATAGGTTAAAAAGTAATGATGACAATACGGATTATTGCCAAAATAAGTGAACTGTGAGAAACAGATCAGAACTGTGAGAAACCCGTTCTCAGTTTCTGATAGTTTAGGGCTGTAAAGTGAGCCACAGCAACTACTGTATTCTTTAGTTCAGTTAGATTTTTCTCTCAAAGAAGAATGCATTATATTCATCTGCCTTTGGTTCAAACTGCATATCAAATATTCCCATGCGGATCCCTTTTTCACAAGATTTTTGTTCTGATGTCAAGATCAAAACCTGATCAACCGAGGATCTTGAGATGAGAACAAAACGGGAATCTTGTTGTTAGGGGAAAGAGGGAGCCACATAAAAATGTTTGATGATACAAGTAAATGAATGTGGTGCATTCTCTCTTGAAAAGCATTCTTTTGTCATGTCACATGGCGTCGGTGCCAACAAAACATTGATGGTTGGTTAGGAAAGTGTAAAGAGAGACTCAGAGCTATGACTACTTGGTTAAACTACAAAGACTGGGCTCACCACCACACAGGTATTACACTGTCTTCTTCCTTTGGTGATGGAAGTGTCTCGTATTAAGGTGATGATTTATTCTTGTACTGTCACCTTGTGCTAATTAGTAACGTCTGAGTATTTATATTTTACTGTGAAAAGGAAGCAAATCTGGAGCTGCGTTTACATGTGTTGTCTTTATAAGGTTTATCTGTTCTGTTGGTCTTCCTTGACTATTGCATCGTCTTAACCGGTGTCACTGATTGGTGTGTAATTTTCTTTTTACCTGTCCAGCGCTCTCTTCTTGTCCAGTCACCTCACCGTCTGGCAGTGCAACCGTCTCCTCATAAAAATAATCAGTCTCTGTAGGGGTGTGGCCAGCCTCCGAATATTCAGTGTCTACATCCTGATTGGTCAAGTTGACAGGAAGTGGGGAGCAGGGAGGAGGTAAGCAGATTTGATTGGAAGAGCGTGGTTAGTTCAAAGTCTGCTTGTAAGTGATAATGAGTTAAAGAAGAAAATAGATCACATCATAAAATTGTGGTTGCAAAAGGCAAAGCCATGTTTATTGGCAGCCCACATTTTTTAAGTTGTAAAGATCAATTTTAAAAAAGAAATTTCAGGTCGTTTCAGAATCTCAATGACTATAAATGTTGCAATGTGCAAGATTTAGGGAGTCATTGAGACTACTTTGCTGAGATTTCTTTTTATTGTATTGTCGAACAAGTATTGCTTTTTTTAAGCTCACAAAGCCAAGATTCATGAAAGGGTGAAGTCTGCTCTTATTTGAAGTGGGACTGAGAGCCTCTATCCATCCCGTGAGATGAAAACATCATAATTTGATGCTTTGGGATGTGTAGTTTCACCCAAGACCAGAAAAACAGAGAGACAACCCCAATCAACAGCCTCACAGAACATAATGCAGTTACTTCAAGTCATGAATTTCCCAAAACCCCTTAATGAACATGGACCTCAAAATGTCTCTATGTTGAAGTACGTCAGCGTCAAAGAAGTCCTTGAATTAAATTGAACGCCTAACGAAGGCACACTTGAAGCTAGCTTTTTTAGTATCTGTGAGGCTGCTTTATTCATATTTGATACAAAATATATCCAGAGACAGTGAGACAGATGTCAGAGAGAAAACACAGGTACTTAAAAAAAACCAACAAAAAAAACACAGAAAGAGAATGACAGAGTGACAGGGGAGTTTTGTTGTGCTGCTTGTGTATGTGATAGTATTTGTGTTTTCTCAGGTTTAGTTTTTGTGCCATAGCAGTCCATGCTCATTCATTTGACCAGAACATTAATGGTTTCCCCCGAAAAGAAAGAGACGAAGTGCTGGATTGTATTCAGGTTCTGAGATCCAGTTTCAGCAGCTTGAAGGTAGGAGTATGAAGTGAAGTAAAGAACAATGAAACTTTACAATTAGCCATGCTTCAGTGTGCACCGCTGTATCATATCATATGGAGAAGTCGGGGTAATCACGAAAATCATATGATATATAAACAGAGGCGAAGGCGCATAGCTCGGTATGAACCAACTTCCATTCTGAAGACCAGAATCTCCACCATCAAGGATTTACCTCAAAATTTGTACTACATCTCATTTACTGAAAGATCAAACTATTCATAAATGAGACCCACAAAGGTGGTAAAAAATTCAAAACATTAGTAGTATACATGTATCACAAAAGTTTTGTTGCAGACCCTGGATGGTGGAAAGATCTGGCAACCAGGTGGGACAGATGGAACATACCACTCTGGCCATTCCAACCCAAACATGGGTCCTGCTGTTGTACCTGTTGATAACCGTTGATAATTTTCTTCGCTGGGACTGCAGTTCCACTCAGCGCGGTCTTGCCAAAGGGTGGGAAAGGTTTGTGCTGGGATTTGACATTGGTGTCCACCACCATCTTGGATTTCGTGGGTCTGGGTGGAGTGGGCCGGACGGGGGCTGATGTTGCAGCAACTTTCTTGGCGATGGAAACCTTTTCGACCACATTCTTCACTACTTTGCTCACCGTTGATTTGACCAGAGGGACTTTTGTGACCACAGTTTTAACTTTGGTTACCTCTTTGACCTCTGCCTTTGCTTGAGCTTTTTCTGCAGGAGCTTTGGTGGCCAAAATCTTTGCCAGTTTTGTAGGTTCAGGCTTTGATGCTTTTGTGGGTTTAGGTGCCTTGGTAGCTTCTACTTTGACAGCTGATTTAGCTGCACTGACCACAGTCTTTTCTACTTTGACAACTTTCTCAGTCTTTGTTTTTGTAGTGGTTTCAATTTTTGCCTGATTTGCAGCACCATTAGTAACGACTTTCTTTTCTACCACAGTGATAACTTTGCCATTGCCATTAGCCTTAGCCTCACCATTGACTTTATTCTCAGCTTTGCCATTAACTTTGACTTTAACCTCTTTAACCTCGATGGTAGTTTTGCCATTTCCATTGGCTTTCTTCTCTGCT
This sequence comes from Pagrus pagrus, assembly GCF_965226575.1. Taxonomy (NCBI): domain Eukaryota; kingdom Metazoa; phylum Chordata; class Actinopteri; order Spariformes; family Sparidae; genus Pagrus; species Pagrus pagrus. Next base: position 4,236,058 of record NC_140201.1, on the reverse strand, counting down.
GCAGCTTTGCCATTGCCGTTTCCATTAGTCTTAGACACAACAGTGGCTTTTCCATTTCCATTGGCCTTCTTTTCTGCTGAGGATTTTCCATTTCCATTGACTTTCTTCTCAGCTACAACCTTACCATTGCCATTTCCATTCACTTTGGCCTGAGCTGTAGGCTTGGCATCAGCTGTAGCTTTGCCATTGCCATTCGTTTTTGCTGCAGCTGCTTTTCCGTTTCCATTGTTGTTGGCTTTAGCCGCACCATTGGCTTTCTTCTCTGCAGCTGGTTTTCCGTTGCCGTTCTTAGCTGGGGCAGGTGTGGGCTTAGACTTAGCTGCTGCTGTTGGTTTGATCTTAGACAAGAGAATCTCTACTGCAGTGGGCTTGGCTTTTGATGGCTTGACTGGGGAAGTCTTTGGTGCTTTGGTAGGCATAGGTGCTTTGACTACAACTTTGTATTGTCCAGACTTGGCCGGCTTAGCTGGAGTGGGTTTCGCTTTGACAGGGGTGGACTTAGTGGGGGCTGCTTTTCCATTGACCGCCTTCTTCTAATATCCGAGATTATTGTTTGGTTGAGATGTTTTGTTTAGTATGTAAAAGTGCATATTGACAAAGGCAGGGAGAGGGAGTGGAGGAAGACAACAGTATATGGAAGGGTTGGGAGGGGGATGAAAAGCACAAACAAGGGATGGACAGAAGGAGAGAGAAAGACAAGAGTGGATGTTTTGAGAAACAATGACATAAAGATGGCCAAGGCTTGGATGATTTACTGAGACTGTACAGGCATTACTGGATACAGCAGAGGATTAATACAAGTAATAAAACAGTAGCAAAAATTCAACAGAAAAAGTTCTAGTAATTAAACAATTTCAAAATCCACATTTTGAGAAATTTCATGTCATATTATTTAGTTAATTATTCATTTTTTTTTTGCTGATCTCTCCAGTAATGCCATTCCCAATATTAATTGACAAAGCAGCATCTTTGTGCTAATGATTTGGAGCCTGTGGTTTGGCAGAGGCACTGAGGGTGTGACTGGTCAGGTAAAGCTGGTGCTGAACAAACACACACACACAACACACACACACACACACACACACACACACACACACACACACACACACACACACACACATGCAGACACACAGAGTGTATAATGCATTGAGTCCAACTGCAAGACAGGAAGGGTCACTGCTGTTTAGTCATGCAAAAGGAGGAGCATGGATGCTAGGCTAGCATGCAAATGCACGTTAGTCACATAAAACCCCACAATGAAAACAATAATACATGATTAATTCTTACTTCTCATGCTATTATAATGAACATACATGCAAATTAACATTGAAAAACTGACAAAAACTTCACCCAAATAACATGTGCGAAGGAAAATCAAGCCATCGTAGTGAATATGAAGTCCTCACGTATGCGATACAGAACACAAACAGACTTAAAGGAGACAGACTGTGGCATACATGTATGTCATGTATGCCATACAAAGGTCATATGTACAACCATGAATGCGTATACCAAGACAAAAACATGTGCATTGATATTCCAATGTTAACTGGAAAATGGGCACGTAAACTGTTGATGCAGTAGTACAGTAGGTGCATGCGGTGACATCCTCCATGACAATTAATACAATCATGCAAGTAACAAGACAACAGAGACACATGCCCTGGTCAAATAGTGTTGCAAATCTGTCTGTTCTTTTTTCTTGTGATCAACTGTGAAACCAAATTTGGGGTGTTTATTATAAAAGACTGTGCAATGAGTTCCAGAAAATTAAAAAACAAAGTCAATTTAATTGTTTTGTTCTCTGATTAGCAACTTAACACAAATCTTACCTCGTCTATAGTGTCTGCAACATAAATGAAAACAAAACTCATTTACGAAGACTGTTTGACCAGGATCAGTTCAGGAAAAGGCTACTCTGGTACTCCAGTTGGTGTGATACGGTTATGTTAGCAGATCCACAAACTGATCAAATCAAGTAACCTTTCATAACAGTTGTTATTAACGAACATACCATATCACGCTATTTGGTTTTTCAGAGATTGTTTTCTTTGTGATAAAACGTTATTATGTGCTGGGAATGTTTTGTGACACCTGTTTCTAAACACAAACTTTGGTGATTTAGGGTAGAAAAGGATGTGTGAAGAGTGAGAATTGGAGAAAACAAATAATATTGTGAATGTGTGTATAACAACACAGCTGAACTTACACCACCCTAGTGCCCCCACTTGGCCACATCTGAACACACACATATATATGACAACATGTAAAAGACATGAGGACAAAATTATCATGAGAAAAAGTAGTCCTGTGTGACGGAGAAGGTGGAAACACATGTGTGAGGGTTCAATGTGGATTAAAGAAAAGGTTAAATGTGAATAAAATAAAGGAGGTATGGAGAGATGAGGGTCGAGAGAGGCATCTGGAATACTACAAATGAAAGTAAGTGTGGATTTTCAAAGTATATTTTAGTGAATGTAAATTTAGTCAATACTCAAATATTTCGCAAGCTAAGCTACAGTATATTATGAATTTAGCGGTTATTACTTCAATACCTCTCTCTCTCATTCTCCTTCCCTTCCACAAACCCTGTTTGTGTTTTCTGTCTCTCTTGCTCCCTCTTTACCTGTTGATTGGGGGCCCCAGGTTGGGGAGAGGGGTACGCAGAGGCAGAGGGAACGCCTGTTGTGTCCTCATAATAATAGGGGTATTCATGGTCATCCTGCTCCTCATCAAAGTACTGAGAGATGGGGGGGTTTGAAAAGATTGAAAGATGGGAAGGATGGGTTGGCAGAGGGGAGGTTTCATGAAAGCAAGAGGAATGCATGAAGATGGGGAGAGTAGATTTCCGAGGGGAGGTGAACAGAGGTTGTAGAGGACACAGATGGATAGATAAAGGTAAAGTGAATGTGGGGTGAAGCATTATGAGGGGAAAAAATAAAACATGGTGATAGACAGCAAGAGACAGCAAAGGAGATAATAATAATTTTTCCATTCATCAGAAGGAGTCTGTGCCGCTGGTTATAAAGCAGTGATGTTCAGACACAGACGACACTGATGAATGAGAAAACAGCAAAAAATAAATAAAGCAATGGGTGAAGCAAATGAATAAAACCACACTGATTTATATTCATTAGAAAGCAGTCATTTCAACAGCATCAACATGACAGGGTCTGGGACGCAAACTGTTGGAGTTCTGTACAGTGACTGATACAATTTGTATTGACTGATCCAGCATGCAGGCTTACAAAACAAAGGTCATGTACTTTAGATGGATGAATGCGGATGAAAGCTACTTTAGCTGTGTGAGGCAGCTGGTGTCAGGGAACGATTAGCTCCAAAATATCAGTAAGTTTTAGAGAGAAAAAAAAAAAAAAATGAGGGGGAGCTTGCAAAGCTTATAATGTGCACAACCAGTCTCAGTAAGCAAAGAGGCTCCACCTTAAGCCATCTTCATGCCAAATCCTTATTCGTCTCAATTTTACAAGAATACCAATCAGAATTCAACTTGATTGGCATGTTTTTATCTTCTAAACAAGTTCTCTTTCTTTCAATCCATGACGAAAAATGAGCAAGACATTGATGTTGGCTTGTATCATCCTCTTTCCCCTACCTCCCTGTGCTCCATTGTAGTGGAGCAGAAATAAAGTGACAACTCTCCAACGCAAAGGGTATGATATGATGGAAAATTGCCCATTCTTAGCGGTGTACTTTTGGAAAGGTGTGATATGACAATGCCTCTGCTTTTTCTTTGGTTACCCCAGGGACCGCAGACCGAGGAGGTGAGGAGGAAAGTGGATGGATACAAACTGTTGCTAAAGACGGGGATGCGTGAGGAAGACAGAAAGGGAGAGCAGCACTTTGATGACGTTATCGGACGACCCAAACTGAACCTGAGGACTTCCCTTTCATTTTCAGAGCACTTGTGCCTTTAGTGTGGCCTTTGGTTTTACTATGCAACCACATTTTCATGAAGTGTGGCTTTTCTAACACAAATCATATTTTTACAGGATTAATTTCTTTCGTCTTCGTTGATTTTATAACCCCTTTGTAGGAAGAAACCAGTTAACTCAGGTGTATCTTGAAGAAAATGCAAACCCCAGACAGAATGTATTAGAAAGCTGCAATATTTTAGTTGAGGATTCTGGCATTTTCCATTTTCGTTTTTAGCACTGTGGTTGCCTTTTCCTTCATTCTAAATATTTCCTCTTCATATCTTTCCTTGAAAACACAATGGCTGGGAAAGAAAAAACCTTTTGCTTAGACTATTTAGATCCTACCGGTAAATATTTTAATAGTTTTCTTTCTTCAGGTAAAACATCTTTTAAAAAGTGCCACAGAAAAGGAGAAAACAGTCCACAGGTTCTATTTGGGCCCACTTAATCGGAGCAACAGATGAGCCTGTAATTTAATGAATGAGTTGTGTTAGCATAGTGCTGACGGGCTGAGGTAATCCACTCTGTTATGGATGCTACTCAGTAGTCTTGTAAATGCTAAGGGATGTGTGTGTGATCCCTCATCCCTTAGTACCCTTTTTAGGAGGTGTGAGTGAAATATAAAAGCGGGTTACTGTACCCTGTGGGAAGGTTTTCAAGATAACTATTCCCTGAGAAAGTTTATTGTAGTTGTTGATTTCACACGACCGTGTATGAACTCGTGTTGTGGTGTTGTTACTCACGTATGTGTTGGGATCCTGAGCCTGGGTCTTGGGCAGTGGGGAGTCACAGTCGGGGCTGTAGTGTTCGCAGAAGTCATAGGCAGCTTGGGGATTGGAGGCAATCAGCAGTTGCTGGATGTCTCCCTGTAAAGAAGAGAAAAACTTGTCAAACTTTGTAGTCAAGTAACACACAGTCACCAGTCATTGGTAATCTGCCACACAACCAGTAACTGCATATGCCAATTTGCATTATGCTTATCAAGGTCCTCACCTGGAAAACCTCCTCATCAAGCAGACGGGCTCCAAACACTGTGATGCCATTGGTGTCGACCTCAGCGTTGTTGCCGCGGGGCAGGGGACGGGTCATCTTCTTCTTGCAGTCCAGCAGCAGTGTCACGTTTTTCTTTGAAACAGAGATAGCGATGCGGTGCCACCTAGAGACAAGGAGGAGGAACCGAAGGCGAATAAATGTGTACTGTGACTACAGGTCTGATTAAAAAAGTCATCAAACCAACCATCACATCACATATACATCCCAACCAACACTCACAAACATACAATTCCCACCCACACAACCCCAATCATGTCATCTCAACCAGTCACAAACTGGTTGTTGCTGGTTACTGACTTGCCATCAGCCAGGTTGACGCCTCTGAACAGTGGGTAGTCCTCGGGGGCTGGCTTGCCGTTCTGGTCCTCGTACAGGAAAACAGGTGAGCGTCCCATTTCAATGCCCAGCTGCTGGATACCCTGCTCGCTGTAGATGGAAAGGAGGAAGGCCTGGAGACCAGACTGTGCCTTAACCAGAGCCATGATGGAGAAGTTCTCTGGGAATCGACCTATTAATGAGGGAAAGGAGGGATGGGAGTTGAGAGAAGGGTTACATCATGTGCACGGGTCATTGCTATACTGGCTTGTGGGTATTTAAAGAGGAGAGAAAATAAGGAGGAGGCAGTAAAGGAGTATGGAGGTAAGAAAAAAAACTGTACAGCCAGTTCACAGCAGGAAGGTGTACCTTATCATGAAAAGAAAGGAGGCAGGAGAGGAAGGTCGGGGTGAATAAGGAGTGACAAAAGGGATGTGTTTGAAGCAGGGCAGATGAACAAGTGGTAGCTGGGGAAGGATGAGGCAAATATGGAGAAGAAATGCAGGATGAGAGAAGGAGAAGTAAATGTGAAAATGACACTAGTGAGGAGCTTTAAGTGATTAAAGTATGATATCTGTGTCAGGATCAACTGATTACAAAAAATCCAAATAAAGTCCCATGTTAAGCTGGCATAGGTGATGAGGACACATAATAACAGGTGGGAAGAGCTGGAGAAGGAAGCCTAAACCTCAGAAAATGAGTTGAAATCAGCTTCGACTTTTGAGGATTTTTTTTTACAACCACATAAGTGCTACTTTCTCTTTTCTCTCCTTACTCCGGGGTGTCAGACAGTATACTGAAGTTAATTTGTTATGGCACTCCCACACAGTTTTACTGAGCTTCTGCACTGCAACACATAATTATACTTTATATCCATGAGCAGTCTAGCAAAGGGCACAATAGCTTCACTTAACGCCAGAGAGCTCTGTTTTAAATACACAGGAAAATATATAGCAACCTGTAATTATAATTATAGGCTTTCGCACTCTGGAATTCATAGAAAATATGTTAAATACTATGTTTTCACGTGTACTGTGATACTGTGGTGTATGACAGGAACACGGGTTAATTTCTTTCCTGAGCAATACCCCTGCTTTTTGGTTAAAGGGTAACACTTTTACACATTAAAGTGTGTTTACAGTGTACTACTGCATATGTGAAAAAAGAAGTATAAAGCCTTTGGTGGCTCCAGAGGAAGCTGATAAACTGCCTCCAGTGATGTCTCTCAGTGGCTAAGTTGTTTTGTGGGTAGTGTGCTATGCTAGTTGCTTTGCCACCTCTCTCTTGCACAGTGATGGTTAATGCTAAACTGTCGATGGGAACAACTGTATGCTTTTATGTTTTCTGGTTTTAATTGGCAGTGTTGTGCTGTCTGAAATGTGCAAAAGGATAGTTCAGTTTGCTCATCATGACAAGTACTACACAGCTGTATAATGTCTTCTGCGGCTCTTCTTGGGGAAAATAATCCTGATGATGTCAGGGTCATCTCTTTTAAATGCTTCTCTTACAATTCCTCCAACACTATGAAAGTGCAATATTAAATCACAGATACCTCTTCAAGTTTGTACAAACAGTGCTCACACAACCTTATGGCAATTTACAGAGCAGTCTCTCAAACAATGGATGTCCACTCCAGGTGAGGCCTACCTGAGAAGAGCTGCTTGGTGGGGGCGGAGATCTGGGCCTTCTTGGTGATGCGGTAAGCATGATCGGGGGTGCTGGAGCGACGGGATGTGCAGAAGCCAGGGACTTTCTTCACGCCCTCGGGGAGAGAGGGAACCTGCAGAGCCCGCAACACATCCACTGGGTCTGAGGAAGAGAAGAACAAACTGTTGTTAATCCAGATGGTCTGTGATAGGATAGAGGTGTACATACAACATACAGTAACACACAGATACTGGTGTATTTTTGCGTTAACATAAAGGAGAAAAAGAAAACTATTTATTTAAGTGCAGCAGGTGTTTTCTCCAACAGCTTATCAGCAGGCCCATCATCTACCTGGATGCACAGAAATCACTGTCAAGATCTTTTAAAGCTTAGTCCTATACCGCTGCTATTTTGCTAAATACAAACAAGAAGTCTCTTTGCAGCTGCAGAGACCTAACGTTGCCCAGAAGATCAAAAAAATAATCTTGAAAGTAATCTTAAATGTTCTTGCAGCACTAATGCGATATGGGAGCAGGTACAGGGAACGTCCACAATGAGTACCACTGTACATTAGGCATAATGTAAGAAAGGAAGCACTGTGTAAGTATAAATGGGCCACAGTCCAAGCCACATATATGAACCACCGCAGGGCAGGTACAGTAAAGCTCAGTTTAAATCAGAGCGGAGACAGTGCCCTCTATTCTGCTCACATTTATCAAGCAACTGAAACAAGTGGCTGTCGATAAACACACGAGAGTTCAGGTGCACACGCACACACGCCACAGATATCCAGTATTCATTCTAACAACAGACAAACACTGTACCAACCGGTCTCGCATCCTGTCTCCACTTTCACACACCGAGGTCAACCAGTCTGTTTCTCCACCTTCAGTCTGCACTGTGGTTTACCTTGTCTCGCATTGCTCAAAGGCACTGTGTCAGTCTGAGTATTTCAGCTGACAAGCATGATTCTAGCTTCTGGAATTCAAGGTTTTATGTTCTTTATTAGTATTCATCGTAGCACGGGTGGTTACCATGCTACAATAAATACTGTACTTTAAGATTATAGAGGAAGAGGCAAAATTATAAGTCACAGTTATTCTATATACATTCTGTGCATCTATTTCTCTTTGTCCTCTAGACTCTTACTGTTTAACTGATACTTTAAAACATAATTTACAGTTAGTTTGACATTCATGTCAGCACTTATTTCACCACAGTAGACGTTAAATCTTAAAACAGGACAGATGTCTAATTACTCACATGGCTGACTTGTACTGTCTTGTTGCAGAACAGTACTCTGGTAAATAAAGTGGTTTGTGTATTGGATTCCTGCTGAAATAGCAGCACACTGTTGGTTTCTATAGGAACACTAGGAGGTCAAAGGTCTTAGTCTAAGTTGTTTCATACATGTCCACTTCATGAGATATCATTTGTTGATGTAAGTCCTCCCAAGATGCCGAGCTGCTGTGTACTGTGCTGCCTAATTCAAGAAGGAATGCCGAATATGCTCGACAATAATTCTGCCAAGGTTTCAAAACTTGCAAGAGACTTGCACATACACTTAGATAATGTTTTGCTGTCTGAGAAACCAAATCAAACGTAATTATAAAGTCAACCTTTGACAGTTGCAGCATCTTGATGGGTCCCTATGGTTCTGAAGTGAGGCAGCTATAAAGTTAAAGTTTTCAACATCATTTTCCTAGATGCAGTTATCCTCCCTCAGTCTTGGCTAGCCTTGCTGTATTTGAGGTGCACCAGAGAGCTAACTTTGCTGTTAACAGCCAATTAAATACATTTACAGCCAGCTCTGACGGGGCATTTCTCATAATAAACTTCTGGTGGCAGTGATGCATTGGCCCTGTGAAAACTACAGCGCTGATTAAAAGATAACAACAGAGCCTTTGATGCAGCCTGTGAAGTTACATATTTGTTTTCATTTTTCATTCAGATTTAAGAGGAAACGATACAATCATGCACACTTCAGCATGCTTGAAAACTACAACAGAGCATGTAACAGCACAGTGCTAACTTTAACATAATGCGGAAGCCATCACCTCTTCGGCAACTGCTGCAAAATATGTCACCTACCAGTGCAATAAAGAGTATTTAAGAGCAAAGCCACAAAAGGATGCAGTTACGCACCACTCTTATTCGACACCAGTGTGACAGCAACTAACTACAAAGTTGGTGCACATATAGACAGCTAAAGACTCATATCACTGAATAATTAATTAATCTGACAAAACTATAACATTGCATTATAAAGCTGTCTCAAAGTGCAGCCACTTACGATGCTTTATATTGGCCTCTAATGTGAAGTTTCCTTGTGTTTGTCCTACAATCACACTGATCCCATCAGTGTTGCTTGTGTTTAGGTGACACCCAGTGTGTCAGAGTTAACAGTTATTCAAACAGGCCCACAGATGGAAATATTTATTCTGACAGAGCAAATGGTGCGTTAATATTGTCTCAGGGTGTCTAGACCACAACCCGTAAACGTCACTCTACACCAGGGAGAGGAAGAGGAAGGGGGGGTGGGGGGTGGAGTGAGGATGGAGGGGAGGAAGAGAAAGAAAGAGTTAGATGAATTGGTATTGTGATGCTTCATTAACCATTTTAAAGCAGAAACTTCCCTTAAACAGCTGCTTGAAGGAGGAAATGAATAGAAGGGAAATTAGTTAGTGAAAGCTCAAAAAGGAGACACAAAAACAAAACAGAGATGAAGACACGGAGGGGATAAGAAATGTAGGGTTCCTCATTTCACTTCTTTCAGAGGTCAAAGTCTTGACTGGACTGTTTGTTGGAGGGTTAAAGTTATTCCATAACATTTTATAATATCAGAAATGAAGGTGAACCTTCTGTTTTCCAATTATATCAAATAACCCTTTCCAAGACCTGGGGGGCGTTGAATTTTATATACTTGTCGAGATTTTTTGAGATCTGCACAGGAATGCCAGGAATGAGAAAGAGGCAGAACGATGATATGAGGGAGGGCAATGAAAGGATGAAGGAGAGAGAGAGAGAGAAGTTCAGGCAAAGGTGGAGTGTGTGAGTGAGTGTGTGTTTTGGGGGGTCAGGCAGTGACAGTAGACAGCGTGGTTCTGTGATGGCAGGATACTGGATCAGATTGCAGCCCGAGCTCCCCCAGTACACCCAGTACAATGTGCCGCTCTGTTCTCCCGCTGCCTGCCCAGCTCACATCTGCAGCTGGGGCCCTTCCTGCCTTGAGGACCACAATCACGACAAAAACACACCCACAAAAATAACACACAGGGCCACAGAGGTACACACTTACACAGTACCAGCAGGGAAAACTGCACCAACAGACCTAGCGAGACGAGGAGAGGCAAATATGAAACTAGACAAGGTAGGAAAACAGAAAGCCAGGGGGCACAAACTCTCTCTCTTTACTTTCTTTCTTCTCTGTCTTCCTGCTCCTTCGGCCCTTCTTACCATAAGCGCTCACAGATGGCTGCAACTCTTTGATGTAAACACAGACCAATTACACTGCTGTCATTAAGACAGGAAACAGCTCCCTGGCACGTGAGGGCAGTTACTACTGGTGCTGTAGGTAAAGATTACAGTAGCCTGTACAGTCATCTCTCCTGACAGCTGCAGCAGGTGAAATAAAAAGGCCATTTTCAGTGGATATGGCAAATTAACACAGTATCTTAATGACCATAACTCATCTACCTGATGTTGCTGAACACGCTTAATTGAATCTAACATTGTTCTAATACTGAGGAAGCTCAATGAGTACCTCATATATACCCCAATTGTTTTCTTAGGTTGTCTATTCTGATTCCTATCAGCCCAGATGTTTAATCCTTTCATACAGGGAATATGTAGTATGTGTCACTGAGAGTTGTGTAAAAGTCATCTGAAATAATGACATGCTGTTCAGGGTATAATGGAGCACTGTACGATGGGGTGGATATATTTCTTCAACAGGTGCCTGAGGACTAAAACAATCCTATCACTGTTAGACTCCAACACATTCAGCTCCACAGATCCACGACCGATCCCCGATAGAAAACATATGGAAAACCCAGGTAGGCAGTCACACTGTAAAATGAGGTGGTGTGCTGGTAAAACAGCAGTGTTTTTCAGCAGTGTTTGTATTACTGCAGTTCCCCTCAGACGCCACTAGATGGAGCTAAAACAGATTTAATGAACTAGGTGACAGATGCCACTGTTAACCAAGTACAGTCAAAGCCTGTTGAACATGCACACACACACACACACACATGCATGTCTTTAAATGTACACACACTATGCAAACAAACAGGCTCACAGCAGTGAAGAATAAACAATGCTAACGCTCACTTAACAAGTAACTATCAAGCAGAGTATGTACTTCTGTCAGTTGACAGGTTAAACGACTTGACTAACTGAACACACCTCTGCTGTCCAGTGGTGGAAAGTAACTAAGTACATCAACTCTACTACAATACTTAAATACAATTTGCAGGTACTTGTACTTGAGTATTTCTATTTTCTGCTGCTTTACACTTCTACTCCAGTACAACAAATACTGCATGTGTTTTAATATGCAAAATATGATCAAAGATGTAATTAAAATAGAATATTATTAACATAAAACTTAATTGATCCCCAGGAAGAAATTCACAGGCTGCCAAGCAGATGAATAAAATCCAAATATACAATATACATTATTCTGAAAAATGAATAGACTTTTACTTCATATGGAATATTTATGTGGTACTGACTTTTACTTGAATATAAAATCTGAGTACTTCTTCTGCTTCTGTCTGAACCGAAGCAGCTGCACACACAGATTAGACCCTGTATGCACACAGCACGCCAGAATCATTAGTCAAGACAGTTTGCACAGTAAAGGAATTCATCTTCCTGGATTTCTCATAAAGCCAACATGAAACATTACACAACCCCAAATTAATTAAATAACAGGAATAAGGGACTCCTCTGAGGGGAAGCATACAATTATCATAATCCACACATATTCCATCCCTGCATCCATTATCAGTAACTGTAGGCTGGGGCCTATTCCAACATGCACCGAGTCAAAGACAATCCTGGTTGATAAATATTACGTATATGTTTCTATGTTTAAACATATATTGCATGCACACACAGTTATCTGGTCAGCCCTCTGAGCCCAAAGGCGTACACTTCACTGCAGACTTCTGTGAGGTGACAAGTGTGTGAGTCTCAGTTCACTTCAGAGGAAAATCTTTATCTCCTCTCCAGGGCTTTCTGCTTAGATGCTCTTTGTAGCAACTTCTGTGTGTGCATATGTATCTGTGCATGTGTGTGTGTGCACGTGTGCGCTTTCCTTTTCTGGTACAGTTGTGCTAAATACCGGACACACACTCCAGCTGACACGCTGACCCCTCACCTCTCACCTTTACACAACGACCACATTGTCAGACACTCTAAGCAAGACAGACGTGCAATATTGACCACAGATTAACACACACACACACACACACACACACACACACACACACACACACACACACACACAGTTGCACAAATTCATCCGTACACTAATTTTCTGTCTCAATATTTGGGTCTTCTGGCTACAAATACACAAAGATGGATTGTTTTTATGGAGCCTGAGATGCGAAAAATGTAACATATTTCTAATTTCAGGATTTATACTAAACTCCAGTTGTTGCTAAATCACCAGCTGTGTCCCCATCCACCCAGCTGACCACGATGGCAAGGCCTATGGGCTGCTGCAGGTTGTAATTTTCAACATGGTGCTCTATAGTTACGATTTATTTATAATGCCTTGTGTACACAGACAGAGAAGCCATTATGAGTACCCATGCTGTAAAAAGGGGGTCATTAGACTTTACATTGTTTATATGGTATAACATGAGGGTTTGGTTTGTCAGTGAGGTGTTGATTATCATGTAGATGTCACATCATATGACAGTGACTGGCTAGCTTCTCCAAAAGACCAATACAGAGTGAGTCAGTCAAACCTGACCTCAGAGTTATAACACCACCAGATGGAGATACATTTTCTATAAGACTTGAAGGAGTAGAAGAACAGTAAGGGGAATATCATTAGAAGTACAACAACAAATCTGAATTCTTGAAATCTTGGCATTTGAATACAGTAATATGAACATATAATATAATCGAAAGTATGCTGACAACTTATGCAATTCAAACACATGCTGTGCTGCAACTGACTTTTACTGAACAGAAGAGCTGATGAGGGGTTTGATTAATGATGCAAAATACAGCATCTGCCCTGCCCAGCCTAACAAAGTGAGGAAAATAATCAAAGTCGAGCAAAATATGCAAACAGTGGAGTTACTTGTTACACGTCTCTGTCATGCATCTGGTATATAAACACCAAAAGGTGATGAAGGAGTCAGGTGGTCAAGTCAAGACTACATCTGAATGGATAACCAGAACCGATGCATTTCAGGTACAATCCTTTATCGTGTAATAAAATAATTTGCGTATTCTTTTTTTTAATTTATTCTAACTGGATCACGTCTTGAGCTTTGTTATCCTGTGCTTTTATCTTTTCACACCTGCCTCTATCAGCACTATTTTTAGAGTAGCAGCACTAATGAATCCAACAGGGATTATAGGGCAGTGCCAACATTTACTGTGACGCAGCCTTATGTGGTTTCTTCATTCCCTCCGTCGAGGAGCTGCTGCCAGCATATGCCCAAGTCCTCTACTGTACCCGGTGTACCATTATGTGGTCTGTGCCAGTCTGTGTGTGCTGCGCTGAGGCTGCCAACGTGTATCGTGCTGGAGTCTCGTGTGGTTTCAGGGCTGGTGGCCGCAGTCTTAGTTTGGATCAGAGGGTGGATACTGACACCACAAGGCCTACATGGGACCACAGGGCCCCGACCAAGAGACAGTCAGTGGTTCCCTACTATCACATGGGACAGACAGTCAGTATGGGCACAAATTAGAAACCCGTCTTAGGCCCACTGATGTGCCTGTGCTCAGTGGTAAGACGCTGACCTACAATTCTTTGAAGTCCAAAAACACTGACTTTATATTCGACTTTTAAAGGAAAAGCACTTGTTACACTAAACTATATCACAGTCACTGTAACTTTAATTATATTCAGCCGATATTACATTTCACTATGATTGATTTAAAACTGCCAATTCACACAGTCTGAGCCATTTTCACTACAAAACAGTGCAGAAATGATCATGTGCCCTCTAAAAACCGGTCTGTGCTACTGCAGATAATACATAAGGAGATGTAGATGATATCTGAAAACTTTGAGGAAGAGTCAAAAAGTTTTCTTACACTATCTTTTCTAAATTCTAAAGATGTTGACCAAAATACACCTGGTCTCCAGTTCACCAAAATATTGGTCTCATCCTAATGGTTAAACAAACTTATATTTGGAGCAGTGTTACGTAGCAACAATATATTTATATAAAACCAAACATCTTCAATCACAGTGATTAGTGGTATCCGAATACCTACATTAATCTCAGAGTTTAGCCAGAAGTCAGACTTATAATAAAGAAAAGTGTAACAGCAGTGAGCCAGCATTACCTATTAATCATCACTGTCTCTCTTGACACCTTTTTAGTGTGGAAATCCCCATAGCAGATACCTACCCAGGATACTGCAGATATTTAAAGGTGAAAAACAAGTGTGAGGCACTGTGGAGCGAGTGCAGGAGGACTTTGATTGGTTGTGATGTGCAGTGTCTGGATCTTACTACAACACTCCACTCTAATTACTGAGTACTTTTATCTAATTTTTGTTCCTGCACTAATGCTGCCAACACTAATTCATTTATGTTCATTGCATTCAGAAGTTAAAATGATTCATCCATATCTGAATATAAGGGACATTTTTCCAATTTGTCCATCTGTTATCTCTCCAGGGTGTTCAATGTCTTCCCCCCAATGCATGCTGGGATGGACTCTAATCAGAAAGAAGTTATTTCCTGTGATCAATTCCTTTTTCTATAGTCCACTCATCCCAGTCTGAGCAAACAACTCACTGACACCAACGTTTAAAATTATTTTCAAATGGAAAGACAGGTCTGATGTCTGGAAAAGAGATGTACATTAACATTACATGTAAAAACACACAGCTGGTCTGCACGCCCTCCTACACCGACTTCCTAGAAGCAGCAAAATAACAGTGACTAGGAATAGCATCCTATACAGACAGTCTGTCATTATAAAGTTGGCACACTCTCCTGCCGTACTTGTACATCTTCTGCTAAAACAGAATGCCTTGGAGGAAAGACGCCTAACTATCCACACACACACAAACCACAAAATCATCACCTATGAAACCAAAGAAGGAGGAACAACCATCTTCAACTCACTATGTTCCTTTAGGTCTGCCGTGCTAATGTGGTTTTGTCTGAGAACGGCTTTTACAAGTTCACAGTCTGAGGAGAT
The DNA here is from genome assembly GCF_965226575.1 of Pagrus pagrus. Taxonomy (NCBI): domain Eukaryota; kingdom Metazoa; phylum Chordata; class Actinopteri; order Spariformes; family Sparidae; genus Pagrus; species Pagrus pagrus. The sequence continues at coordinate 4,220,703 of NC_140201.1, read as the reverse complement.
GTCATGGTTTAGAAACAAGGCCTCAGAAGCATCTCATCTTTGACTTCTGCATGATTTCATTTTACAACCACAGGCTGGGTCTTATCTCTCCATGCAAATGATGCAATTTTGAGTCTGGTGGTGGTTGAGGCCATTGAGTGACTGAGAATGAGTCACAGTGTCCTGGCCATAAAGATGCCCTAGCCTCTCCACAGTCCTGATTAGTAGGTATGAGAAGGATGAGTTAATGACTGTAGGCCAGCGTCTCTGTAGGAGTAAGAGCTACACAGAGAAATGCAGGATACAAAATGGGAATCCTACACAAATATAAGAAATGGTAAGTCACCGATCAAACAAATCTATTTTAAAATCACCAGTAAACTGAGCCCGAAGCTGTCACAGTGTTGCCTGTGCCAGTGTTTATATATTCTGTTGTCATGATCATTATAAGTCTCTAAACTGGAGGACATCAAGGACAGGACACTGTGAGGAGAACATTTTTGGCCTGACTCTGTGACCAGCCTTTCTCTCACAGTCTGTGTACAATGCAGCAATCTTACATTACACAAGGTCTTTCTAGTAAGGCAGTCTATTGATGAGTTAAAAAGTCAACTGCTAATTCATACCCACCAAATGATTTGATAACTCTGTGGCTAAAAAGGGAAATCTTACTGGTTTTAGCTCCAATCTCTTCATGTTAGTGTCATTATGATGGCTGTGTGTATGGAAATATGTGCATCGATGACATCTGGGATAGAGCATCTGGCTAGCCAACGCTAGCCGGTGCTTGACTGGACACATTACCCTAGACAACAAGAGTATAGAGTATGGATGTGGATCACCAGAGCCACAAGGGCCCATGGGAAAATGCTGACAAAGCAGAGGAAATTCAAATGGATAAAGTTGAAGCTGTCAGACTGAGTCACACGTGACCAGCAGGAGCTTGAAATACCACACACTTCCATACAGTCACAGGAATGAACTGTCAAAACCCTCTGCCACCACATATAGGAGCTCTATTCACCAGGAGAGAGGGAGCGAGAGAGCAGGGTAATGTTTAGTCAAGGCAGAGACAGACTGCCCTTTGAGGAGGCTCTGCTTTGAAATGAGGTTGAGGAACATCCATGTCAAGAAAATATTGCCCTCTGATTTTCTCTCCCTTTGAACAAACTCGGCTTTCATGCCTCTGTAGGCCCGCTGCTCTCTGGGTAATGACTGCGCCTCATCCGTCCCTCCTCCTTTTTTTTTCTAGCCCTCATTCTCTCAGGGAAGAGAGAATAAACATGAAAGATTCTGACCACTTTCTTCTCTAAATCGGTCTTTCACAGTTTGGGTGGGGCGCTGTTATAGTTTACACTAACATCTGCTGCACCACAGTGCGCACACGGGAGCGCGCACACAGGCGCACCACGCACGCAGTGGTCCAGCGCGTCTGGCCAACTAGTGCATAATCCACAGTGAGCGCGCAGGGACGCTGCATGCACACGCGCGTACATGAGCAGGCACGTGCGTACAGGTAAACGGGGTGTTATATTCGCGCCACTCTGACATTATCTCAGGGTCAGATGATTAAAAAAACTTTTCTACAAGCAAATGAACGGCTCCGGACACACAGCGCCTCTATACGCGTCTTTTAAGATGAGAAACAGCACCCGGCTGAGGTGCTGCACACAGAGGCACATTCACATAGATGGCATACATTTCCACACCCCGACCTGGGAAAAAACATCCATAGCTTACAGACGCATATACACAAACACAACTGTACAAAGCGCACATAGACACGGAGACACTGAACGCTTTCACTCCCAAACCCCTGCGACCGAGGTGCTCCGCCGCATAATAACCTATTCATAAAGAGCAAAAATGTCTCAGGCTTCCGCCTCCAAAATACACACGGGAGACGACGGGAAGGTGCAATCGCCTCTCGCAATCTGAAATTGGACACGGGGCCAAAGAATACACTGAGGAGGGCAATTTATGTTACAAAAGCCCCCTTGGTGCGCAAGCTGTCCCCGCAAGTTACCCAAAACGAAGAATAAAGAGCCATTGATCCATCTGTCAGCTGAAACTTCTGAAGCTAATTTATTTCTCCAAAAACGTTCGTGTAAACTAAACCAGCTTTGGTGTTTCTGTTGAATATCTGCATGCTTTGTGTCAGCCAAAGAAGTCAAACTGCTCCTCCACTTTAACAACAATAAATATAACAGCAGTCAACTGGTAAAAGTAATTTCCCGACCCGCTTCAGATCCACAGAACAGTTTAATCATTTCAAAGGTTAATTGAAGCCTCATCAAATATCATATTCAAACATCACAAGTCGTGTTTCTGCACTTTAACTCTTCGTTTAATCTTCGACAGGCCTTTAACCATTTTATGTCTTTCCATCAGAAGTCTTCAGTCAGATCTGAGCTGGACTGGACTCAGGTGAATCAATGGATTCTCTGTGTTAAAAATAACTCAAGACGACTATCGGTCCGTCAGGGAACTGCAGCGCATACAGATCATTCCTTATAGGCGCACTGATCCAGGAGAGGAGAGGAGGGGGCATCAACCTCTACAGGAACGTGAAAACTTAAAGTAAAACAATACTGACAAGTGTGCACTGAGAAAACTGTCCAAGATCTCCTAAACCCTAACGCAAATCTTCTTCATATACTTATCTTCGTTATCAAAACGATTAATACAAACACAACCTGTTGATCTAGACAGAAAAAACGCACACTTTCCACAGGCTTATAGCCCCATCCTACAAACGTGATGCAGAAATCCCTCCTCCCTGGACAACCAGAGGCAGTGATGGAGAGACTGGTGCACAGGCTGAAATGGTAAACACTCACACAGCCTGCTGGCAGCCTGTAGGATATCTACAGTCCAGCTTACTCAGGGGCCCACATTCAGGTGCAACACATACAGAAATACTGGTACAAATATCATGAAAGAAACTTTCAGCCGATAAACTTCCTTAAAAAAGCGACTGCAGCAGCTTTTTGCACCGTCCTACCCCATGACCCCCTGCGGATGGGGAGCGTAAAGTGCGTAAAATGAACAACAACCTGTCCAGACTGAACGGGATTCTTACAGGTGAAATTCAAGGAAGTTAATTATTTAGGAAAAGCCAACGTCAGGAAAATAGTTCAACATTACTGAAAAGCACCTGAGTTGAGCTCAGCGGCTAATATTACGCAGCACTTGGTGAGATGACACCTGTCAGCAGGCTGCGCGCACACCGAGAGAGGGGGGGAGACAGCCGAGGGAGTTGAGTTCAAAGAAGCGGAAAAACAAACTTTCAGACGTGATTCAATGCTTTTCTGAAGCCAAACGATCTCCTCTCTTTGAGCATTGGTTGATGGAAACCGTGTAACATCAATGATCGGACAGATTAACACTGGCGGTATTTCAACTTTCCCCATAAGAAAAAGTTCCAAGTACTAGTTTTTTAGGGGATGGACCCTCAGAGACGCAGCACCTAAATGCTCTACTTCCCTATGACCTTTCACGAATTTTCCAAAGAACTTTTGTCAATTTCAAGGCCTTTATAAACCGTGCGTAAACACAAGCCGCTCCGGGGTGCTTTAGGAAGTCGAATCAGTGTAGAAAGCAGAGACAAACTTCTAAACATACAGGTAACGACACAAAAAACAGTGGACCATGTCTGGATACGGTGCGGTTATTACTGCTGAACACATTCCTCGGAGAAAAGTTAAAGAAGCATGACAGGTGCCTAAGAGTCCAATTATGGATGAGGTGTACAGTTATTACGCACGGTAAATCCGGGTAGAAAACGATAAATGAAGATGCTTACAACGGGAAAAAACAATTAAGAGGGCCAAATAGTCTGACCATGTCTCGTTAAAAAAGCACAATAAACACCACAGCTACTAATAAGAGAATCCGTCTTACCTGCCCGAACCACGGTCGTTTGGCACAAGGCGAGCGCCACGGTAACCAAGGCGAAGGAGGAGAAGTCCATGGTCCATGGTCTCCGTTTCTTCCGGACGGAACAATCTCCAGTATCCATAGTGTTGCAGTAGTTCGCCGGCCTGGTTGAGCTGTAAATGTAGGATACGGTGGAAGTTATCCTCTCACAGAGAGCCAGCCGACGACAGGGACCCGACTGAACCTTCTGCGAGGCAACAGACAAAAAGGCACGCCTCTGGAGACCTCTCTACCTCTCTCCCGGAGACTTTCCTTAATGGGTTACCTATGTCTGTCAATGGTAATGCACAAAACCTAAACACTAAAGGGGGCTTGGGGTGAATAAATATCTTTTATTTTAACTTTTAACCCCTTCGTGCTAAAGCCCCATTGAGTCAGACTGGGTACGAGTACCCAAAGTGGAGAGAGCAGCAGAGAGAGACCTGGAATCACGCTCTCTCTCCGTTCTCTCTCTCTTTCCCTCTCCCCTTCTTTACTTACACATTTACTCCCACGAAGAGTGAGAGCGCGTGTGTATGTGTGTGTGAAGAGAGAGAGAGAGAGTGAGTGAATGGCAAAGGGGAGAGGTAGAGAGAGGGCGTGCGTAATTGCGCCCTTGGCGCACTCAGATCTACGTGTACGGAGACGCGTCAGAGAGTGTGAACTGAACGTTTTTAATGATAGGCCTATACAAATACTTCACCCCACATACACAACAATGGCATCTCTCTTTTTAGCTGTGAGTAAGTGTTTAATGTTGCTCAAGGCACTCAGTGAAAGCCTTTTTCTGTCCGTCTCTGATTCTCTCTGAATCTCTATACTATCGTGAAAAGGGCAGGCAGGATGTATCTTTACCCTTTCTACTTCCTACTCTTGTCTTCGCATCTATAGGATGAAAAATTCTGGCTTTATAAACCAAGAAGAACCGTTCAGGTACACGATAAAAGCCAGCGGGACCACGCGCCGCCTGTGCCAGCGGAGAAGAGTGAGCGTCTGGCCAGCCAATCAGACTTCTGTCCGCGCTACTGACCACGCCCCTTCCATGCAACCCTTGGTGCTCTCCTCTCCTTCTGATTGGTCAGTCCCACGTGGCCGTGTTTTGCAGCATCAGCTCAGGTGCACAGAGAGAGAAAGGGGGGCCGAGGAAAAACCGACACGAGCTAAAATCATCAAAACACACAAAACACTGTGTTTTGTGATGGTAAAACAGTTTAGGGTGAACACAACAGTAGGTAAAAACAATTGAGCATGGATCGGTGGATGTTTGGTACAAATCGATTATTGTTTCCAACATTTTAAGGTCCCAAAATTACCATGACCAAAGTCAAGTGAAAGAATATATACTGGTAGACTGGTGGTCCTGAGATTGTTTCAAAGACTTCAGGCTGAAGCTGCATTGAAGCTGTCGAGGTGGCTTGCTGTGGAAAGACACCTCACCAAGACATCTTCCACTCCATTAAAAGTCCATTAAACAAGCACCACTTGGGTTTAGATCAGAATGGTCAAGACCCCACCTTCACCTGCTGCACAGCTGGCAATGCACCATGACAAGGTGTAGGGATTCTTGCAGGCACCATGCTGTCTCCTGCAAGCTCCTCTCACAGGTCTGACTGCAAGAGGAGGGCCGGTGTTTCCTTGTCCAGAAGAGGATGCTGGACACACTAAAATATTTCAAACCTATTTCATATTTATAAATTGAAAACACATCAGATAAATGAATATACTGTATCCGTCTCACTAATTTCACCACACAACAATACAAGGAACCCCGACATTAATAAAGGATACGGGTGATGATATTCTCTACTTTTCTTATTGCCATCAAGACCAAAATCAACAGTATATTAGTCTGTCTCTAGATAATATCACAGCTGAGCCCTTTTTACTTACACAGGCGGTTTAATACTCATTTGGTTTGCTCGTGGGTGCAGGACTGTACATGGTGGATCGACTAAAAATAAACTACAGTAGTAAAAATAAAGATAAACTCAATTAAAACATCACAAACCACCTAAAAAACGGCCAGTCAACAATGACAGAACATTAGAAGCTTCACATAATTAATATTTATGATAAAATGTTATTGGATTGGATTGTGTTACACAGTATTATCAGTTGTATTATCAGTTGTTTGTGATATTCTGCCGTCCCATAAACCATATGCACTTTATTCACTTATGTCAAATTTGTAAGAGTGAACTGAGAAGCTGTAAAACCACTGGGACATAAACTTTAAACAACTTTGTCTTCAAGAGACATTCCTTTCATAATTTCAAAGTGGCTTTCATATCCCCACCTGTCATAAACACCCAGTAGCATCTTCTATATTTCAAGGGTATCCCCCCTGTGCTCAGCCGTCTGCCTTGTAAATGTTTCTGCAGTCACACAGCCCATGGTTAGTCACTTTCTTTGAATGCAGACTCCACACACAGAAAGTAGTAATTAAACATAATTATCCCCTGATGCTCTTTACCACTCAGTCTTTCTCACTACCTTTTATTCCCCTCACCCAATTCTATCTGATTCTCTGAGGGGATAAGGAAGAGTATGTGTTTACATTCTGTGGTATTTCCATGACTTCCCTTACTATCATGTGTACTATAGAAAAAAATATAACAGCGAAAAAACAGTAAAACTTAATGGTTGTTCTTTACCTTAAATAAAAAACAATAAAACGTATATTTGTGATGGCAGACATAATTATCTCGGGGATACTTTTTAGAGGAAAGCAACGAACTCTGAAATGTGTTTCAACACAGAAATGCTGCACATTTATCCTGACTCATTCTGCCAATATTAAACTGAAAATGGAAAATATATACTTAAGGATTTAGAAGTAACAAAAATGAATATCCTGGATTGGGTATCTGCTGGTATGGTTGATCAAATGACTTGCCTAAGATTGCTGAAAAAATGGATCAGTCAAAGACACAATATTTAACATTTCCACATTAAATTAGATAACAGAGAAATCTGTGATTTTATTCAGCGTAGGGGTGCGCTTGATTTGGTCGCCTGTTGCTATAACTTCAGAGGAAACACGAGATGATACATCAGAGAGTGAGGAAGGAAATCAGCTAACGTGTCTCTTAAGTAACGTGAATAAAAACTTCCCCTCGTTACCTCGTCCTAAACATTCCTGCCTGCGTCACGTCAGATAGATTCTCATTGACAACGCTGAGCTGTTATGTGGATCAAACCCTTCTACTATGGGTTGGGGTCTCCAGACACAAGGCGACCTACTATGAGGTTAGATTACTGCCAGCAATCATAACATTAAAAGTAAAATTTGAAAGGTTGTAATCAAGTTTAAAAATCTAAACTGTGTAAAACTGAAAATTAGGATTTAGACTTTCTAAAAATAAGATTTGAATGATTTAAATAATTGCTTCTATATCACAGTGTTTGCAGTATAATGTTATATTTTATGAGTTCGTGTTCAAAGTTTGGATGATTTCAGGTATGTTTTTTCTTTTCTGTAGAAACCTAAGCACATCCTTATTAGTAAGTAAATTTCATAAAATGCATCTTCAGGTTCATGGCAAAAATGTATCAGTATTAAAATGTATTGGGTTACTTATGCTGAGTACACTGCAAGTCAGACCCACTAGGAGAAAAATCAGAGCCTCACTCACAGTGTAGATACAAGATAAACTATCACAGCAGACTAAACATAAACATGGTACAAGTATACATTACAAAGTAAACATTTGTGTCAGCGTAGCAATGCTGTGAGCAGGGGAAGGACAGACAGTAAGTCCAGGTTGATAAAATATGCATCATCTTATATCAATTTGACCAAGCAGACTCAGACCTATAGATAGAGGCTGTCAAGTTTAATAACGTTTTCGTAGTACAAAAAAACCTGCTGTTTACTGTTTAATCATATTTTTAATGAATTAAGTCATCATTTCAACAGGTTCTAAGGTTTCGCTAACATTGGATTTCTATATTATAGAACTGCTCACCGTAGAAGTTTCATTAGTCAGACTTCTGCTGGTTGTTTTTTTTTTTTTTTTTCAACCTTGACAAGAAGGAAATTTAAAGTGAAACATTAAACATCTATATTTATCTATATATATATATATATATATACATTTATTGATGTGAAAACAGCCAAATGTAAGGACAACAGCATAACATCTTGCCCCCAGACAAGTTAAGTCATTTACATTGGTTGAGCTATAGTACGCTATATAGCATAAACCTCATTGTGGATACTCTCCACTCTTCCTGCCAGTGCCAGCCACTTTTATTTTTATATGTTATGTGATTTTTTTTTGGACCTATATGGCCCCGTAAGATGCCTGACTTAACTGCCTCTTTCTTTAGATTACACGTCTACATGAAAATAAATTCCAACCAAAGAGAAAAGGGACACGATTAAAGTATGATGGCCATGTTTTAGCTTGGGTTCGGCGGTGGTGTGCTGTCTATGGGTTTACACACAAGGCTGCCAAAGAAGAAAATTGTACTGCCTTTTCATAAGAAACGACTGGGGCGAGCTTTGATGTATGCAGAATGAGAAGGAGCGGCTGCCGTGTGATCATTCTCTGAAACCATCAACTAAGCTGCTGCATCCAGCAATTATCCATCAGGAATCATAAGGAAAACAAGGCCAGTGCAGTTTTTATACCTACATATTACGATATGGAAACCGTAGGAAAACAGACATTTTTTGGTCTTGGATGCATGAAAAAAAAAAATCTGCAAAAATTGGAAATATGGAATAAAAAAAAAAAAAGAGTCAAGACAAAGTGAACAGAACAACAGGAAAGGTCAGAAAGCAAAGAGTAATAGACCAAGTATCAGAGCTTTGTTTGCAATAAAATGGAGTAGAAACAATATAAACCCAGACTTTTACCTGAAGGCCTAGTTAGGAGTTATATCCCCCTTTTTGTACATACTGTAGCTTCACTTGGCTGTTATTTTTCACTGCAGGGTTATTCATACTAAATCAGAAAGTCCAGGAAATGCTCTGCGGCAGCTCTGGGTTTTTATTTTAGCTTCCTGGACACAGTGAATCGAGTGTTTTTTGGAGAACAGACTGTTTGGTTCTGGCCTCCTTGTGCTCTGAAAGTAGATGCCACAAGTCGTAAAAAGAGACACCCCAAGAGACATCTGTGGTATGTGTTTGTGCTCGACCTTGCACATGCGTATGTACAGTACTTGATTCATATTCAAGGATTGGAATCACCACTTTTGTTGCGTCTATGGTTTCGTGGACACGACAGAAAGTTGTGGTCAAGTCGAAATGTGTCTTGTTTGTTGTTGTTTGTTTGGTACAGCAAAGGCAAGAAAGTAAGTTATTCACGATTCATTTAGGTTGTTCTTGTAAACATCGCCTTCTCCTACAGTGTTTTAACGTCAGATTATATTTTATATCTTTCCTCCTGTCATTTTTATCACATCTGTCATCTGCTTCTTATTTTAAGCATTTTGTGTCACATTTCAAACATTTCCCTCCATTCTCCCTGTTTGCCTCAGCTGTTTCTGAGGTCGTCTGAAGTTATTGCCGGTAAAAACTTAACATTTCCTGGATTTGCTGCTTCATAATAAAACCTTTTAAATAATTAAATAATATAGGAATATATGAAGATTTATGTGAAATTTAATGTGTTTGTCTCCGAATTAGCTGAGCTTTGTTAGTGGTTATTCTTTGATAGCACTGCAGGTAGAAGGAGAACTTACAGGCGCTCCTTTGATCACTAAACAAGACAAGCGCGTCATCAGTAGGCCTGTTGTAATGTAAGTCCAAATCCCTGCAGCGCTTGGCTGACGTGCCGAGTAAAACTGAGTCAGTCAGAGCCAGCACAAGTGTACGAATAAACACCCTTTGTGTCTCTATCTTGAAGCAGGTTCACACTTTTAGCAGGTGCCTACTTTTTCTCAAACTGGTCCTGAGGCTCACCTCCATTTTCTTTGACATGTTGTGCGTCCCCGTAGGTGATGTTACTTGATGAAGATTCAGTCTGCAACTAAACGTTTGCCGTTTGCAACACAAGCTGAAGAAAATATAAAAACACAGACAGCAGGAACAAAGTAATATCAAAAAGAGGTACAGTAATGCTCTTACAGACTTAAAGACAGACTTAATTGTTTAATACAAGTTTGCTTCTGTACTGCAGCTCCACATATTCAAAAGGTTTTTGCATTTTACAAAGTGCATTCGTACAAAGTAAAGTCAGAACCTGGACCTTTATAGGGAGAGTTTCTGTTCGCAGAAAACACAGATTATCACAGAACAGAGCTGCGTAGTGTGAAATTGTAGTGTAGCGTCAACTACAGGGTGACGATGAGGCCTGTTTCCACAGACATTCAGTCACCTACAGATAGTGACTGGATGTCGCCAAACCCTGTCTAACTGTGTCATGCCTTTAAAGGCACAAAGAATAGTTCATTCAGATCACATGCATCTGCATCTGTCCTCCACTTGCCAAGTAACATTAAAGAAACTGTATACTGAATCTGTCACGGACAGCTTTACATGGAGGGACATCGTTACAATATAACAGTAGACATAAACTCATTAGGTCACTTTTGATTTTTCACTTTCAGTGATTGTAATATTACTCTGCCAGATATATTACACCATTTGGTTTATTATGGTGACTCTGTACCAACTCCTTATTATTTTGCTGTAACAAGAATTTTGTCTTTATAATCTTGTCGAGCGCCGTGTTAGTGTCTGATGTGTTTCATCCCGACTGCCCACACCCTTAACCAAACACAGCATAAAGCAACCCTGCCTTTACACCAGTATAATCCACACAATCTGCTGAGCATCCACATTATGAAGTAACCACAAATTCCAAAGGACAGGAATTGCATGTATGCTCCCACCAGCAGCGTGACTTCACCATCCTGAAACAGACTCAGGGCACATCACAGTGACCACTTTACCAAGAGGTGAGGCTGCTACAATGTTACAACAGTGAAAATATCCTGACATCAAAAGACAGGTGCTTCCACTTGTCTAGTCCAGAAGAAAATCTGTGTAACAGGTCCTGTGAACCCTTTAATTACACAATTAACTTCCAATGTCAGCCATATTTGAATTAATAAGGCCATATAATTTGCCGGGCAGTAATTTAAGGGTTATAAGAACCCAGAGACCACAAGGTTTCCCTAAAGGGAAACTCCATCAGACGTGGCCACCCACCAAAATTATTTCTGACACCCCATCCAGTCAGACGTCCTCTGGAATCTTAACTTGGTGTAATGTCAAAGGGTGACTAGCATCCAGCTGATAAAGCCGCATGGTGTGACAATATCTGGGTCAATCTGGGCAAACGAGACTTCAAGAAAGACGAGGACCGAGACAAGGGCGTCTGCAGAAGGAAAGCGAGAGATGGCATTAGCTCTTGGAGACGGACTCAGCAAGTGCCTGTGGGCAGCTCTCTCTGTGCGCCATTTCCAAAAGGAGAACCTTGTAATTACAATAAAGCGGCCATATTATATTGCTGACTTCCTTGAAAAGTCTGTATTTTACTGGGCAGGGCCGCAAACGCACACACACCCTGCTCGCCACAAAACACCGAAATAGATCAGAGCAGGGGCTCGCCTGGGAGGAAATGTAGAAAGGGAGTGGACAGATACGCTCGGCACTAACAGTGGGGTCAAAGAGTGTGTGTGATGAATACACACTCCGCTCAGCCCGGTGAAGCCACTGGAGGTGTGCAGAACCAGGTATGAAAAAAGGGAATTTATACAGAGAATGGGTCAGTGATTTTGAATCTGGCCAGCGAACACACCCAGCTAACCACATACCTCGAAATAGGCAGCAGGGGAGGAGGAGGAGGAGGAGGAGGGAGGACAAGGGGTGACGAAGGGGCAGAGCGAGGGAGGGGGGAGGTACAGCAAGGGTACACCTAAGTGGGTGTGTTTTTCTGTGTGGGGTGAGTGTTCACAAGCTCTGACGTTTGCGTGCCAACTTAACAGTGTGTGGTTGTGAGAGAGAGAGTTTATATATGTGCACACAGTATATTTGGCCAAAGTGTACTCGTCTTTTGATATTTGATAAACTCAAGTTAGAAAAATGCCATGTGTGTGTTCCCTTCCCTCTCATTCTCAGCGTTTCTCTAGTGTACATGTTTAATTGTGGCTTTCAATCCTCAGCAACTCTTTTTTGGGAGTTTGAAGGCAGCTTCTTTACCTCTTGATGTTAAATATAGCAATAGGTGAAGTGAATTATTGCTCTATTTAGCACAATTACTCACTGTTAGAAGGTAATTTGCCCAGATGGCACATAATGGCTGCAGTAATAAAAGGCAATTAGAAGGACTGGCCATTTAGCATGAACCAGAAAGAGGAAAATATGGTTCCCTGAGCCACTAAATAAATGATTTCAGCATAAATATGAGGAGTAGGTTTCATGTACAGTGTATGAATTTGTCGAAAACATAAATTCAGCAAGCTAAAAGCCTCATTGTGTTACACAGAAGCAGTAAAGTAAAGATCCATATCTACCTGACACTAAAATACCTGGAATTATAAGAATTGAGCTCTCAAGTACCGGCAATTCTTTTGTTTTCCTCATAAATGCTAATGAATATGGCCAAAGCTTGAAATAACCACATCTAGATCTGCATCTAAATACCAAAATCCCTGAAATGAAACATAGCCAGAGATAAAGGAGAGCGATAGGACTCGAATGGAGGTTTGAGGAAACTGCAGCCAGGGAGGGGACGTTAGGGCCGTGGAAAGGTACAGGCAGGAAAAATCACAGGAATGAATAGAAAGAGAGAGAGAGAGGGAGGGAGGGAGGAGAGGGAGGAGAGGAGTGGGGAGGATGGGTGGGCAGAGAGCTGGTGGTGGGGGGCACACAGGCATGCAGAGGGTGAGAGGGAATGAATGAGGGCCATTGATAAAGAAGGAGAGAGAGGACAGAGGTGAGGGGTGGGAGAAAGCGAGAGAGGGAGGAGGGATCAAACAGTATTTACACATGGAGATTCCAGAAAGAAACCAAGGTGGGGAGGACGAAGGTGGATGGATGGAGCGATGGATGGATGGAGGGACAGAAGCGTCGCTAACTGACCTACTGACTAGAACACAGGGTGGGACCTTGGTTTCTTTGACACAGCAACATACTTGTCAAAGTCGCAGGTTTTTCCACAAATTAAGTCACCTAAACAGCTGCCGCCGCAGGACACAGAGGGCTACAGTTAAGTTTAGAGCAGAGTTTCCCTTAAAGTGACTGTGCAAAGGTTACCTCAGTTTAAAGGTGGCACTGAAGTTCCCATGAAACGAGAAACACCTTTGCTGTGTTGCTTTTCCTGGTTATCATCTTTTAGTTTACAGTACATGAAATTGCTTTCTTTTTTCTTTTCTTTTATGTACCAAAAAAAGCTGATATGACATGTGGAACTGATGTCATAATAAATGTTGGGGAGAGAGAGATAACTCTTTAGGTCAGAGGTGTCAGCATCAGTGGAGTCTACCATGAACAGGAGCTTTTTAAGGGTAAAACTGAAGCACCTTTCAAGCACCTTCAAGGTACCTAAACCAAAAGCCTTTATCATCATTCATTTATTTATCATTTATAATAACTTTGATTGTAAATTTTGATCATAAATATTTAAAGGAACACTCTGATTTAGTGTGACACAGGCTGAGATATTTCTGACTTTTTGTATCTAGTACGAATGAAACTCCAAATCTGTTGGAGCCTGGATTTCCCATAATGCAACTTAACAGCCTCTTTCATGAGACTTCCCCTGCCTGGTAAAAGCCTACGTCTTTCAAACTCCATGGCCCAGTTTTCTAACACAGACTCTCAATTATAAATTCTCCTTTTTAAGTCCAAACCACGGTAGCACTGGTGACATCACCATGACATGATCAGATTTATTGTCTCAGGCTTTAGAAAGCTCCTCCAGAGAGAGAGAGAAAACATGATTCAGATGTTTGATTTGGTTGAGTGGTACTCTCCTTAACAAGGAACCAAACTTTGTCTAAGATGAGTCAATTTTACACATAGAGGGTGAGTCTGGTGTGAGATGCCAGGACACAAAGAAGGAGTATGACAACGGGATCAATTCATTTCAATTATTTGAAAAGATGAAAATAAAAATGTTTTTCATGAGTGATTGGGAAAGTTCACACTAGATTATTTTTAAAATGAAGCATTTCCAAATGTCTACATTCGAATTCAAGCAAATTACTAACCTTCAAAACCCAACGGTTAAGATTCAGCATTTTACAAACTTTCTTGAATTTGTATAAACTTGTATACATGGCTCAAAGATGTAACCTGAAGCCTGAGATAAAAAATAACACCTCCAACAGCACATCACATGGGGATGACCTTGTTCTTACCTATATATTATCTTTTATTCCTATTTAGCATTTTCAGTTTTATGTCTTAGTACAATAATGTTATTGCCAATGACTGCTTCTCTGCAATATGACAACTAAGGAACAAGAGTGTGCACTATGTAAAGGGAGTTAAGACAAGAGGGTTTCCCATTAATCAATGTGTGGTTCTACATCTCTGTGCTCAATTCACACCAGTTTCAGGTGTGTTTTCTGGCTCGTGCCTCTGAGATAGGAGATGTTTTCAGCAATCCTGATGCACAATAATGCAACTTGTCTGGCTAGTTAGAGATCTGACATAAAGGAGGAGATGTTGTATATCAACATGCTAAAACTTAAATAAAACAGCTGACTCGTTACAACATATTTTCACCCAGAGTGACTAGGCTTGTGTCAGCATCAGGCTGAAGGGAAGGACGCCTACACTCTTCAGTCTACCTGACCTACTCATTTCTGGACTGTGGACACACGAAGAACATGAAAACTACCTGGATACTTCCAGTTTTCGAGCTTAATCTCTTTAGACGATCCTATGCTAAAATCATGAAGAAACAATAGCTCCAGTTTAAGTCTTCCCACATTACAAGTTGTGGTTTGTAAAAATAACTTGTATTGTTTGGGTTTAGAAAAAGCTCCTCACTGACTCTGCCAAGAAAGACGAGCATTTTTTAGACTGAGAAGACTGAAAACAAGCCCGTC